>NC_142315.1:15321309-15632619 GCF_054855325.1 Carica papaya
AGATATCTATTAAGACCACTGTAGCTGGTATGGCCATGGTCATAGATCATACCATGGTTTAGCTAGCCGGAAATGGACTTAAGTAAATTGTCGTATCTCTATCTAATCTGGTCATTCCACTTGGGTAGTTTAAAATCTGTATCTCCCTTCAGAGATGGAAGTTGTAATGACTTCGTGAAGCATGAGATAAAAATCTAAGCATTTCATATTTATTTGATTTTCTCTACTATCTGGCATGATGTATGTTTCGTTGTCTGTATTAACGTATCATTTTCTTAACAAATAAATGATTTTTCATAATGTGTGATAGGTAAGCGAGGAAGTTAAATGGTAAGATAAAATAACTAATTTTTGAAATCTTATAATGTTAATTTAATATTATTTTCCTTATTGAGTATATGGAACTCACTCTTTCCATGCCCCCTACCAAATGAGGAGGAAAGTGAGGAAAAACAAATTGACCTACCCTTGGAAAACTATGACGATCTTGTTGATCCACAAGTCTGAGTGCATGACTATTCTTACACTCTGATGAGTCCAATAGCATAGTGAAAGAAGTAGCCTTTATATTTTATTTGTATTTTACAGCCACTTATGGCCTTAGTGTATATATGTATTGGAACTCATATCTATTTGTAAGAGATTTATAATGATTTTATTTCGCTGCATAAATTTTATCATGCACTCGTTATTCTGAATCTTTATCTGACACCCATTTGCCTTAATTAGCACTTGGGATGTCACAGATGGTATCAGAGCAAAATTTCATGGATCGAATTCCTTACACTAAGGCGTTAGGTAGATGAACCCTTTAGAATACCTAGGAAAGAAATAAGCCCTCTTTTCAAGATTAAAACCTCCAACTTGTGTCTTCCTTTCTTTTGTAGGAATGATGCGAGGAAGACCATTCGTATAACGTATTAAGTAACCGGAAGCCCTGTATCATCCAACTAGGGGTGAATTTGTAGAACTTTTTTTAGCCATCCAAGGTTTAACTGCAGCCATAGGACAAAACCAGGCCAACCCTTGTCCACCCACTGCTCCTTAATTCTAAAACACAGATCGGTCTATCTCCCATAATATAGCAGAGTTTAGGAAACTTAACCCTCCACACTTTGAAGGTTGCCCTGATCATTTAGTAGCCGAAGCCTGGATCCTACAAATAGAGAAGCTCTTCTCTGTCCTAGACCTGACCAAAGAACAAAAGGTCCCTCTTGCAGCTTTCATGTTAAATGGTGAAGCCAAACAATGATGGCGACTTAAGAAAGAAGTCCTGCCTACCTTTACTACTTGGGAAATTCTCATGGATGCTTTCTTTGATAACTTATTCCCTTCCTATGTTCGGAAAAAAAAAGAGAATGAATTCTAGGACCTCCACCAAGGAAGCCTGTCAGTAGCCCAATATGCAGCATGCCTAATTCAACTGTCTATCTTTGCCCCTTTGATGGTCGCCCCCGAAAGCCAAAAAGCTAAGAAGTTCCTCAAGGGCCTTTGTGCCAATATTTATGATTGGGTCATGATGCTAAGACCCAGCTTGTATGCGGAGATACTCAAACATGCCCAATTGGTTGAAGATCTTATCTTGACCAAACACCAACGCATTGCCTGAGTTTGTACCCAATAACAACACCAATAGCTTAGAAGAAAATTGCATGACCCAGTAAGTAACCCTCCAAACAAACGAACCAGAGTTGTCCTTCCTCCTACCTTGCCCCCACCTACATCTCCACTTGCCCGAACTAACCAACCCTGTCAGCATTGTGGTCGCTTACACAGTGACCTACCCTGTCGGCGTATCAATAACTCCTGCTATTGGTGCGGAAGCACCCAACACCTTATAAAGGATTGCCCTAAGTGACCAAAGGATGTAGCCGGACTTGTAGCACAAGATCGAGTGTACCACTTAGATGAATTTGATGCCCTTTCTGCTCTTATTCTCATCTAGTTATGCTTTCTATTCATAATACTTCTGCCAAGGATTTGATCGATACTGGTGCAGCTCATTCTTTGATTTCCTATGCATTTGCTTGTAATCTAGAGTTTAAACCAGAAGTTTTAGAAAAAATACTAATGGTGGAAACTTCCTCTAAAGGACTATTAGAAGCTCATTGTATATATAAGGACTGTAGGATAAAAATCAGGGATAGAGGTATGTATAAACCTAATACTATTAGATTTTTTAGGATTTGATGTAATATTAGGAATGGACTGGTTGAAAAAATATAGAGCTATAATAGACTGTCAAAGTAAAATTATAACCTTAAAATCCCCAAAAAAGAAATAAAAGTTATTGTTATCATTTTCCTAACGGTTGAATGAACAGAAATATTGACACTATTCTTGCTGTGTGTTCAATACCAATTGTTTGTAATTTTTTGGATGTCTTTCCCATTTAACTTCCTGGTCTACCTCCCCTACGTAAGGTAGAGTTCTTGATTGAATTATTGCCTGGAACCCAACCGATCTTGAAGCTCGCGTATCGGATGAGTTACGCTGAGTTAACAGAGCTGGAACATCAGCTTTCTGATCTTATCACCAAGAAATTCATTCACCCTAGCCATTCCCCTTAGGGCACTCTGGTGTTGTTCGTTAAGAAAAAGGATGGTACCCTCCAACTCTGCATAGACTATAGGGAACTCAATCGAGTGACCGTTAGAAGCAAGTACCCCAGATCGACGATCTCTTCGATCAATTGCAAGGAGCCACGACCTTCTCTAAGACAATCTTAGGACTAGGTACCACTAGTTGAGAGTTAAAGAAGAAAATATTCCAAAAATTAACTTTCGGTGCAGGTACAATTTGTACGAGTTCAGGGTGATGTCGTTCTGATTAACCAATACACCAGCAGCCTTTATGGACCAAATGAACCAAGTTTTTCGGCATGCACTAGATCAGTACATCATCATTTTTATTGATGACATTCTAGTGTATTCTAAAAGTTGTGAGGAACACATTATACATTTGGTTGAAGTGTTGAAGACTCTCTGCCAAAGCCAACTATATACAAAACTAAAAAAGTGCTCCTTTTGGTCGGATCAAGTTTCTTTTTTTGGTCATATAATCTCAAGTGAAGGAGTTTTTGTAGACCCTTCTAAGGTGGTATCGGTGGATAGCTGGAGTCCGCCCACTAACTTGGCGGAGGTACGTAGTTTCTTTGGCTTAGCAAGCTACTACCAATGATTCATTGACGAATTTGCCAAGATTGTTGCCCCTATGACTCGACTCACTCGAAAGGGAGTACCCTTCATCTGGAATTATGAGTGTAATGAAAGCTTCATAGAACTGAAGCGTCGTTTCACCTCTGCTCCTGTGTTAATCCCTCCCTAACGATGTTGAGAGATTTCAAGTTTACTGCGATGCATCTCATATTGGTTTGGGGTGCATTTTGATTAATATGGCAGATTAGTTGCCTTTAGGTCCCGACAGGTCAAAATTCTTGAGTAGAACTACCCAACCCATGACCTAGAGTTAGCAACTGTTATCTTTACCCAGAAAATATGGCGTCATTACCTGTATGGTTAGACCTTTAAAATCTACATTGACCACAAGAGTCTCAAGTACATTTTTTCTCAACGAAAATTAAACATGAGGCAAAGTCGTTAGATGGATCTTCTGAAGAATTATAATTGCCAGATCATTTATCACCCCGGGAGAGGGAATATAGTCGTCGATGTTTTAAGCCAAAAGGAGCTTGCTGTGCTGCCATAAACCATGGCCTCCAATTGGAAGATGATGGACATTGTATAATCACTCCACTATAGCAACTATGGCAAGGGCCTCTATTTTACCCAGATCCAAGCCATATCGGATCTCTCTATGAAGATTTGAGAAGCACAAGCCATGAACCCAGAACTCACCAAGATCTAGGTAAGTTCATTTCCAATGAATTTTCTGATTTCAAGATCTTGGATGATGGACTTTTCAGATTCTAAAACCAAATTTGGGTCCCCATTGTTGTATGTACGAATGTACTCAAGACCGCCCATACTACCAAGTTATCCATTCATCCCGAGAGTACCAAAATGTACTAGGACTTGAAGCGATAATATTGGTCGCCAAGAATGAAGAGGAATATAGTTGACTATGTCTCCCGATGCCTCATTTGTCAACGGATAAAGGCAGAACATCAGAGACCTGGTGGCTTGCTATACAGTCTTTCGATTCCCATATGGAAATGGGAGCATATGACTATGAATTTTATCACCAGATTGCCCAGGACCTGTTCTGGTCAAAATGCCATTTGGGTCATCATAGATAGGCTGACCAAGACTGTCCATTTTCTGCCTATTCAAACCACGAACTCCACCAGTAAGTTAGCTCGGCTATATGTTGATAAGATTGTTCAACTACATGGAGTTTTCTCATCCGTTGTGTCCGACTGTGATATCCAGTTCACTTTTCACTATTGGGATAGCTTCCAAGAAGCACTGGGGTCTGGGTTATACTTCAGCACTACTTATCATCCCTAAACGGATGGTCTGTCAGAATGCACAATCCCGACATTGGAAGACATGTTGCGTACTTACGTTCTCGACTTTTGTGATAACTGATATGAGTATCTTCCTCTTTATGAATTCGCTTATAATAATAGTTATCATTCTAGCATCGGTATGGTCCCGTATGAAGCTTTGTATGGAAGATCATGTCGTTCCCCTACTTGCTGGAGTGAAGTCGAAAGCTAACACCACTTAGGATAAGACTTCATTCAGGAGACAATAGAGAAGGTCACAATCATCCGCAAGAATTAGCAATTTCCTAGAGCCGCCAAAAGAGTTATGACGATAATCGTAGGCGACCCTTGGAGTTTGCCTTGGCAAGTTTTCCTAAAAGTCTACCCCTACAAAGGTAAGATATAATTTGGGGAGAGAGGAAAGTTGAGCCATCGTTATGTGGTACCTTTTTCGATCATCGAGCGTATTGGATCCGTGGCATACAACCTCACTCTATCCCAAGAGTTCACGGGTCTGCATGATGTTTTTCATATCTCGATGCTCAAAAGGTACTATCCTGATCCTTCTCATGCTATTCATCACGATGAGGTTCAGGTACAGACTAATATGATCTATGAAGAGGTTCCCGTGGAGATTCTCAGGTGGACAGATAAGGTCTTGCGTGACAAGACAATTCTCATGGTGAAGGTACGATGGCAGCATCATACCCCAGAAGAAGCAATGTGGGAGTTGGAGGACAAAATGAGGAAAAAGTTTTCAAACATATTAGAGATAAATTTAGAGACCAAATTTTTTAACGTGGGGGGATGTAACGCCCAACCCATTATTGTGCTAAAATGATTTGGAAACCCTTTTTATACGGGCCTTTGGCCATTAAACTTAATTAATTTACACTGCTCGATATTTATCGTAATTTATAATTTTAGTTGATTTTTATTTAATTAATTTTATTTATTTAACTTTATTTTATTTTATTTTATTTTATTTTATTTTAAATAATTTTATTCTAACCCATTTAAATTAAATAGAAAATTTGAAAAAAATCAAAAAATGATGAATCAGGAAGAAAATCTTACGGGAAAAATCTTGTGGGGAGTCTGGTTGCCCACGCGGGTGTTGGGCGTTGTGCATGCACGCACGACCCCTCCGCATGCATGCACACTCAGGATGTGCGAACAGCGCGCACGTCGCCTCCGCACAAATGCACAGGAGGTGCGCACAGCGCGCACGTCCCCTCCGCACCCATGCACAGGATGTGTGCACAGCTCGCACGTCTTATTCGCGCGCACGGTGCAGGGTAAGGACCTACGCGCATCCTGTCACACACAAGCGAGGCGTCTGTGCATCACCTTGTGTGCCGATAGGTGCCACACACTGTGTGCACGCCATCTACGTAGTAGGCCTATGGGGATAGGCCCTGTGCGAAGCAGGCCTGCATGTGAGGCGCCCAGTGCACCTTGGCCCTGTGCGGGCGGCACGAGTCCTATGCACCTGTAGGCTAGCCTACAGTACACCGGTGGGGGCACTGCCACCTCGGGTAGTGCGCCGCCACTAACTTAGGCAGCACGCCACTACTACTGATAGAGAAGGCCCTCTTTCTTTGTTTTTCATGTCGAGCATCTTTTTTTCCTCTTACTTAACTGAATTTCACCACTTGGCGTGAATCCGACAATTGTAAAAGTGTATAAATTGCCCTCCCCCTTCCCTTCCTCTCCACGCTTTCATTCTTCGATTTTTCAAAGCTTTAGAGAGAGGGATAGTAGTCTAGTGAGAGAAGGAGAGAAAGTAAAGAGAACGGAGAAGGGAAAAGCATCACAGTTTTGGTAAGGAATCTAGTATCTCTTTGACATCTTAAGGAGTATTTTTAGATAAGCTAAGTTAATATGATTGTTATTTTTTCTATTTTGTATGCCTTTGTGTTCAAATGAGTCAAATTGTTCTTGTTTTCAAGCTTGCTATATGAATTACAGACACTTGATGAATTTGCGTATAATAAATATAATATGTAATCGGTAAAAGTAAAAAGTATAAAAGAAAAGAAAAAGAGAAAAGTGGAATGAAGACTATATAGTCCAAAGTATATCTGTATTGACATGCATATTGCATCAAGTGTCTCGTTAGACTTTTTACTTCTGAGGGGTATTTATTCCCCTTACCCTTCAGGGTATCTGTTTTTTCCTCCCCTATCTGGTCTGGAAAGACGTAAGATAACCACTCTTAGTAGATGATGGCGTACCCTTTGACGAGAGTGGTATCACACTATCTGTAGAGGTCACCCGTGGCTAAGTAATGTCATGACTATAGATATCTGTTAGGGTCACTATAGTTGGTACAGTCGTGGTCATAGACCTTACCATGGTTTGGCCAGTGGGAAATGGGCATAAACAAATTGTCATATCTATATCTGATCTACTAATTGCACTTGGGTAGTTGAAAATCTGTATCTGCCCTCAGAGATAGAAGTTGTATGACTTCACGAAGCATGACACAAAAATTTGAGCACTTCATAATTTATTTAATTTTCTCTATTATCTGGTATGATGTATGTTTGGTTATTTGTATTAACATATCGTTTTTTTAACAAATAAATGGTTTTCTATAATGTGTGATAGGTAAGCGAGGAAGTTAAATGGTAAGATAAAATAACTAACTTTTGAAATTTTACAATGTTAATTTAACACTATTTTCCTTACTGAATATATGGAACTTACTCTTTCCATGCCTCCCCCCTAGATGACGAAGAAAGTGAGGAACCGTAGACTGACCTACCTTTGGAAGTCTATGACGATCCAGTGGATCCACAAGTCTGAGTGCATGACTGTTCCCACATTATGATGAGTCCAATAGCATAGTGAAGAAGTGGCTCTTATAAACAATCATTTCCACACTATTCAATTTGCTTGCTAACCATTCAATGGCCAATGATGATCAATACCACATTCTTTGTGCTTTCATAACTCACACACACAACCAGGACTAGACACATCTTCTGACACAGTTTTAATACCAAGTTATTATCTTAATTTTAGTTTCACTGATTATAAATCTACGCGTGCAGCGGCTAACACTATTTTTATGGAAGGTACAGGTTACCAACTAGTTAAGGGTGAAAGTGCAATTGATTAGTAACAATAAAGACGTGAATAAACACATAAAATTCACTTAGTATTCTTCAGTCGTCATCAATCAGTTATTACTCCAGTCACTATCATCTATGTCCTTGAGCTTTAGGACCATGAATAGCAATCGGTTCTAAGTCCTCATGCCACTGAACCTAATTACAAACTGGAACCCAATATCACACCCAAAGTCTAGTGATTTCTCTATTAACCTCAATATCCCTCCAAGAAAATTGTGAATCAGATTTAACTGGACACTGTATTTTTTATTTTTTTTAGACTATTTAATATTTTTTTTCTTAAATTTTATGTTATCCTATATTAATTACCATAAATTAAATTATTATTTATTTTGATTTTTAATTAGCTTACTTATTTCACTTAATTGTTTTTAGAGTAAATTTCATTATTTTAATTATCTTATTCTTAATTTTATTCTTTTTAATTGAATGCTTCAAATTTATTTCATTATTGTCTTGTGTTTTTTTTTTAAAAAAATTATTTTATCTAGTTTAAATTTTATTTTATTTAAACTTTTATTTTCTTATTATATAATTCTTGCCCAATCTTCTTTTCAGTTTAGACTTTGCCATTTTTATCATTCAAAATTCCCATTCCAATTAATCTGAAATTTTCTTTTTGTAAATCTTCTTTGAGCTTAAATTTTACCATTTTTTTATCATTCACCATTTCCATTCTAATTAATTATTTTCTAATTTCCTAATTTATTAAGTTTTATTATTATTTTCCAAATACCCACCATTTCCCATACCTTATAATCTTCATAGTATACCAATCCTCCCAATTTTCATTTTTGTTTTCCCAAATCATCATCTAGTTCGCTTGTCAACATTCATTTATCATTCAACAACATTACAAATCATTCCAAACAGAATATAGAATCATCAAAATGCAAACATGAACTCACTCATCCTTTTTCCTTTAAAATGTAACTTTGTTTTTGAGTTTTGAAAAGATTTACTTAATGGCATGCAATCTAGAAATCCGTATTTGTAACACTTAAACTATTACTTATCTCACCTCAAGGAAGATCAAAATCTGGACTCAAATACACGAAGAAAAAGATTTTGAAATGGAAATTTGTTCTACAACTTGCCTAAGTAATGTTGCAAAAGCAAAATTGTATTTCAGGTTAAATTTTCCATTTTAAGAGCTGTTTAGCTTCAACAATTGATTCCCACAACATCCTAAATAGTAACTAAAGCATAAGGATACCAGATATAATAATAGATATGAATGCATTTAAAATAATTATATGCAGCGGAATAAAAATATATTACAATCCCTTATAAAATAAAATTTGAGTTCCAAATCTTATAATATTGAGGCGAAATAAAAGAAAATACAAGCTTCTTCAAAAGTTAGATTCATTAGAGTGTAAAACAAAATATGCACTCGTAATGGTTCATAGATCCACGGGATCCTCATAACCTTCAATTGGTAAGTCAACAAGCGGTTCCTCATTATCGTCCTCATCTAGGAAGGCATTCAAAATAGTGAGTTCCATATATTCAGTAAAAAAAAATAGTATTTAAGTGACATTACTAAGATTTTAAAAGTAATTAACTTAAAAATAATACCTTATCCGCTTACCATCGGGGAATGTGCACGTGCAATTATTTCAATAATAAAGAAAATATTTTATTTTATTTAGAAAAATATCAACATCAAGTCAATCACATCAAACATATAATCATGTTATGTATATAATAGAGAAAATCAAATAAATCATATCATATCATGTTTTTTTTTACTTATTCTTGGCACGAAGCCGTTCCGACCTCTATTTACTGAGGGCAGTACAAATTCTCGACTATCATTGTATAATGACAAATTCATTTCATATCATTTTCAGTATATTTATGGCTTGTTAAACTACAATATATTTACGACTTACCAAAACATGACACGTACTATGACCACGGCCATGCCAACCATAGTGGTCCTACATGTAAACTATACTCACAGTCATATGTCGCCAAATGTCATTCTTACAATCATATCGTGTCACCACTCTCATCAGAGCGCACGCCATCATCCACAAAGAGTGGTCATCTCACGTCTTTTCAGACTAGATAGGGAAAAAACAGAACTCCTCAGAGATAAAAAACTTAATGGATCATGTTAATTTAGATACCATGCATGCAAACACCAATATTCATTCCAGAACAGATAAGACTAATGATCATGAGCATACTTTACCACTGTGGCCCCTACAGTCAATCACGAATCCACTCTCATTAGAGGGAATGCCATTACTATTCACGAGGAGTGGTTCATCGACAGATCCAAATATAGATAGAAATACAGAAACAAAAGACCCCCATGATAATGGTCAAACAGATTTTCAATTTTTTCCTCTTTTTTTACTGATTTTGATTCACAAATAATCATGAATTTGGAACTCGACGGGGGTCCAATCAACATATCTTGGCCTAAAGAGGCCTTTACACTTATATTTCGCCATCGGTTCATCTTCTCCACTATCACCTAAGGGTAAAGTAGAGCACCAAATTCGCACATGCATCATCTATCATCGAAGTTCGATTAAACATGTATTTTCATTTTTAAAAAAACATACAAACATATATATCCACTCGTATCATATAGTTGATAAAAAATGTTTAATTTCATGCATCAAGACAAATCAAAAGTCATACATCAATTATCTGAAATTTGTTTAGAAGTGTACGAGAAAAAACTAAAAACTCCCTTACCGAAACCTTTAATGCTTTCCGAAGTCCTAACAGAAAAAGAATGGACAGATTGCTCGGTGATTTGTAAACAATACGAAGAAATCCAAATTCCCTGTCTCCCTTAACTTTTTCACAAAATTTCCCTAAATTCTCTCTAAAAATTAAGGAAGAAGAAATGTGTGAGTGAAAGGGAAGGAGAGGGCCCTTTATATAGATTTTTCGAGCAAACGGGGCAATCAAATCGCATGGGCAATCGGCGGCTGTCGGTCGGTCAACTGACTGACTAGACTTCCACATGCGATGAGCATGCACGCCACATGGTACAAATGCACGCATGGTTGGGTAGACATGATAGATAGACAAGACAGCCCGTTCGTCAGTCGGTCATAAGTGACCGCGTGCGGAGTCGCCCACTGTCGATGGACGTTGTGCAGGCACGCAAGAGCAAAGGCATGATGTAGGTTGGCGCACGTGCACTGTCACGTTAACGTGACAGCTAGCAGACGCGTGTTGACATGTGTGCGTGCTATCAAGTTCACGTGACAGTCAACACGTGTGCTGAGATGCACGCACTATCACGTTCGCATCATGACAGCCCCGTGCACTTAACTGGCTTGCGTTCGCAGGCACACAGGCACACGAGAGTGTGGGTGTGGGCACTGGGGCGTGCGGGCACGAGCATGCACGCGAGTGCGGGCATGGGCAGGCAGGCCATTCCCGTATGTTTGTAGGGTTTTTTCACACTGATTTTTCCATTTTTTATTTTCTGTTTTTTTTCATTTTTCTTGAAATTTTCCATATAAATTTTATGCAAAAATAAAAATAATTCAAAAAATTAAATTAAAATAAGGTCAAGGTCAAACATAATTAAAATTTTGAATACCGATTAAAATTAAAAATTAATCATTAAAATTTATAATTAAGTAAAATCATAAAGTTTAAACATGGCCTTTGGATATAGATGCTTCTGGGTGTTGCATCCTCCCCAAGTTACAAAATATTGGTCCTCCAAATTTGAAAAAAATTAAAATAACTCGAGATGTTTGTCTCATATTTTATCTTCCAATTCTCATGTAGCTTTATCCAGAGCATGATTCTGTCATAATACCTTGATCATTTGAATCCTCCTGTTCTTCAGAACCTTCTCCACCCAATCAGTGATCTCAGTACGGTATTCCACATAATCCATGCCCGAACGGACAAGAGTTTGCTGATGCAGGATGATGTGAGAAGGATTATGGTGATATCTCCTAAGTATAGAGATATGGAAAACATCATGTAAGATAGAAAATTTAGGGGGTAAAACAATAAAGTATGCCACGAGGCTTATATGCTCTAAAATCTCAAATGGCCCAATGAAGACTCAACTTTCCTCTCTTCCTATACCGCATTTTTTCCTTATTGAGAAAGATCTTGAGGAAAATGTGGTCATCAGTAGCAAATTCCAAAGCTCTCCTTCTATTATCAATATAACTCTTCTGACGATTCTGAGCGATAATGAGGTTATTATGAATGACGACAACTTTGTCGACAGTCTCCTACACATAATTCGTTCTAGGGAGATGCTTGTTCCCAATTTCATTACAACAAGTTTGGGAACGACAAGGCCAACCATAGATAGCTTCATATGGAATTATACTAATACTGGTGTGATAGTCGTTGTTGTAAGCAAAATTGGCAAGGGAGAGATATTGAACCCAACTTCCATTAAAATCTAGTACACTGACACGTAGCATGTCTTCCAGTATCTGAATTGTTCGTTTAAAGTATCCATCAGTTTGTGGATAGTAAGCAATGCTAAAGTATAGGCTAGAGCCAATAGTTTCTTGAAAAATTTCCTAAAAATGAGAAGTAAAACGAGAATCCTTGTCTAAAACCACGAAAGCTGGGACACCATGGAGTATGACAATCTCCTCCACATACAACCTGGCCTATTTACTAGTTGAATCAGTATTCTTGACCGTAAGAAAATAGGCAAATTTGGTCAATCTATCCATAAAAACCCAAATATCATTACGATATGAATTAGTCTTCAACAATCCTATGATAAAGTCAACAGTCACATGCTCCCATCTTTATTCTGAGATGGGGAGACCTAGCAGAAGGCCAATGGGTGTCTAATGCTCTACCTTGATCTGTTTGCAAGTGAGACATCAGGAGAAAAATTCAACAATATCCATTTTCATAGTAGGCCATCAGAAATAGCGCCTCAAATCTCGATATATCTTTATACTTCTAAGATGGATAGACAACTTGGATGCATGTGCTTCCTTCAGAACATCCAACCTGAGCTCATGGTCGCTAGGTACCCATATTCGATCTCGAAACCTATAAAGTCCATCATCGGTTATTCTAAAGTCACGAGGTTCATCGGATATAAACTTATCTATGCACTTTAAAATTTCAGGATCCGTAGACTAGGCTTTCTAAATTCTCATGAAGAGTGCGGGTTAGATCCGAGTTTAGGTAAGCTATGCACCTTTACTGTAATGATTTAATTGGAGACCTTGAATTATCTCGAGCATCTTCCAACTAGAAACCATCAACTGAGCTAACATGGCCTAGTCCTTTTAAAGCTAACATCGCACGCGGACCATGTGATCAGTCAACGTGTGGCTGCAACTGTTTGATCGACATAACACCTGCCAGCCGCACGATCACCATCATTTCCTTTACACACTTTGGAGCCATTGAATTGCACTCCAAGGCAAGAAAGATCTTCAACTATCTGATCTCCATCAAAACATGTAGGCCGTTTAATCATCCTACATGCGGATCTCTAGTGTGTCAAATTCGCGTGGGATTTCTTACAGACGTGGTTTCCACACGGTCTAATTAGATTTGTCGCATTGCCAAGTTAGCAGATGATATAGCCCATTTATTCAAAATTTTAATGACCCAGGGTCACCATTTCAAGTGGGTCCATTTTAATTAGAAAATAGCCCTAACTTAACGATTTTAATTCAAAAAGACCCTAAACTATTTATTTTATTTGCTTTTTGTCTTTTTTGTAATTAATTATTCTAAGGTTTAAAAATATTATTAAATAAAATATAAAAAATGTATTTCTAATTAATTTCTTTTCTTTTTCACTTACAATTTTACAAAATTATTATTTTAAGTTTCTAAAAATTTTATTTCTTTTTGAAGTCCTTTCTTCTACTAGATTTTTTCCAAAACTATTTTTAAAAATACGCATATTAAATTCAGGGGTGTGACAAATTTGTACACAAAAATAAGAAATTAAAAAAAAAAATAGAAAGAACTCATAAGCTATGAATAGAAGTTTGTATATAATATTGGAACGTTAAACCTTTAGACGCTAAAAGCAAGGGTAATAGCTCTTTTATTGGAATAGGTAGAGTTCATGCAGATAAAATATGAGCCAGACCTCAAACTGTTGGACCTCGGGTAATGGTCCAAATGGGCGTCGTATCATCTCACGAGCTGCTAGAGTTACGAAGGAAGCCGAATGTGATGGCTATGTTGAGTTAATGAGATGTTGGGTGGAGGAGCACCTGGACTTTCCACCTGCTGGAGTGGTGTTGTGTGCTGTTGGAGCGCTAGTCTTGGGAAAGATATTGTATTGTTACCTTGTTCATCCTGAAATTTTTTAACCAATGCATTTAGAAGTGAAATTTCCTAAAAGACAATAATTTGGTCATGAAAATGGGAAGATGTAATAGTATTTAACAAAATGAGTTAATGTAAATCATGCTTTGGTCATTCTAGTCTGTATCAAGACAACGAGAACATGTCATAGGATAACTGAACATGTTAAAGGTTTTTAAAATTATGGATTGTGAACTCATGTATATAGGGGTGAGGACATTCATACCTAATGTTTTCATGGATACGCTATAATCATTAGATATTTTTTAACTATTAATTCTGTTAATTATATATTATTGGATAATTAATTACTATACGTCTTTAATATTATTTTACATATAAAATGAATAGATTAATAATTAAGTGATTACTTGGTGAATTAATGTCTATATAAGTCCATATATGTAATTAATCATAAGAAAGGATAAGAAACATAATGGTGACTTGGGCATATAAGTCTTAAATGATTCCTCGCCAGTGGCAAGAGAGAGATCAGATTTTTAGGTCATCTGAAAAAAGAAAACAAAGAAAAACCATGATTAAGCCTTCTCGGAAAAAGTCCCATTCTAGGAGTATAGGAAGAGAAGAGACAAAACGTCAAAATACCAAACTATTTTCTCTTATTTCTCTCTTTAACTTGGCAGCTTGAAAAAGAATTTTTCAGTAATCATTCTCTTAATTCTTAAATTTTTAGAAGACCATGAAAAACTAATGTTGAGTATTTGCTACTGATAGACAACCATATTATTATTGGGATATATATGTATTTTCCAGTATCTTCAAATATTAAAAATTTCTAAGTTCTTCAATTCTCATCCAAATTTGATAATTTTAGTGCATATAAAAAGATTATGATTTCTACATTATTGTTATATAGGTTTTGTGGTTAGACATTGACAAAAAAGATTAAAAAAATGCATCTAAAAGGCAGTTGTGGCGTGGTTCTTTCCTTTTAAAAT
This sequence comes from Carica papaya, assembly GCF_054855325.1. Taxonomy (NCBI): domain Eukaryota; kingdom Viridiplantae; phylum Streptophyta; class Magnoliopsida; order Brassicales; family Caricaceae; genus Carica; species Carica papaya. Next base: position 15,336,168 of record NC_142315.1, read on the forward strand.
CTTAAATCTTCAAAAATTCATAATTCATTCATTTTTCATCCAAATTATATGATCTTAGCGTTTATAGAAATCTTAATATGTTTAGATTACAAATAAACTTTTTTAGTGGGACACATTTTCATGTGATTTGTGTTCTGCTGCAGTCCTTAATTCTTAAGACTTCATATCTTCTTTCATTATAATCCAAATCATGTTCTCTCGATATCTATGAAAAGCTTATTTGAAGTGTAAATTATACAGAAAATAGCTTAATAGCTAAAAATTTGCCAAAAGAATAGAGTTAGAACTTCCTGTTATGTGATTTACATTCTTTTGTAGGCCTCAATTTTAAAATATTTGTAATTTAATTAATCCTAATACAAATAATATAATTTTAACATCTATGAAAAGTTTATGAAATATAATTATAGATGAAATAGTTAAGTAGCGAGAAGTTGGCCAAAATTTTGAAAAATGGTAGAGAACCTTCTACCAGAATGAAAGCTTTTATTTGTCTTTTTTTTGTTACATCTAAATTTTATGATTATGAGTTTAAATTAATTTGAACAATTACCTTAATTGTTGCTAGAATATCTTCTTTTTCTCTTTTATTTGATCCTTATTTCTCCTTTATATTCTCCTTGTTTCTCTTCTTTCTTAGGGTTTTGTAATGTATTTAAACTAAACCCTATAAGATAAATTTATATAGAAGGTGGCATTTAAATCATGACAAAAAACCCTAGTAGGTTATGTTAAATTCCAAAAATAATTCGAAACTTAATAAAATAATCTCACATTTACTCATGGGTCTAAATCAAATAATTTTTTGCTCGGTGAAATATTACATTTTATATACTGATGGACTCAACATTCCTTAACATGAGGATTGTGGTGCCGATTTGCGTAACCCATATCATTAGCCGAAATTGAAAGAATGTTAGTGGTGATAGCTTCATCTTTTAAAATCAAATGGTTAATATAAAATTTTGAAAACATTTAATATTAATTGCAAGTCTTTTGATTAAAAAATTTTTCTTGGTAATCTTAAACATATAAAACATGTTACTAAAAAATAAAGTCTTAAAAGAAGTAGGAAGGGAATAAGAACCATGAAAAATATTTTAAAACCTCATGTATTTCCAATGTGACGTCTCGATGCTAATTAAAGCACCAATTTCCAATCACACAGATAAAAGAGAGCTAAATGACAAAATAGCAGAAGAAATATCCCTTAGATATATACATATGTTGTACATTGAGGCAAGTGAGGATATCACATTTATTATTTGTACAATAAAGATAACCTATGTAAAAATACATAAACTAGCCTCATAAAACAAAACACCCAAAAGGGTCTCCTCTCCTCTATTACTCGTCCTGAAAAGGATCCAAACAAGGCCCTTCAGGGAGGCCTTCCAAGTCATTATCTGGGGATTTGAATTACGGATGAATTCTAAAAACTCAAAAAGAAAGACAGTACTAAAGCCATACAATCAGGTTTTAAAAACAGTCAATTAATTCAATTAATTAAAGACAATATTATTTATTTATTTTAACCATAGCAATTTAATCAAGATGTCCATGTTGATTCAATAATTTTAAAGACACTCAATATCGTATTGAATCGTAAATTGCATAATTTACTAACTCCAACGACGCTCAACACCATATTCAATCACTTAACACACACACATAACAACAAAACTCATGCACACTAGACTAGACTCTTCTTTTGAGTTTTATTAAAAATTTATTAATATTTAATTTAGTACACTGTTCACAATATCACGTGTGTGACCTTTTACACCTATTTCTAAGGAGGCAATACGGACATCGACCAAAGTCATGAATGGGATGTCAGTCAATCACATCAATAGCCATCAAAAAAATGCAATCGTTTAACCTCTCTAGTCGTCATTCAATCAACATAAAAAACTTAATTTTAAACCTAAAAAATAGGCATGCATACACCCATTCTTCTACTCTGATTAACACAACAAGCATAGCCTCTTTTCATGCACTTTTTACCCTCTATATGCATATATAAAACTCTAAATTTATATAAATTAAATTACCATCTTTCTTACCTTACTAATGTACGAAGTAAAACACATGAATGGAAGACGTCTGCGATAAGAAAAATAGTTTGTAACTCACTTATGCAGCCTATCATGAGATGGTATGGGGGGGATCAAATCAACTCTTATAACCCACTTAATGTTATGTAATACTGAAACTATAACCGCCTAAATAAACCCCTCCAGGATTTGGATCAAATCTTCGTAGCCCATTTGCCATGGTAATTATCTATAAGAGGAAAACAATACTACTATACAAAGAGTGGTTAAGGTCAAAATGAATCTCCTAGTAGGTAAGTACAATCGAACTTTCCTTTTCACAAGAGATATTGCTTAACATTCTGTCCCTGTTATCAAGACACTCCATTGTTTTTTCTTTTTGTTTTTCTTGTAATTGACCATCTTTACCTTTCTATTGCGTAGCCTTTATGTTTAATGGACCATTGACTTTCTCTGCAACCTTCTTGAGTATTCATCAAAGTACCGTTTAATTTTGAGTTTATCTCATGTGCCTCTTTTGGTGATAAAGGCGTAAGGACATGATTTAGATCGTTCTTTTGCAATGGATATCGATTTGTGCAGCCATAATATTATACTTATCTATCAAACTGCCAAGGTCTCCTAAGAATCAAGTGACTAGCATGCATAGATACGATATCACAACATATCTCGTTGTGATATTTTTCGATGAAGAATGGTACTATGACTTGTTCGATAACTTGGACTTTGTCATACTCATTCAACCACTGTAACCGATAGAGATTTGGATGTTTGATGCAGGTCAACCCTGCTCTTTTCACGAGTAGAGTGCTTGCCACATTAGCACAGCTACCACCATCAATGATAATTCCACATACCTTACAATTGATAAAACATCGCGTGTGGAAGATGTTCTCCCTCTGCTCGTTGTCTTCACTCCTAACTTGCATGTTGAGAGCTCTTCAGACAACAAGGACATTACTCCTAAGTGGAGCATCTTTGATGGATTAAGATATAGTATAGTACCTATAAGATAGGTTAGTGAAAAGATTATATTCTCTCCCTTACCTCCCTTTGTGTTTACCTTGCAATCTCTCAATTGACATCTTCATCTACCAAGTTGAGCATTCGAAATCGAAATCACTTGAATCAGGTCTGCACGTTAGTCCTTACGATACAACAAGGAACCCTAAATGATCTGATTTTTATGGGAGCTTAGAAATAAAAACATAGAAAAATGATTAGTGTGCTTCTTGCTTGTTAAACAAGTAGAATCAATTAATCACTTAATATTTTTATAATGGAACAAAAGTAAAATAAAAGATAGAAACGTAGATCACGAGGAATGACAGTTCAGACTAATGCATAGGGATCTGATCAATACTAATAGATATAACTAAAAGGTGTATTTACCTATACTATCTTTAATTTGTCAGCTACGCTCTACGATCGGTCAAGTTTCTTTATGCAATGTTGATGCAGAATTATAGAAATGCAATTCGAAATTTAAAAGTAGATAGTATGCAGAATAAAAACAAAAGTTTTTGCTCACACCCGTTAGGTAAACTACTTTGCCTTCAATTTTTCAAATGATTTTCAGTCACCAGTTAGGTAGTTATTCTACTTTTATGATGCAAAATACAAACAATGTGCCAATTGCCTTATGCGGTGCAATTGAGATATTTTTGGTATTTTTTATACATGTAATTTTTTTAATAATAAACACGAACTACTTGAATTGAACGGATAGATATGAATTCAAGCAGGATGCAATATAAATTAACAATCAAATAAATTTGAATGCTAATTTAAGAACAAAATGTTAAAAGCAATAAAGATAAATTTGGGTTCTAGGAGCCTAATCTCTGATACTAGATGATGTGTGAGGGTATGGAGAGGATCAAATCAACTCTTATAACCCACTCAATGTTATACAATACTGAAACTATAACCACCAAGATAAACTCTTCCCTCTAGTTGAATCTACAAGGAAAGGAAAAACGCCATGGACTTACCGATAAGTTGATCCCCGCTCTTTGACTCAACAAGGCTTCCAAAGACTCCTGCTTCTTGAAGAATTTGAAGAAGCCAATTTAGCAAAAATGCTAAAAGAAGAAAAGCCTAAGCTTTCAAGAATTATCTTAAATTGATTATAATTAGTGTGTTTATAACCTATGAAAAAATGTCTATTTATAGCCTTTTCCAAGCAATTTAAATGAATACAAACTCTTGGAATAATTTAGTAAAATAATATCCTAGATAAAATTCAATTTAAATTTAAGATAATTACATAATAAAATAATTATTCTATCCCAAAAAAAATTAATTAAATAATCCTAAGGAATAGACTTACAATAAAATAATAATTAAAATATTCTAATATTTATCCCATGTGAATTGCATGTTAAACTGTGACATCCCAAATGCAAATTAAAGTATAGGGATGCTAGATATAGAAATAGATTACGAGTACATTATAGATAAATATATGCAGCGAAACAAATAATTACAATCCCTTACAAAATAATAATAGAGTTCCATACATCATTAAGGCATAAATAAAATTAATTACAAGTCTTTAAAAAGGATGGACTCATCAGAGTGTGAAACAATTATGCACTCATAAAGGTTCATGTATCCACAGGATCGTCCAAGCCTTTAAGGAGTAGGTCAGTGATCGGTTCCTCACTATGTTCCTCATCTGAAGGGGGATATGGAAATGGGTGAGTTCCATTTAGTTAGTAAGGAAAATAATATTTAAATAATATTATAAGATAAATAAGGTAATTAAAAATACAATCATTACTTACCATCAAGAGTCATGTCAGGGTTCTTTATTAATTATAAAAATAAATTTATTTTATTAAATAAACTTCAAATCCATTATGTCATAGTCATATCATGTCAATTAAATCAATCATGCTAAAAATAAAAAAAATCAAACAAATCACAATATGCACTATCTTTCATTTTATTCTTTGTGCGAGTCATTCTGATTTTCATCTATTGAGAGCAATACGGATTTCCAACGACTTATGTGGAATGACCAATTCATTTCATTTATAATAGCAATTTGCGGCTTGCCAAACCATGACACGATCTATGATCACGGTCGTGCCAACCACAATGATCCTACATGTTAACTATGATCATGGTCATACTTTATCAAAGGTGACCCTTACAATCATATCGTGTCACCACTCTCGTTAGAGGGTATATTATCACCCACAGGGAGCTGTCCTCTCACATCTTTTCAGACTAGATGGGGGAGAAACAGAAGCCCCTCAGAGATAAAAACCTTAACGAAATACTTTATGAATTATGCATACAAATACCAATATATATTTCTCATGTCTATACATCATTTCATGCTTAATCGTTTTTCCATCATCAATTGCATCACACATCAATATTTATCTTAAGCATTAAATCATTTAAATTATCATATGCAAATAATAAGTTCATATATGTTCATAAAACATGCATTAACACGTAAAATTTCTTCGTTTAAGTATAAAATTTAATCATGCGACCATTAATTTAAATTTTGTTAATTTTACTCTAGATATGCTCCTTAGGATCTTTAAAAGTAAATACTAAATTGTTTACCGAAACCTTTGTATTTCCTATACCTTTTCTTCTTCTCCTTTTCTCTCTCTCTAGATCACTCATCCTCTCTCTAAAGCTCTTTGGTGGATGAAAGAATGAAATGGAAGTGATGAGGAAATGGTGAAGTGAGGGTCCTTATTTATAGAAAAAAAAGGGACTGTTAGATTTGTGCTAAGCAGTAAAATCTAGTGAAGAGAGAGAAAATCAATGGGAAAGGTGAGATGTGACGACATATGGATATGACTAACAGATGAATGATGGGATGTGATAACAGCATGAAAAGTGGAGGCACACCACCCAAACGACGATGACACGTCGCCTAAGCGACGACGGCACACCGCCCAACCAGCTGTGCACGGCGCCAAAGGGGGCAGTGCGCACTGTCCAAGGCAACGCACGCTACCCCAACCTGCCATGCACACAAGATTATTGAGTGCAGGGGATTGCACGAAGGCCTACTATGCACAGGCCTATCATGCGCATGCTTACTATTGGGATGGTGTGCGCAAACTGCACCTCATACCTTGCGCGGATGAGATGTGCGCATAGTACGCACGTCCGGTGCTGGCCGTGCATGCATGTGCACACACGCGTAGCGCGCGGAGTCCCCATGAGCGTTCTCGCTGGATTTTTCCTCATTTTTCTCTATTTTACCCCAAAAGCTTTTTAAATAATAAATAAAATATAATTTTCCTATGATAAAATAAAATAACTAATTTTAAGAATTATTTAACCCAAATAAAATACGAATTTAAACTATAAATTACAATATTCATCCAAAAATTTAAAAATACTAAATATTAAGGAGTTTAAACAGCCTTAGGGCCCAAATAAATAAGGGTTCACATTACAAATTAAGTACAAAGGCTTTTTTGGGGTGTTACAAAAACACATAGGAAAATTACATTAAAATAATAGGAGAAATAATAGGATTAAAAATGTAATAAAATAATAGCTTAGGATAATCCTATGATTAAATTATTATAGAATTAATCTTTAAATAATAATAATTAAATAACGAGGTGATAATTACCATGTGGATTTTGTGAATTTGGGATGAAAAATCACATGGAGCATGGGAGAAGAGAAGTCCAAAAGCTTACCACTTCTTCCCCTCTCCCACACACTCCACACACCTCACCCATGTGGGCTAGGGAAGCCTGCAAGTGCACATGCGACTTAGGTCAAGCCTGTGCACACGGCCTTCGACTCTCATGGCTCTACGGCTCACTTGGGTCTCTCCTCGGCTAGGCCTAAGGCTGCTGCTGGGCCAGGCTACTAGGCCAAGCATTTGGCCTAGTTTCTTCTCCCTCCAGTGCAGGTTAGCTGGGTTAAGTCTCGGGATGAGAGCTAGCCTTCAAGTCTTCCTGATAGGCCTCGGCCGACCCACCTACAGGGATGTGTGACATGAGCTATGTATTCTTCTCGAGCGTGTGGCTTGCTAACCTACGGGTTGGGCTTAGCTGGCTGGGCAACGAGTTGGGTGACTCGGGTTTCCCACCCGCGGGTGCATTTCCTCCATGCGTGGCCTCAGATACGCCATGTTCATTAGGCGTGGGCTTTCTTATAATTCTTCAAGCCCATTAATCTTACTTGGGTCTTAGGTCTTTTAGCTTGAACAAACTTGGCCCATCTTTTGGAATAATCTCAATTAGAATAGAAGCAATGGATGAAATTACTTACCTGTTCTAGACGTTCCTATTTAGAAAATTTAAACTTACTTTCCTATTTGAGTCGAGACCTGCTGCATTTCTCTTTGATGTTGATTGGCATCCTTGACACCATATTTGGGCTATCCAATATCACATCAACAGTAGTGCAGAGTCAGTGATGAATTTTGGTCGAACCCTCGTGTTCTGGAGTGTCTCTACAAGAATTCGATTCCTAATGCTTCTATGACATAACTTATCAATTCTATAACTTGAAAATGGAAATAAATTATAGCTAAAAGCTGCAGTTAAGGAAGAACAATAGCTTACCAAAAACAGAGCCACTTCTGATGCAGTAAAAAAAGAGCTTTAATTTTGGAAGCTTGTTGCAGTATTTTGGGAGCTTAAAGCTATGAAAAGGGATCGTGAAAAGCTAAAGGAAGAAGAGATAAAGTATCAAAAAGGAAAGGAGCTTTCATGGATGTGAAATAAGGCTAGATTCTCTCGGTACACACACATGGACTCTCACCTATATTTTTTATTTTTTTTCTCTCTCTAGATTTCTCTCAATTCCTTTCTGTTTACTCTCCTAATTCAGCTCTCTCTATTTCTATCTCTTGCAAATGAAGATGAAAATGAAAGTGGGATGGGAAGCCTTTTTAAACTAGAAACACCCAACCAGTTTTCCCTCCTTGGTACACACGCACTAATTTTGTCATATTCATTTTCTTCTATTATTTTTTATCAAATGCATTATGAATTAATTCTTAATTTCCAATTGCTCATCGCCAGAGAATGTTCATGTGCATAGTTTATCATTATATGTGCAAAAATCACTGATTTTGAATTCTCAAGTTAAGTAGTACTTTTAATAAATAGTAAAATATTCTCTGGATGAAGACTAAGAATCAGGAGACTATCAATGGATTCTCAAATTGCTAGCAAAGTTGAGGCCAATCTGCATGGTAAGTTTTAATTCTCATTTAAATATAAACAAAATTATAATAATAATTACCATTTTTTTTTGTTTTTAATGGTTATTTTTAGGAAATTATGTCAAATTTCATGATTAATTGTTAAATATATGTCAATTGTCAAATAAAATTTTAATATAAAAGCTTCATATCATGGTTCTTTTTTCTTTTTTTCCCCTAAAAACAAATTATTCCAAATAGTACAAAAGCAATTTACTTCTATATGTAGTAACAAAAAGATAAACAAACCATGTAGGAAGGTAAATTGAGCATGGTCCTTAAAATGCCTTACTAAATAATTTTTAAATTTACTAAGAAAATCATAATGAATTAGATATGCAAATCTAACCTCATTTAAAATTTAGATAATGAAATGCCTTATAAAATCTAATATTAGCTTATCCCTTCTAAGATTCCCAAGTAATCTTATAAATAGACCTAATATCATGTAGGATGCACTTGCAGAACAAAACTAATATATTTTTCTATTCTATATACCTATAAATATCTTGACTACATGGATAAGCCTTCTTGGAAAAAGTCCCATTCTGGGAATATAAGAGGAGAAGAGACAACAAGCCAAAATCCTAGACTATTTTCTCTTATTTCTCTCTTCAATTTGGCAGCTTGAAGAATAATTTTTTAATAGTCATTCTCTTGGTTCTTAAATGTTTAGAAGATAATAAAAAACTAATATTTGGTATTTTCTACCAATAGACAACCATAACAAGAGAGCTTCATGAACTATTTTAGTATAAAATTATTATGGGGATATATATATATTTTCCAATATATTTAAATATTAAAAATTTCAAAGTTCTTCAATTCTCATCCAAATTGTACAATCTTAGTGTATATAAAAAAGTTATGATGACTATATTATTGTTATATAGATTTTGTCGTTGGACATTGACTAAAAATATTGAAAATGCATATAAATCGAAAATGCATATATCAACTGAGGGTAGAAGGGATCCCTAGACTACCATTGTGAATGGAAAACATATTCATTTCTATACTAGTCATTTCATATATAAACTAATGACCATGACTGTATTTTGCCACTGTTGCCCTTATAAATAAGATAAGACTATTGATCACAGTTGTACTTGGCCAATATGGTCCCTACAGATCAAATCGTCTATCTACTCTTGTCAGAGGGAATACTAGTCTCATTCACAGGGAGTGATTCACCAACATATTCAAATATGGATTCAGATATAGAAACAAAAACCCCTCAGAGATAATGGTCAAACGAATTTTCTATTCTTTCCTCTTTCTTTACTGATTTTCCTTTATAAAAATCACAAATTTAGGACTCAGTGGGGGTCTAATAACATAATCTGGCACTAAAACCCATTTTACTCGGACTTAGCCATCAGGTCATCTTCTCGAGCCAAGGCCCAATAGAATGACCCTCTCCACCATCACTAAAGGCAATGCAGATGGCCAAACCCGCACATACTTTAAGTCATCATGTATTTAAATCAATCATGTATTTTGTTTCACATGTTCATATTCATATCAGATAGCAAATAAATCACATTTTAAATTCATGCATCGAGATAATCCAAAATCTTAAATTAATTATCTAGAAAATCCACTTAGAAATGTATGAGAAAATACTTAAGAAATCCCTTACCAAAAAATTTAATCTTCTTTGAGATTTGTTTGTTTTCCGGAAGAGAAAAAAGGTTGTTTGGTAGAGTTCTTGCGTTAAGTAGCTTTTTTAAAATTGAAGTGAATAAAGAGTTTAAGGGTGAGTTTTTTTAAAGTTATAGTGTGAAAGAAAACCAATGAGGAAAGAAGCAGAATTATCATGTGAACATCGAAGGTCTTTTGGTCTCTTCCCAAGGCTCTCTCTCTCTTTTTAGCTTTCTCTAAACTCTCTCTCAAAACTCTTGGACAAGTTAAGAAGATGAAAAAATGGAAGGAATGGGAGAAAATAGTGAATAGAGAGGGCGTTAAATAGTTATGGAGGGAAAATGCATTGCCTCATGACAAAATGCATAGCTGGCACGTAGTAGCTGGTGGAGGGGTGCAGTCGGCGGCAATGACCAATGGGATGGCTATAGGCAATGAGATGGGTGGCTACGACGACACGACAGCTAACCTGCATAAGCGGCTGATGGGATGCGCGTTGATAGCGCGCAAAATGGCAATGCTGCGCGTAAGCGGGTGCACAGGTGCATGATGTGATGTATGCTACGCTACGTGATGCGCGCGCAATGCGCACTACGTGACATGCACACAGGCACGTGCACAGTCTACCTCGTGTGCATGTGCAGATTCGTAGGCACGTGGGCATGCTTGTGGCGGGCCATTTCTACAATTCACAAAGTTTCTTCCTGCTATCTTATGTTTTTCCTATTTCTTTCATTTTTCTTTGTAGTTTTAAATACTTTTTGACAAAAATTAATGATGTTAACACCCCAAAATCTTTGTATTCAAATATGATATTTAAAAACTCTATATTTTTCCGGCGTTACAATCTTTAACAATTAATCTAAATATCTATCAAAAATTGGAATTTACTTTGCTTGTGAATGTTTTTAATTTTTAATATTTTATTTTATTTTATTTATTGTGATTTTCGTCAAAAGTTATTTTAACTCTTCAAAAAAATATGAATGAAAATCAGAAAAAGCAAAAAATGGGGGGGAAAAGTCCCACGAACTGCGAAAACAGCCTGAGAGCTTGTACTTTTGTGAGGCAGACAATGCTCGAGCTTGCGCACAACATCACATTACGTGAGCCTCCATGCATGTAACGTCCCATAGCATGCATCACACCGTAAGTTTGCTAGCTGTAACTGCAACCTGTGCGTCGTCGGTGCACGTCCTGTTAACTACTTGTGTGGTTAGCTGTCACGTCGCATGTAGATGCCTATCAAGTCGCCTCCCATTAGTCACAGTCGCCGACTACTCCCCTCCACTGGCTGTTACATGTCAGTCATGCACACCGCCAAATGGCAAACATGCATTTTTCTCCCATGGCTATTTAAAGCCCTCTCTATTTCCTCTTTTCTCCTATTTCTTTCCTTTTTTCCTCTTCTTCACTTAACCAAGATTTTAGAGAGAGTTTAGAGAGAGAAAGCTTGAAGAGAGAGAGTCTGGGGAAGAGACCGAAAGGCCTTGATCTTCACAAGATAAATCTCCTTCTTTTCTCATTGGTTTTCGTTTCACACTAGAACTTCAAAAGGGCTCACCCTTAAGCTCTTTATTCACTTAAATTTTAAAAAAACTACTTAAGCAATGACTCTATCAAACAACCTTCCTTCCTAAAAAGTAAACTGATCTCGAAAATTTTAAAAGTTTTGGTAAAGAATTTCTTGAGTATTTTCTTATACATTCCTAAGTGGATTTTTAGATAAATTAACTTGAGATTTTTAATTATCTTGATACTTGAATTTAAAATATGATTTATTTGCTATTTGATATGAATATGAACATGTGAAATAAGATGCATGATTGACATAACGTATGGTGATTTTGAGTGTGTGGGTTTGGCCCTTTGCCTTACCTTCTGATAATGATGGAGAGGGTCATTCTATTGGGCCTTGACTAGAGAGGATGACCCGATGGCCAAGTCCAGGTAAAATGGGCCTTTGTGCTAGAATATTTTATTAGACCTCCACTGGGTCCTAAATATGTGATTGTTATAAATGAAAAACAATAAAGATAGAGAAAAGAATGGAAAATCTATTTGACCGTTATCTCTTAGGGGTTCTTTTTTCTGTATTTGAATCCATATATGAATATGTTGGTGAACCACTCCTTATGAATGAGACTAACGTTCCTTCTTACAAGAGTGGATTCACAATCTAATCTATAGAGGCCACAATGATGAAGTACAACTGTGGTTATTAGCCTTATTTGATATGTAAGAGCCACAATGGCGAAGTACGACTATAGTCATTAGTTTATATCTAAAATGATTGATATGAAAATGAATATGTTGCCATTCACAGTCGTAGTTTGGGGATCCATTCTACACTTAGTTGATATAAGTTAGAATGGCTTCGCATGAAGATCTATAAAAGATGTAAATAAAACATAACTATCTGATAACATGGCTAGAATAGTTGTTTAATAGTTTCTGTTCTAATAGTTTCATATGATAGGTTCTTTTCTATTTTATTATAATCTTGTTATCCTTTTAGTTGGTTCAACTAGTTTCGATTACACTGCCTGGTTGTATCTTAACTATCTTATTTTTTGCTTTGTCTTTATGTCCTATTATGATATTAATGTTTAAAAATAGATTTTAAAAGAAAGATAAAAGTTTTCTTAATATTTTGAATAAATTCGCTCCACAACAAGTCATAAAGGTAAATGACTCATTTAAGTAATGGCATTTTATTTTAAAGTTTAATGTGTAAACCTTAGTAGTGTAATTTAAATACTATTTTTCTTACTGAGTTATGTGAAACTCACTCTAATCCATACCCTCCCTCAGATGATGGAAGCGATGATTTGCTCGTTGAGTTTCCATTAATTCTTGGTTGAATCCATTCACAGATCATTAGGAAGATTTTGAGTGCTTCGTGTATCCGCACTCTGATGAAACCAACTTGTAATTGAATAAGTGGCTCTCCATAACTTTTGTATATATGTATTTTGGCAGCCATCTTCTTGGCCTCAGTTGTAAAAATTTGAAATTCAAATTTTGTTGTAAGGGATGATACTTTCTGGTGCATATATTTATTATTTATTAGGCTCTTTTTTACCCCACCAGGTATTTGGGATTTCATAGTTAGTATCGGAGCATGATTTTTTAAAAATACCTTACACTAAGGTCTCCGAAGGGCAAGGGGAACAAATACCCCTCAGAGATAATATGAGACACTTGATGCAATATGCATGTCAATACAGATAAACTTCGGACCACATAGGCTTCACTCCACTTTTCTTTCTTTTTTCTTTTCTTTTATACCTTTTTACTCTTACCGTTTACATATTATATTTATTATATGCAAATTCATCAAGTGTCTGCAATTCACATAACATGCTTGAAAATAAGAACAATTCGACTCATTTGAATATAGAGGCATGCAAAACAAACCAAATAACAATCATTTTAAATTAGATTATCTAAAAATGCTCCTTAAGATATCGAAAGAAATACTAGATTCCTTACCGAAACTTCGATGTTTTCTCCTTCACTGTTCTCCTTTCTTTCTCTTCTTCTCTCACTAGACTACCATCTCTCTCTCTCTCTCTAAATCTTAAAAAAATGAAAGAATGGAAGTGTTGAGAGGAACGGAAGGGGAATGGCAATTTATTGAGTGTTAGAACTATCAGATTCGCACCAAGTGGTAAAATTCGGAGAAGGGAGAGTGGAAAAAGATGTTCGGCACGAGAAACGAGGGAGGAGGGCCTCCTCCATCGACATGCACACAGTGCGCGGTGCTTATCCATGCGCGAGGTGATGAGCGAACGGCCCGCTTATACGCAACAGGACGCACGCAGGTCATGACCCCACACCGTACCTGCGGATGGAACTTGCGCACTGTGCTTGCATGTGCGTGGATGGGCTATGCGTGCTGTGCACATGTCCCACGACTACTGTGCGCAAAGCGCCCACAGTGCCGAACACCCGCACGGGCAACCTGTCTCCCTACGAGATTTTTCTCGCGGTATTTTCTTCCCGATTCACCCTTTTTCTGATTTTTCTCAATTTTTTATAATTAATTTAAATAAGCTAAATAAAAATTAAATAATAAAATTTAAAAGAAAATATAATTAAATAAATTGAAATAAAAGTAAAAATAAAAATTAATCAGATTTACAAATCGTGATAATTATGAAGCAGAGTAAATTAATTAAGTTTAATGTGGCCAAAGGTCCGAATAAATAAGGTTTCTAAATCATTTAAGCACAGTCATGAGCAGGGTGTTACATTAGTGGTGATAGTTTGATCTTTTAAAATCAAAATGGTCAATATAAAATTTTGAAAACATTTAATATCAATTACAAATATTTTGATTAACATAAATTTCTTGGTAATCTTAAACATATAAAACATGTTATTGAAAAATAAAGTCTTAAAGGAGGTAGGAAGGGAATAAGATCCACGTAAAATATTTTAAAATCTCGTCTATTTCCAATGTGATGTCCCGATCCTAATTAAAGCACCAATGTTCAATCACATAGATAAAAGAGAGCTAAATGACAAAATAGCAGAAGAAATATCCCTTGCATATATGCATATGTTGTACACTGAGGCAAGTGAGGCTATCACATTTATTATTTGTACAGTAAAGATAACCTATGCAAAAATACATAAACTAGCCTAAAAAAACAACACATCCAAGAATATCTCCTCTCCTCTCTTACCCATCTTGAAAAGAATCCAGACAAGGCCCTTCAGGGAGGCCTTCCAAGTTATTATATGGGGATTTGAATTAGGGGTGAGTTATAAATACTCAATAAGAAAGACACTATTAAAGCCATACAATCAGGTTTTAGAAATAGTTAATTAATTCAATTAATTAATGACAATATTATTTATTTATTGTAACCATAGCAATTTAATCAAGATGTCCATGTTGATTCAATAATTTTAAAGACACTCAATATCGTATTGAATCGTAAATCGCATAATTTACTAATGCCAATGATGCTCAACACCATATTCAATCACTTAATGCACACACATAACCATAAAACTCATGCACACTAGACTAGACTCTTCTTTTGAGTTTTATTAAAAATTTATTAATCTTTAATTTGGTTACACTGTTTACAATCTCACGCGTGTGGCTGTTTATACTTATTTCTAAGGAGGCAATACAAACATCGACTAAAGTCACGAATGGGACGTTAGTCAATCAATAAATACATTAATATCTATCAAATAAATGCAATCGTTTAACCTCTCTAATCGTCATCATATTGTTTCACTCGATCGCTATAACATGAATCCAATAGTTCAATTTTCCATCCCGAAAATGCCGAACACTAGTTTCAAACTTGGAACCCAGTGACCAACACTCATACTTTGATCAAGTTCCAGAGCAATACAATAAGGCCCTCCAAGGGAATTAGGCGAATTAGATTTTATGAGACTTTGTGTAATTTAAATCTTAGACTCTTAATTTTATTTTATGTCTTGATTCTTAATTCTAATCTAATTTATGACTTTTAAATTTTAAACCCCCTATTTCTTTATTTTAAGTGTCAATTTTTAATAATTTTATTAATTTCATCCATTTTATTAATTTTAATTAATTACTTAAATTTTAGAGAATTTTATTTATTTATTTAATTTTAATTTTAATTTCAATTATTCACTTAATTTCTTCTCAATCTCAATAATTCGCCAATTTTTCCAAATTATCCAAAATCCCATTTTTCATCCCAATTTTACCCAATTTCCCATTTTTCCCAACTTCCCCATTTTCTACCCCCAAACACAAATCCCCCTTCCCTGCAGCCCGGAATGCCAATACCTACGAAGGCCTCTCACCGCTCATGCGCCTGTCAAACCAACACGGTGCATTTGCCATGCTGCACAAAGCAGCACGCCCATAGGGCAAGTTTTGTGACATCCCAAATACTAATTAAGGCATGTGGGTGTCAGATACAGAAATAAAATTTTGAGTGCATTATAAAAATTATATGCGGCAGAGCAAATTAATACACATCTCTTAGAAATATATGAGTTCCAATTTCATACATATAACTGAGGTCAGAAGTGGCTACAAAATACAATGTTAAAATATAAAAGCGGGCCACTACTTTAACTATGTTATTGGACTCATCAGAGTGCAAGAACGATTATGCACTCAAGTTTTGTAGATTCACGGGATCCTCATAAACTTAAATGGGTAGGTCAGCTCGTGGTTTCTTATTCTCTTCCTCATCGGAGGGGGTGGGGGGCTAGGGGAGGGCATGGAAAAAGTGAGTTCCATATGCTCAATAAGAAAAATAATATTTAAATAACATCATAAGGTT
Source organism: Carica papaya (assembly GCF_054855325.1). Taxonomy (NCBI): domain Eukaryota; kingdom Viridiplantae; phylum Streptophyta; class Magnoliopsida; order Brassicales; family Caricaceae; genus Carica; species Carica papaya. The sequence continues at coordinate 15,352,394 of NC_142315.1, forward strand.
TTAAAAGTGAATTATATAAATACTTACCATTTGGTTACTTCATAGACCTATCTGACCTTATAAAAATAATTTACTTATTAGAGAAAACATCACGTTAATATAATCAAGACAAACACATAGCATACCAAATAATAGAGAAAATAAAATAAATCATGAAATACTCATATTTCTGTGTCATGCTCCACGAAGTTGTTACGACTTCCATCTCTGAAGACAGATACAGATTTTTGACTACCCATGTGAAATGACCGGATCAAATACAGATAACGACAATTTGTTTAAGCACATTTCTAGCTTGCCAAACTATGGTACGATCTATGACCGCAGCCATACCAACCAAAGTGGTCCTATTAGATATTTTATAGTCATGACAGTACTTAGCCAAAGGTGACCCCTAACAGATATTCGTGCCACCACTCTCGTCAGAGGGTACACCGTTATCCACAGGAGCGGTCCTCTTACGTTTTTGCAGAGCAGATGGGGGAGGAGAAAATAGATACCTCGAATGGGGTTAGGGGAACAGATACCCCTCAGAGATGAAAAGCCTAACGAGCACTTCATGCATTGTGTATGTTAATACAGATACATACTTTGGACCATACATACTTCATTCTACTTTTTTTTTATTCTTTTCTATTTTTCTAGATAACCTTAATGGTTTTATATTATTATAATTACATGCAAATCATCAAGTGTCTATCACTCACATAGCATGCTTGAAATCAAGAACAATTCAATTTATTAAACCTATAAATACAAAGCATGAAAAATAGACAAAATTAAAAATTATCAATTTAACATTTTCTTTTTATCTAAAAATACCCCTTAAGATGTTTAAAGAAATACTAAATTTCTTATCGAAATCTCGATAATTTTTTTTACCCTGTTATTTCTTTCTTCATCTCCTTCTCTCTCTAGATTACTCTTTCTCTCTCTAATTCTTGAAAAGGTGGAAGAATGGAAGTGTGCAGAAAATGGGAAGGAAAGGCGCCTATTTATAGAAAATGGGGTTCGTTGGATTTGCGCCAAGTGGCAAAATCTGGTGAAGAGAAAAAAAAAAATTCTCAACATGAAAAATAGAGGAGGAAGACCTCCTCCACCAATGACAGTGCCAGGAGCGGCATCACACTACCCAAGGCAACAATGGCCTCACCCGCCCAATGCACTGCAAGACTAGTCTGTAGGCGGCTACCCTAACGTGTGCGCAGGAGCTAGCCTACACGCGCGCAAGGCCTTGGCGTGCTGGGTACCACGCGCATAAGGGCCTATCCGCGTAGGATTGAACCTACACCGCATGCGTGGATAGGATGTGCGTACTGTGTCGCACCCGCTTTGCGCGCGCACAATACACGGGTGCCTGTGCAGGCAACCCTTTCTTACAGAATTTTCTCCCATTTTCTATTTTTTGAAATTCATTTAAACATAAAAAAGTAGATTAAAATAAAATTAACTAAAATTAAATAAAATCAAAATACAAATTGGCATAATTTATAAATTATGATAATAAGTTGCTGAATAAAATAAATGATGGACGAAGTGTTACATGTCCCTTAGCACCGTTGGGTGCCTGGACATACGTCCCTATGAACATGTTCATGAAGTTTGCATGACACATAGTGCCAATGCACAAATCCCCTTAGCGCAACAGGGCATCTAGCAAGACCTTGCCCATCCACGCGTAAAGCATGCGTGTATAAAGCATGCTTGGGGGCTGTCCCCACACTTTTGAGCATCTAAACATATGCGCCTCCCGCACGGTAGAGCGATGTCTGCCCACCTATCCTGGCACTTTAGTGCTTAGGTAGCTGCAGACAAAGGCAATGGCCTCTGCTGATGCGTTTCTTCAATTTTTCTTGCATTTTTACCACTGTGATGCATTTAAATTCAAGTAAGCATGTTAATAAACATTGTAATTCATTCAAAAAAAACATTAAACTATATTTTAAACATAAAAAATAGGCATGCACACACCCATTCTTCTATTGTAATTAACACGACAAGCATAACCTCTTTTCATGAACTTTTTACCCTCTACATATATATATAAAAATCAATATTTATATAAATCAAATTACTATCTTTCTTTCCTTACTGATGTATGAAGTAAAACACACGAATGGAAGACGTTTGTAATAAGAAAAATAGTCTGCAACTTGCCTATGTAGCTAATGCAAGAGGGTATGGGAAGGATCAAATCTCCTATAACCCACTCAACGTTATACAATACCGAAACTATAATCATTTAGATAAATCCCTCTCTCTAATTGAATCTATAATCCTAAAAAGGAATGCAAAAACAAAGACTAGGAAAAATAAATAAGGAAATGAAAAATGCCATGAACTTACCGATAAGTTGATCTCCGCTCATTGGCTCAACAAGACTTCTGAAGACTCTTGTTTCCCGAAAAACTTGAAGAAACTAATTTAGCAAAAATTCTAAAAGAAGAAAAGCCTAAACTTTCAAGAATTCTTCTAAATTGATTGTAATTGGTGTGTTTACAACCTATAGGCAAAGATCTATTTATAACCTTTCTTAGACAATCGAGTTGAGTACAAACTCTTGGGATAATTTAATAAAATAATACCCTAGATAAAATTCTATCTAAATCTAGGATAATTACATAATAAAATAATTATTCTATCTCAAAGAAATTAATTAAATAATCCTAAAGAATAGACTTAAAATAATAATTAAAATATTTCAGTATTTATCCTATATGAATTCCGTGTAAAACACATGGAAAAATTATATTAAAATAATAGGATAAATAATAGAATAAATAATGAAATTAAAAAATATAATAAAATAATAGCTTAGGATAACCCTAAGATTAAAATTTTATATAATTAATTATCTTAATTTAAATAATAATAGCTAAATGATGAGGTAATAATTACCATGTGGATTTTGTGAATTTGGGATGAAAAATCACATGGAGCATGTAGAGGAAAGAAGTCTAAAAGCTTACCACTTCTTCCCCTTTTACACACACACAACACACCTCACCCGTGAGGGCTAGGGAAGCCCACATGTGCAGGCATGATTTGGGCTAGGCGCGTGCATGCAGCCTTCGGGTCTCACAGCTCCGCAGCTCGTCCGGATCTCTCCTCGACTAGGCCACAGCTGCTGTGAGGATAGCTTGCTAGGCTAGCATTCGGCCTAGTTTCTTCTGCCTCAAGTCTAGGTCTACTGGGTTGGGCCTCGGGATGAGGGTAGGCCATCTGGTCTTCTCGATGGGCCTCGATCGGCCCACTGCAGGGACGTGTGGTGTGGGCCGCTTGTAACATCCCGCTCACCACCGCACAAAATTGTATTTGGAGAACTCCTATTTATTCGAGCCTTTAGGCCACCTGAACTCATTTAATTTTATTTCGTAGTCTTATGTCATAATTCATAATTTCAATCTTATGCCGATTTTGTTATTTTATTTTGATTTTATTTAATTTTAATTTTTATCTGTTATTATTTTTATTTGATTAATTTTTATTTTATTTTATTTTAATTTATTATTATTATTGTTATTTTTAAATAATTAATTTTTAGGAGAAAACGAAAAAAAAAGGGAAAAATCTCGCGGGAAAACACCAGCGAAAGAGGGTCGCTCGGACAGGCGCCACACGATGTGTGCATGCGTGCGTGCACGACTAGGCACAGGACGTGCACACAGTGAGCACATCCCATCCGGGTGAGGCGTGGGGTCAGTCCTGCTCACGCTGGTGGGCTTGTCCGCACGCATCATATCGCACATGAAAAGGGCATGACACCACATATTGTGCACGTACAGTTCGCGCAGTAGGCCTGCGTGCAGTAGGGTAGCCCAGCACTTGCAAGTTAGGTCTACAGCGCGCGCCGGTAGGGTGAGGCACACTGTTGCCTCAAGCAGTGTGCTGCTGCCCTCCTAGGGCGATGTGCCACCGCTTGGGGTGTGCTGTTGCCAGTGGAGGAAAAAATTTTCCTTTGTTTTTCATGCCGTGTCAAATCATCACTTTTCATTCAACACTCTCTTTTTACAAATTTTTGTCACTTGCCGCAAATTCGGCAATCCCTATTTTCTCATTACTTCCATTTCATTCTTCCACCTTCCAAGAGTTTAGAGAGAGAGGAGTGATCTAGAGAGAAAAGGAGAGGAGGAGGAGAAGAATGGTATATAAAAATTTTTAGGTTTCGATAAGAAATTTAGTATTTCTTTAAACGTCTTAAATAGTATTTCTAGAAAAAATAAAATAATGAATATGTGATTTTATATGGTTTGCATGTTCTATGTTTAGTAGTTCGAATTTTTCTTGATTTTAAGAATGCTGTGTGATTTATAGGCACTTGATGATTTGCATATAAATAAAAAAATATGAAATCCGAGATGTTATCTAAAAAATAAAATAAAATAAGTAAAATGGAATGAAGCCTCAATAGTCTGAAGTATGTATGTATCTGTATTGATATGTATAATGCATCAAGTGTCTAGTTAGGCTTTTTATCTCTAAGGGGTATCTATTTTTCTCTCCCGTATCTGGTTTGGAAAGACATGAGAGGACCGCTCTTTATGGATGACAGCGTACCCTCTGACGAGAGCAGTGACATGAATATCTGTTAGTGGTCACCTTTGGCTAAGTACTGTTGTGGCTATAGAATATCTAATAGAACCACTATCATCAGTACGACCATGGTCATTGTCGTACCATGGTTTGGCAAGCCTAAAATGTGCCTAAGCAAATTGCCATTATCTGCATCTGATCTAGTCATTCTACATGAATAGTTGGAAATCCGTATCTACTTTTAGAGATGGAAGTTGGAATGACTTCGCAAAACATGTCATGAAAATTTGTGCATTTCATGATTTATTTGATTTTCTCTACTGTCAAGTATGATGTTTGCTTTTAATTATGGTGACTATGACATCATGTTTTCTTAATAAATAAATTATTTTTTTAAGGTAGGATAGGATTTTGACATGACCTAATGGTAAGTATTTATAATATAATAATTCACCTTTTAAATCTTATGATGTTATTTAAATACTGTTTTCCTTACTAAGCATATGGAACTCACTCTTTTCATGTCCCCCAGATAAAGAAGATAGTGAGGAACTACCCGCTGACCTACCCCTTGAAGTCTATGAAGATCTCGTGAATCCGCAAATCTTGAGTGCATGATTGTTCCCACCTTTTTATATTTTTATATTTTGTATTTTGTTGCCACTTCTGAATTTAGTTATATAATTGTGTAATTGGAACTCATATATTGTATAAGGAATTTGTAAAAATTTACTCCGTTGCATATAATTTTTATCATGCACTTATAATCTATTTTTGTATTTGACACCCTAATGCCTTAATTAGCATTTGGGATGTCACACCTCTCGTTCTTTTTAAGTGTGTGGCTAGCTAGCCTACAAGTTGGGCCTAGCGGGTCGAGCGACTCAGGTCACCTGCCCGCGGGTGCCTGTCCTACATGCGCGGCCTCAAACATGCCATCATCATCGGGTGTTACCTTTCTTACTATTCTTCAAGTCCATTAATCTTACTTGGGCCTTAAGTCTTTTAGCTTTAACAAACTTGGTGCATCTTTTGGAATAATCCCAATTAGAAAAACAGCCAGGGATGAAATTACTTATTTGTTTTGGACATTCCCATTTAGAAAATTGGAACTTAGTTTCAATTTCTTATTTGAGTTAAGACCTGTTGGATTCCTCTTTGTTGCTGATTGGCATCATTGACACCAAATTTGGGCTATCCAATATCACGTCAACAATAGTGTGGAGTCAGTGATGAATTTGGGTCGAACCTCTAGGTTTTGGACTGTTTCCCCTACAAGAATTCAATTCCTAATGGTCCTAGGACATAGTTGAAAATGGAAAGAAATTACAACTAAAAGCTGCAATTAAGGATGAACAACAGCTTATCGAAAGCAGAGCCTCTTCTGGTGCAGCAAAAAAGGAGCTTAAATTTTGGAAACTTGTTGCAGCTTTTTGGGAGCTTAAAGAGAAAATAAAGTAGTGCCATAATGACAGGGACAAAATGTTAAGGAATATCTCTTGTGAAAAGGGAAGTTCTATTGTACTTGCCTACAAGGAGATTCATTTTGACCTTAACTACTCTTTGCATAGTCATACTATTTCCCTCTTACAGATAATTACCATGGCAAGTGGGTTACGAAGATTTGATCCAGATCCTGGAGGAATTGTGAATCAAGTCATGACATACATCAACAATAAAGTAAACATATTTGGGAAGTATGGTGTGTTTTCTATTATTATCACTAACCATTCTCCATTTTATGAAGGTCAAGATTCGAGGACGAATATTTTTGAAGAAGGGATGATGTGATCCTACACGACTTAAATTTAATTACGATGATGCAATCCCACATCAAAGATGAATCTTTTAGGTCTTGTCCCAAATAGAAAAGCAATGCCAACATCTTTTTGTTTCCAAAATGAGATCACCTAGAATAGGAAAGTAATTTCATCCCATCCTAGATTTAGATAAAATTTTATGTAAGGTATTATTTTATTAAATTATCCCAAGAGTTTACACTCATCTATATTGTCCGGAAAAGGCTATAAATAGGCCTTTACTCGTAGGTTGTAAACACACCAATTACAATCGATTTGAGAGAATTCTTGAAAGTTTAACCTTTTATTCTTTTTAGCATTTTTGCTAAATTAGTTTCTTCAAACTCTTCAGGAAGTAGGAGTCTTCAGAAGGCTTGTTGAGCCAAGGAGCGGGGATTAACTTATCAGTAAGTCTGTGATGTTTTCTCTTTTTTTGTTTACTTTTTCTAGTCTTTATTTTTGTATTCCTTTTAGGATTATAGATTTAATTAGAGAGAGAGGTTTATCTAGGCGGTTAAGATTTTTGCATTACATAATGTTGATCGGGTTATAGGAGTTGATTTGATCCTCCTCATACTCTCCCGTGTCAAGGCCACTAGATGCCCTTCCTCTAATAGAACTACTCTACTTATGCCTAAATCATCACATTTAATCTCAAAAGTTTTGTTAAGTTAGGTAAACTAAGAATAGGTGCAAAACATAATTTGTCTTTTAATAAAGTAAAAGTAGATTCTTGTTTTTAAGTTCATGCAAATTTTATATTCTTTTTAACTAATTTATTCAATGGGGCTGAAATGCAACTGGAATCCATAACAAACCTACGATAGAAGCTTGTCAACCCATGAAAACTTCTCACCTCACTAGTTATCATTTGGGTAAGCCATTCTCTGATTGCTTTCACTTTATCTTTATCCACCTCAATGCCATGTGCACTCACTACAAAATCTAGAAATATTAAATTCTCATTGCAAATGGTATTGGCATATAACTGTTCCTTCCTAACGACCTCAAGGACCGACCGAATATGCTGAAGGTGCTCATCTGAAGACTTGCTATAGATAAGGAAATCATCAAAAATATACTATAATAAATTTACCAAGGAAAGGTTGTAGGACATGGTTCATAAGACTCATAAAGGTACTAGAGCATTTGATAGACCAAAGGGCATTACTACACATTTATACAACCCACATTTTGTCTTAAATGCAGTTTTCTATTAATTTCCAAGCTTCATCCTAATTTAATGGCCACTCTTAAGATTTATTTTGGTAAATATGTTAGAACCACTAAGCTCATCTAACACATCATTTAATCTAGAGATATGGTGTCTATACTTTATCATTATTTTGTTGACAACTCAATAATCGACATATATTTTCCAGGAACTATCCTTTTTAGGTACTAGAAGTACTGGAACTGCACAAGGACTTGAGCTCTCCCTAACATGGCCCTTTTTTAACAACTTGTTCACTTGCCGCTGAAGTTCCTTTTTTTCCTCAAGATTACTTCGATAGGTGGGGCGGTTAGAAATTAATGGTCTACAGATAAAATCAGTCTGATGTTCCTTTCCTCATTGGGGTGGAAGACTTTCAAGAATCTTCTTCGGGAAAACATCCCCATATTCTTGCAAAAGAGAAAAATCAAGCTCTCCCTAACATGGCCCTTTTCTAACAACTCGTTCACTTGCCGTTGAAGTTCCTTTTTTTCCTCAAGATTACTTCAATAGGTGGGACGGTTAAAAATTAATGGTCTATAGATAAAATCAGTCTGATGTTCCTTTCCTCATTGGGGTGGAAGACTGTTAAGAATCTTCTTCGGGAAAACATCCCCATATTCTTGCAAAAGAGAAAAATCATTTTATGCAAAGAAGTGTCAAGGTTAAATAAATTTAAATAAACTTTGTGACATTCCAAATGCTAATTAAGGTATGTGGGTATTAGATGCATAAATAGATTACGAGTGCATGACAAAATTTATATGCAACGAAGCAAATTAATACAAATCCCTTACAAATATACGAGTTCCAATTGCATATATATATAACGGAGGCCAGAAGTGGTTGCAACATACAATGTCAAAATATAAAAGATGGCCACTTCTTTCATTATACTATTGGACTCAGTAAAGTACAGGGACGATTATGCACTCAAGTTTTGTAGATCTACGGGATCCTCATAAACTTCAATGGGTAGGTTAGCTGATGCTTCCTCATTATCTTTCTCATCTTGGGGGAGCATGGAAAGAGTGCATTCCAAATGCTCAGTAAGGAAAATATAATTTAGATAACATCCTAAGGTTTTAAAAGGTAAATTATTTTAACATAAACACTTACCATTTGGTTATATCGTGGACCTATCTTGCCTTACTAAAACAATTTATTTATTAAAGAAAAACATCACGTTATAGCAAACAATCAAAATAAAATACATAGCAAACCAAAATATAGAGAAAATCAAATAAATTATGAAATGCTCAGATTTTCGTGTCATGCTTCACGAATTCGTTATAACTTCCATATCTAAAGGCAGATATAGAATTCTGACTACCCATATGGAATGACCAGATCAGATACAGATAACGGCAATTTGCTTAGGCACATTTCTGTCTTGCCAAACTATGGCACGATCTATGACCACGACTGTACCAACCATAGTGGTCCTATCATATATTTTATGGTGACGGCAGTACTTAGCCAAAGGTGACCCCTAACAGATATTCGTGACACCACTCTCGTCAGAGGGTAGGTCGTTATCCACAGGGAGTGATCCTCTTACGTCTTTCCAGACCAGATGAGGGAGGAAAAAAATAGATACCCCAGATGGGGATAGGGGAATAGATACCCCTAAGAGATAAAAAGTCTAACGAGACACTTAATGCATTATGCATGTCAATAAAGATATATACTTCGAACCATTAATGCTTCATTTCACTTTTTTTTTTCTTTTTATTTTTCCATATAAACTTACCAGTTTCATATTATTTTAATTACATGTAAATCATCAAGTGTCTATCACTCACATAGCATGCTTGAAAACAAGAATAATACAACTTATTAAGCCTACAAACACAAAGCATGCAAAATAGGAAAAGTCATAGAATTATCAATTTAATCTTTTCTTTTTGTCTAAAAATACTCCTTAAGACGTTTTAAAAAATACTAAATTCCTTACCAAAACTGTGACACCCCACATGTTAATTAAGGCAAATGGTTGTCAGATACAGATTCAGAATAACAAGTGCATGATAAAATTTTATGCAGTGGAATGGTTAATATAAATCCCTTATAAATATATATATGAGTTCCAATTACATACATATGACTAAGGCCTGAAGTGGCTATAAAATACAAAAAAGAAAACACAAAGAATGCCATTTTTTTCACTATGCTATTGGACTCATCAGAGTGTGGAAACAATCATGCACTCAAATTTTGTGGATCCATGGGATCCTCATAGACTTCCAAGGGTAGGTCAACCTGCAATTCCTCATTTTCTTTCTCATATAGGGGGTATGGAAAGAGTGAGTTCCATATACTCATTAAGAAAAATAGTTATAAATTAACATCATAAGGTTTTAAAGGTGAATTATTTTAACTTAAAAGCTTACCATTTGGCCACCTTATAGACCGATCTTACATTATGGAAAGAGTGAGTTCCATATGCTCATTAAGAAAAATAGTATTAAATTAACATCGTAAGGTTTTAAAGGTGAATTATTTTAACTTAAAAGCTTACCATTTGGCCACCTTATAGACCAATCTTACATTATGAAAATAATTTATTTATTAAGAAAACAATACATTAATATGAGCAAATCAAACATACATCATGCTAGATAATAGAGAAAATCAAATAAATCATGAAATGCTCATATTTTTGTGTCCTGCTTCGTGAAGTCGTTATAAATTTCATCTCTGAAGGCAAATATAAATATCTAATTATCAAGTGGAATGATTAAATTAGATACAGATACGACAATTTGCTCAGGCCCATTTCTGGCTGGCCAAACCATGGTCTGATCTACGACTATGGCCATATCAACCATAGTGGCTCTATTAAATATCTACAGTCATGACATTACTTAGCCAAGGGTGACCCCTAATAGATATTTACGTTACCACTCTCGTCAGAGGGTACGCCGTCATCCACTGGGAGCGGTCCTCTTATGTCTTTCCAGACTAGATGAGGGAGGGAGAAACAGCTACCCCAAAAGACTAGGGGAACAGATACCCCTCATAGATAAAGCCTAACAAGACACTTGATGCAATATGTATGTCAATATAGATATATATTTCAGACCATTCATGCTTCATTCCACTTTTTTCTGTTCTTTTTCTTTTTATTCTTTATTTTTACCATGAAATAATACCGACTTCATATTATATTATTACATGAAAATCATCAAGTATCTATAATTCACATAGCATGCTTGAAAAAAAGAACAATACGACTTATCTGAACTATAAACGCGAAGGCATACAAGCAGGCAAAATAACAACCATCATGTTTAATAATTTTACTTTATCCAAAAATATCCCTTATGATGTTGAAAGAAATACTAAATTCCTTACTAAAACCTTAATGCTTTCTCCTTCACTGTTCCTATTTTTTTTCGTCTTTCTCTCACTAGATTACTCTCTCTCTCCTTTTCTCTCTAAGTCTAGAAAAATAGAAGAATGGAAGTGTGGGAAGAATGGGATGGGAAGACTTATTTATAGAATTTTGGAGCCGTCAGATTTGCAATAAGTGAAAAAATCTGATGAAGAGAGAGGAGAAAAAGATGCCTAGCATAAAAAATGAGGGATGAGGTACAAAAAAAGATGCCTAGCCACCAGTATTGACGCTTCAAGTCTCAATACATTTTAGTACTTCCGGGATGGATGGATAGCTTGGAAGCGTGGGTGGTCTTGAGAACATCTGCCCTTATAGCAACGGGGACACAAATTTGGTTCCAGAATCTAAACAATCCATCATCTAAAATCTTGAAATTAGGAGATTCTTTAGAAGTGAACTTACCTATATTCTTGGTGAGTTTTGGGTCCGTGGATTGAGCTTCCCAGATTTTCATAAAGAGATCTGGCAGGGCTTAGATCTGGGCAAGATAGGTGTCTTTGGCATAATAGCTAAGGTAGAAAGACTACATAACATCCATCAATTTTCAGTTGGAGGCCATGGTTTGAGCCAACATAGTAGACTCCTTTTAGCTTAGTGCATCAACGACCATATTTCCTCTCTCAGGGTGATAGATGACCTTGCAGTCATAGTCCTTCAGAAGATCCATCCAATGTCTCTATCTCATGTTTAACTCCGTCTGCGAAAAGATGTACTTTAAACTCTTGTGGTCAGTATAACTTTAAAGGGTCTGACCATACAAGTAGGAAAAATCACAACCATCATGTTTAATAATTTTATTTTATCGAAAAATATCCCTTAAGATGTCGAAAGAAATACTAAATTTCTTATCAAAACTTTGATGTTTTCTCCTTCACCGTTCCTCTTTTCTTTTCCTCCATCTCTCACTAGATTACACTCTCTATCCTTCTCTCTCTAAGTCTAGAAAAATTGAGGAATGGAAGTGTGGGGAAAAATGGGATGGGAAGACCTATTTATAGATTTTTGAAACCATCGGATTCATGCAAAGTGGTAAAATTCGGTGAAGAGATAGGAGAAAAATATGCTCAACACGAGAAATGAGAGAAGAGGGCCTCTTCCACCGGTGGCGGTGGTGCATTGCCCGAGGCAACAACAGTGCACTCCCCAAGGCAGTGGTTCCCCGGCCGGTGCGTTGCAAGCTAGACTGCCAACACACAAGCCTCATGCCATGCACGAAGGCTCTATCCGCACAGGCCTACTACACAGACGACACACGCACAGTGTGTGGCGCATGTCTGCAAGCGAGGTGACGCGTTGATGGTCTGCTAGCGCGTGACAAGACAAGCGGACGAGGCGTGCATGTTGTGCGCACATCCTGCATCAACTGTGTGCACATCCAACGTCTACTAGGTATGCGTGAGTGCTTGCATAGTGTGCAGCATCCACGCAGGTAGCTCTGCTTCCCCACAGGATTTTTGCCTGTTTTGTTGTTCTTCAAAATTTCCCAATTTTCTAAAATTGAATTAAAATAAATTTAATACAAAATTAAAATTAAATAAAATTAAATAAAAGTAAACTAATTAAAATTCAACTAGATTTATAAATTATGATAAATAATGCAGGGTATAATTTAAATGAGTTTAATGTGGCTAAAGGCCCGAACAAGTAGGATTTTCCAAATTAATTAAGCACAACGATGGCCGGGGTGTTACAGAAACCTTGATAATTTCTTCGACACCACTCTTCTTCTCTTCCTCTCCTTCTCTCTCTAGATCAATTTCTTTCTTTCTCTCTTTAACTCTTGAAAGGTGGAAGAATGGACGTATGGAGAAAATGGGAAGAAGGGCCCTTATTTATAAAAAATTGGAATCGTTGGATTTGCACCAAGTGATGAAATCCGGTGAAGAGAGAGAGTAAAAAGATGCTTGGCACAAAAAATGAAAGAGAAAGACCTCCCTCACCGTCGGCGGCAGCATGCTGCCTGAGGAGGGTGGCAGCATGCTATCCAAGGTGGGCAGCGGCACACTGCCTGAGACAACAGTGGCCTCACTCGCCTAGCGCACGTGCAGGGCCTAGGTGCATTAGGGCGCCGCGCAAAGGCCTATCCGTGCTGGCCTAATGCGCGGACGGTGCACACACAGTGCGGGGCGCCTGCCTGTTCACACGCGATTTGACACGCACGCAGGCCTGTTCTCCGCACTAAACGCGATGGGACCTGCACATTGTGTGCACGTCCTGCACTTGTCACGTTCGTTCGCGTGCACGTACTGTACACGAGAACCCGTGGAAGCAGCCCATTCCTGCAGTTTTTTCTTGCGGGATTTTTCCCGCATGTTTTCCGTTTTTCCTAAAAATTGTTTATTTTAAAAAAATGAGGATTAAATATTCAAATTAAAATAAAATTAAAATTAAATAAAATTAAAATAAATAAAAACCGGTATAATTTATAAATTGTGATAATAAGCTGCAGAATAAAAAAAATGAGTTCAGTGTTGCTTTAAGGCCCAAATAATTCGGGTTTTCCAAATACAAATTAAGCACAGAGGTGAGCGGGGTGTTACAAACTTCCTAGTACAGAAGTATAATTAGGCTTCTTTTTTCATATATTGCTTGCCTCACTTCTCTCTCTCTCACTCTCTCTTAGTGAGCCATGTTTATATTTTTTTGACCTCTTTTCTACTCAATGGGCGCTCTTTTTGTTTTTAGTCCCTTTTCCTCTCAATGGGCTATTTCAATATTTTTTTTAGCATATTTTTCTCTTAATGAGCCATTTTTTTCTTTTTAGTCTCTTTTCTTTCAATATTCATCAAAAAATATTTTGACTTTTAATTGATCTTTATGTACCTCTTTTGGCAATAAAGGTGCAAGAACATGATTCAAACCATCCTTGTGCATAGAGTAATGGTTTATGAAACCTTAGTTGTATTTATCTATCAAATTACCAAGGTCTTCTAAGTTTTAAATGATTGACATGCATATGTACAACGTCACAATATACCTCGTCCTTATATTTGTCGATGGAGAAGGGTTCCATGACTTGCTTCGTGACTTTGACTTCGTCACACTCATTCAACCAATGTAATCAGTAAGGATTAGGGTGTTTTATACACATTTAACCTAATTGTTTTCACAAGCATGGTGCTTGCTATGTTGACACAACTTCCCCTATTGATGGTCATGCTACATGTCTTGCAATTAATTAGACAATGTGTGCGGAATATATTCTCTCTTTGCTCATTAGCCATGGTCTTGGCTTACATGTTTAGATCTCTTTGGATAATAAGGACATTACCCTAGATTGATGTATCTTCAATTGATGGAGACATAGTGAAGTACCTACAAAGAACAGGTTAGTGAAAATAATCTCTCCCTCACTTTTTACTCGTGTTTACCTCACAATCTTTCAACACTCAAGCTTATTCCCCCAAGTTGAGCATTTAGAATCAAATCCTGTTAAATTGAGACCTGCACATTAGTTTTAAAGACACTTGCAAGGAGTCATAAGGGGATCTTGTTTTTAAAAGCTCATAAATAAAGCACATAGATGAAGAATGCAATGTTTTTATTATTTAATATGTTAAGTAACTAGAATGTAATTAACTACTCAAATGAATCACGAAACAAAAGCATAATTGAAGAAATAGAAACTTGGAATACAAAGAAACAAATTTGGACTTAAAGTGTTATGGATTCGATCAATTTCGATGGATATAACTAGATTATTATCCTAGTTATTCTGTCCATTGACATCTACAGTCCATGACTGATTTAAGTTTACAAATGCTAAAACTAAAATGAAGTAATGGTTTACGCACTTTATGGGTGAGGTAATATGCAATTGTTTTGGGGAATTTAGAAGAAGATTTGGCTTGATATTTGAATTTAATCAAGGTTGAATGCAAATTTGGATGTAATAACACAATGAATGTTGAATTGCCTTATGTTGTACAGTCAACTTTCTTTTTGATTTTTTTTTACTAAGTGGATAAACACACAATGACTTAAATGAATGGATTGATGAATTCAAGTGAGATTCAATACAAGGGATTAAAACATAATTTGATGAGTGTGAATTATACAAAACAACCAAGTAAGATAATAAATTCAAGTAGGTGTTTAAGCTCTAATATCAAATGATGCAGAACCTAGGATCAACAATATAATCAAATAACTCGCATAATACATTAGCATGCAAAAAACTTAAATCTCTAATTAAACCCTCCCTATTTGAACAACATTCAGCCTGTGAATACAAACTAAGGTAACTGAAAAAATAAAATAAGAATGGAAAAGATGCCACAACTTACACGATAAGTTGATTCGATTCCTTGGCTCAATAAAACAATTGAAGACACATCTCTTGAATGAACACTCAAATCTCAATTAGTAAAGCTAAAAGAAAAACTTTGACTAATTTATTTGATATTTGAAATTGAATTGTGTATATAATATAAGGGTGAGTCCTTTGTATAGGCTTTCACTTGACTAATTCGACTCGAAATTAAAGACAAAATCAATCCAAATACTTAACTTACCGTAATCCAAAACTTAAAGTAATAATTAAAAATAATAAAAAAAAAATTGACAAAGATAGTGCCTCCTCTCTCTTGGCTGATCATGGAGTCCTAGTTAGCTATGATTGTCCTTTATCTTCCTAATTTCTATCTCTAATTAGTTAAGTGATTTTTGTTGAGAATTTCAAATCAAATAAATGTAGAGCTTGCAGTTTTTAAAGTAGGAAACTTGATGGATAATTTGGCTAGAAGTCTATGATCTTGGTCGAATTTCGCCATGAGTTCTTTATCTTCTTATTGAATTATATCCTTAATTTTGTGTGGACTCCTCATAGTAGAAATATTCTGCCTGAAAGAAATCAAGAAACAAAAAAAAAATTGAAAAACAAAAGGAAGAAGTCTCCCTTTTGGACTGCATCTCTTCCTGTGTGGATAAGGTTCTCTCTTTGGGATTGGGCTTACACGCAACTACCTTTCTCCAAGACTCTTCTTTTCAGGTTCCTCTCTTGTTTTTCTCCTTTAGCCGTTTCCTTAAGTCCAACAAGGACTCTTTAATTGGTCTTTGAAATGAGAAGAATCACGATTAAGGAGGACTCCTCATGCCACCAAGGAACTCACAAGATCAGGCTCCTCTCTTGGCCACATATATGAGTTAGGACACTCACATGTGTAAAATGCTTGGGCTGTAGATTTCCCATGAAAGTTTGACCTTTTCTTTCAACTTCTTGGGACTTTAAAGTCAACTTCTCACTTATCCATTATTGGGCCAAAAGGTTGAAGGCTTGTTGAAGTCTTTTGGTTCGATTACTTGTGATTGGACCTAAGGGCATTTGGATTTGTTTTTCTAATCCTCTAAGCCTATCTTAGATGATCTTGGACTACTCTTGGACTTGTGACAAATTAGGGAACAAGATAGGGCCAAAAAAAATTTTCATTTTGGTGTTAGGGTAGCAAAAATCCTTATGGAAAGAGGATTTTGCATTCCCATGGGATAAATCCCCTTTCCCCAAGTGCAGGCATTCCTTGTGTGTGCACAGGACTCTTCATATAGTGGTGTGCGTGCGCTCCACTCTTGTGTTGTGTGCGTGTGTGCCATGTCAATGGCATGTCCTTTTTGTGCATCTTCATACATGCAAATCGCATTATTGTGGGTGTGCATGTGGGTAAAGGAAAGAAATCTCGATCACTCAATAAACTAATTATTAGAGTATATAACTTTTGTTTTGCTCAACTATCCTTCTTTATAATGATACAAGGTTGATCTACTTAAAGCAAAATTTCTTTTTATTTTTTACCTAAAATTGAACGTACAACCATACTTACACATCTCATTATGCACAAGACTTCATTGTCATTATAGTGCAACGTACATTGGGAATATAATTTTATGGACATCTTTGGTTCTACCTCATTAGGGGCAAAACCAAATCCATACATCATTCTCCATAATTTTCCTTTCTTGCATTCTTAGTTTCTTTTCTTCTTTAAGCTCTAGTTCAAAGATGTATCCATGCATTTAATTTACATCCTAGTGCTTAGTTCAATTATATAATGCGCTCATCTTTTCTCTGTGTGTTAAAACTCTTATTTCTAGTATTTACATGATATGTTTCTTCCATGTGCTCCTTGCAGTATCTTAAATATAATATTTGAATACCTTGATTCAAAAGGACCCTATCCAGTATGCAACTTACAGTGAAAGATTGAATGGTAAAGGGCAAGAGTGGGTGAGATCATTAGAGGGTAAAAGCCAAGTGAGAGAAACATAAGAGACTTGGTAAGAAAGTGTTTTTTCTAACAATTTCTTCTTTTAAGGACTTTTTAAAAATGTCTATTGAGAATCATAGCCTCACCAATATGAGATTCTTTATAGTTGCTATGTAGCTGGAACTTGCAAAAATCAATAAGGTGGTAGAAGACATGAGGAGTGGTCGAAGTGACGTCTAACACGGGACTAGTAACACAAGATGACCTATAACTAGAATCTCCTAAGATGAGATTAGGGCCTGTAATGATGAAAAAAAAGAACAGGTAGGAAGGAGAGAAGATAGAAGGGATAATAACATAAGCTCCATCAAAATGAAGGTACCACCCTTTAAAGGTAAGAATGATCTTGAAGCCTATCTAAAATGGGAGAGGAAAGTAGAGTTGGCCTTTGACTAATTATGCTCTAGTGTGGTGGGATCAACTAATCCTCACTAGACAGTGTAATGGGGAATGACTAGTCTCCTCCTAAAGATAGATGAAGACCATTGTTCGCAAAAGGTTTATATCCTCTTATTATTATAGAGAAATGCATCAAACATTGTAATGCTTAATGTAAGGATCTATGCCCATTGAAGACTATCAGAAAGAGATGGGGATGGCCATGAGTAGGGCCAATATAAGAAGATCCCAAAGTAACCATGGCAAGACTCTTGGGAGGTCTTAATAAGGAAATTAGCAATATTGTGAAGTTACAACACTATATAGAGTTGAAGGACATAGTACACATGGCCATGAAAATTGAGAGGTAATAGAAAATTAAAAGAAAGAGAGAATCTCATACCACTCCCACTTTTACATGAAAATGGCCAATAAAAGAGGAAAAGAAGGGAATCAAAGTGAAGAAGGAGAAGCTAATCACATCCAACCCTAAAGGTAAGACACCTAGGTCATCTTAGAAATATAGTACCCTTAAATGATTCGGCTGTCTATCATCTAGACACATCACCTCTCAATAACCGAACGAAAAGATTATGTTATTGCGATATGATGGTAGAATTGATAGTGCTAATGACTCTGAAAGTGATGATAATGATAGTATGTCATCATTAGAAGACAATGACGAGGCATGAGTATGCTGCGTAGTGGGAATCCTTAATCATAAAGAGAGTCCTCAATATCCAAGTCCAGGAAGATAATGATCAAAGGGAGAACATATTCCATACACGATGCCTTGTGAATGGAAACGTGTAAAACATGATCATTGATGGAAGGAGATGCATTAACATAGCCAACATCACACTTGTCGAAAAGTTAGGGTTGAGCTATACCAAACACTCCAACCTATAGAGGCCAAAAGGGCTAAACGAGTGTAGAGAAGTCAGAGTAAACAAGCAGGTAATAATATCTTTACCATAAGAAGGTATTAGGATCAAGTTATCTGTGATGGCATACCTATGCATGCCAGCCATATCATAATGGCTCAACAATTGTAATATGATAGACGAGTTACTTGTGATGGTTTCAAGAATTGCTACTATTTTAATTTTAATAGGAGAAATCATATTCTCATCCCATTGATGCTTAAATAAGTATGTGACAATCAACTCAAACTTAAAATATCTCTATAAGAAGCTTCATAATTATACAATTAAAAAGTAAAAGAAAGAGAAAAAGAAATAAAAGAAGCTAAAAAGAAAAAAAGGGCCCATTGAGTGAAAAATAAAGCCCAACAAGAAAATAGAAGGTCCAATGAATGAAAAATATGCTAAAAGAAAAAGTGATGGCCCAAAGAGAGAAAAAAAGGCCCAAAAGAAAAAGAAAGCCTAATGAGAGAAGATAGATGAGAGAAAAAAAAGAGTGTCTACTTGTGAGGGAGAGAGTTAAAGAGAGCTTATTGTGAGAGAAAACATCTAATCGTACTTTGGTACAAAGAGGCTTATTTAAATTTGACTAACCTTAACACTTTTTTGGCTTGTGTTTTATTGTCTCTTTTGCAAGAGTTTGAGGATCTCTTCCCTGAGGAGATATAAAATAGGTTACCACCATTGGGAGGGATCAAGCACCAAATTAATTTCATCCTCGGTTCCTTAATTCCCAACTGACCAGCTTATCACAGTAATCCCAATGAGACAAAGGAGCTTTAGAGGCAAGTAAAGGAGTTACTAAAGAAGGGTCACATTCTTGAAAGCTTGAATCCTTATGCTGTTTTGATCCTATTAGTTCCAAAGAAGGATGGGTCATGGAGGAAGTGTGTGGATTGTAGAGTCGTAAATAAAATAATGATAAAGTGTGAAAACCCTCTTTCTAAACTCGAGAATATGCTCGATGAGATGAATGGTGAAAACATCTTCACCAAGATCGATTTGAAGAGTTGCTACCATTATATCAGAATGAAGCCTTATGATGAATGGAAGACCACCTTCAAGACTAAATATAGTTTGTATGAGTGGTTAGTTATAACTTTTGGATTAAATAATGCTTATAGTACTTTTGTGCAATTAATGAATCATGTCTTATGGTTGTATCTTAGTAAGTTTGTGCTTATTTATTCTGATGACATTTTGATGTATAACATATCATTGATGATCACATTGAGCATATTAAAATTGCCCTTGAAACTTTAAGAAAAGAAAAAATATATGTAAATCTTTAAAAGTGTACTTTTTGTAGTGATAAATTAATCTTCTTAAAGCTTGTTGTTAGGACATTGAAATAGACAAAGAGAAAGTAAGAGCCATTAGAGATTGGCCCATGCTTAAGTTAGTAAGTGAGGTGAGAAGTTTCTACGGATTGACAGGTTCATACATATGGTTTATAAAATATTTCAGTTCCTTAGCACTTTTGGATGAGCTTGTGAAGAAAGATGTAAAATTTATATGGACTATTTTATTAAAAGATAAATTTTGTCATGTTCGTATTCTAGCGTTGTCTAGCTTTGACACATCTTTTGAGCTTGAATGTGATTCTTCAGGTATACAAATAGGTGCGGTACTAATGCAAGAAGGACTTCCCATTATCTATTTTAGTGAGAAGCTTAATGAAGTGCCACTTAACTATTCTACCTATGATACAGAGCTATACGTCTTGGTTAGGGATTTGGAGCTTTGGAGGAGTTTCTGATCCACACGGATCATGAGTCCTTGAAACACTTAAAAGGACAAGGTAAGCTCAATTGAAACATGGCATGTGGGTGGGATTCATTGAATCTTTCTCCTATATAATAAATACATGTAAGTTAAGGATAATATTGTAGCACATACTTTATCACAAAAGTATGTCTTAATTTCAACTCTTAGTTCTAAGTTGTTGGGCTTTGAGTATGTTAAAGAACTATATGTTGATGATAAAGATTTTGCTAATGTCTATAAGACTTATGAAAACTATGCATTCTAAAAATTTTATAGGTATGATTAGTTTCTACTTAAGGATGGGAAACTTTGTCTGCCTATTTGTTCATTGATGTAGTTGCGAGTGTGAGAGTCAAATAGTGGTAGAGTTATGGGGTACTTTCGGTAGCTAAGGTCCCAGACATCTTGCAGGAGCAATTTTAATAGCCTAACATGTGAAATGATGTATACTCCTCTACATATTCCTTCTACACCTTGGACTATTGTTTCTATGGACTTTATTTTAAGTGTGTCAAGGACTAGATGAGGAAGTGATAACGTACTTATAGTAGTGGATAGGTTCAGCAAGATGACACACTTCATAACGTGTCATAAAACAAACAACACAACATATATAGTAAATTTATCTATTAAACATGTTGTGCGATTACATGGTGTTCCTAAACTATTATTTTCTACTGCTTGTCACCCACAAATGGATGGGCAAACTGAAGTAGTATATAAGAGTTGAGGATCTCTTTTGTGTGTTATAGTTGAGAGGAACTTGAAAATGTGGAAGGATTGTTTTCCTTTTGTAGAATTTGCCCATAATAGGAGTATTCTTTCTTCCACAGGCTTATCACCTTTCAAAATCATGTATGGATTTAATCCACTAACTCCACTTGGCTTAACATATTTTTACCTTTGCAAGAAAATTTATAATATTGATGGACAACAAAGGGCGGAGTTATTTAAGGCCATACATGAGAAAACACAACAACACTAGAGATAACTTATGAGTCATATGCCTGTAATGCTAATAAAGGGAGAGAACAATTAATCTTTCAATCAGTAGATTGGGTATTGGTACCTATAAAGAAAGAAATATTTCATAAAAAAAGGAAATCAAAATTAGATCCCAGGGGAGATCACTTTTTCAAAGTCTTAGAGCGCATCAACGACAATGCCTACAAGATAGACCTACCAGGTATGT
The DNA here is from genome assembly GCF_054855325.1 of Carica papaya. NCBI lineage: Eukaryota > Viridiplantae > Streptophyta > Magnoliopsida > Brassicales > Caricaceae > Carica > Carica papaya. The sequence goes on from NC_142315.1 coordinate 15,373,859, forward strand.
ATGGTGTTTCTACCACTTTTAATATTATTAATCTTTCCCTTTTTTATACAAGTTCAGATTTGAGGATGAATCCTTTTGAAGAGGGAGATGATGATGTGTGTATGGGCATGGATTATGGAAGGGCGACAAAGAAAAAATGAGTGGTGGCCAAGTCCAAGAGAATGGAAAAGTAAGTGGCCAATAGAGGAAACATGAAAAAGATAACGGCCATGAGATCCAAGTCATGGTAAAGCCCAATTGAAAGACGCAGACATTGGCCAAGGAGGATTCAAGGAAGAACTACATAACTTTTATAGACTTCGGTCAATTGGAAAGGTATCACAATGCTAAGTGGGTGCATTATAAGAGCAAGAGCAAAAAGACTAATCCTTTCAACTCTAAGCATGAATTTTAAGGAGGATGGGCTTTAATCCACTAAAAAAGCCCAAGAAAAGAAGACAATATAGCTATTAACCCAAAAGTATATTGGTATATACAACTCACTCTAAGTGCAAGAGGAAAACAAGCAAGAAAAAGGAAACGAATTTCCCAACAAGGAGGAAATCGGCCACACCAAGAAGGAAGAGGTTTCTTAAGGGATTTTATTTCCTAGCCCCACAAGCAATCTTCCCCCTTAAGGGGGGAGAATTTTCCAAAGGGGAAGGTGCTCTTAAAACAACAAGTTACTTGAAGAGAAGAGTAAAACTCCTTAAATGCCAAATCTTGTGGAAAAAGGAAAATACTTGGGTGGCCATTATGGAACTTTTAATGGTCGGCCTTAAGTTACTCTACTTAATATTTATCACGATTCGTAAATCTGGTTAATTTTTATTTAATTTACTTTCATTTAAATTTATTTTATTTTAAATTTTATTATTTAATTTTTATTTAGCTTACTTAAATTAATTATAAAAAATTGAGAAAAATAAGAAAAACGGAGAATTTGGAAGAAAATCCCCTGGGGACACAAGTGGCCTGTGTGGGTGCTGGGCACTATGTGCGCGCGCATGCACTAACAGTAGCTGCAAGAGTACATCCCATCCGCACACACGCACGCATGGGATGTGCACACAGTGCGCACGTCCCGTCTGCGTGTACGACACAAGGTCAGGACCTGTGCACATCCTATCGCACGCAAGCGAGCCATCTGTGCATCCTGTCATGCACAGGCGGGCCGTTCGCGCTCACCCCATGTGCGAAAAGGTTCCACACACTGTGCACGTGTCGTCCGCATAGTAAGCCTGTGAGGATAGGCCCTTTGTGTGAATCTTTTTAATATGATAGGCCTTTGGTGCGGATAGGCCCTCGTTTTTTCATCCTGAGCATCTTTTTCTCTTATCCCTTCATCAAATGTTGCCACTTAGTAGGAATATGATGATTCCAAAACCCTATCAATTGCCCCTCCCCTTCCCTTCCTCGCCATACTTTAATTCTTCTATTTGTCAAAGATTTAGAGAGAGAGAGATAGTAGTCTAGCGATTGAATAAGAGAATGAAAGGAGAACAGTAAAGGAGAAAACATCAAGGTTTCGATAAGGAATCTAGTATTTCTTTCGACATCTTAAGAATTATTTTTAGATAAGCTAAATTAATATGATTGTGATTTTGCCTGTTTTATATGCCTCTATATTAAGATGAGTCGAATTGTTCTTGTTTTCAAGCATACCATGTGAGTTGCAGACACTTGATGAATTTGCATGTAATAAATATAATATATAATCGATAAAATTAAAAAAGTATAAAAGAAAAGAAAAAGTGAAAAGTGAAATGAAGCTTGTATGGTCCGAAGTGTATTTGTATTAATATGCATATTGCATCAAGTGTCTCACTAGACTTTTTATCTTTGAGGGTATCTGTTCCCCCTCCCCTGTCTGGTCTGCAAAGACGTAAGAGGATCGCTCCCAGTGGATGACGGCGTACCCTCTAACGAGAGTGCTATCGCACTCTAAGTAATGTCATGACTGTAGATATTTGTTAGGACCACTATGACTGGAACGGCCATGGTCATAGATCGTACCATAGTTTAGCTAGTCGAAAATGGGTCTGAGCAAATTGTCGTATCTGTATCTGATCTGATCCTTCCACTTGGGTAGTTGGAAATCTATATTTGTCCTTCGAGATGGAAGTTGTAACGATTTTGCGAAGTATGACATGAAAATATGAGTATTTCATAATTTATTTAATTTTCTCTATTATCTAGCATGATGTATGTTTTGTTGCCTATATTAACGTACCGTTTTCTTAACAAATAAATAATTTTTCATAATGTGAGATAGGCAAACAAGGAGGTTAAATAGTAAGCTCTTTAGTCAAAATAATTAACTTTTGAAATATTATAATGTTAATTTAATATTATTTTTCTTACTGAACATATGGAACTCACTCTTTTCATATCTTCCCCAAGATGAGGAAGAAAGTGATGAACCGCAGGCTGACCTATCTTTAAAAGTTTATGAAGATCCTGTGGATACACAAATTTAAGTGCATGACTGTTCCCGTACTCTGATGAGTCCAATAGCATTGTAAGGGATTTGTAATAATTTTATTTCGCTGCATAAATTTTATCATGCACTCGTTATTCTGAGTCTGCATCTGACACCCATTTGCCTTAATTAGTACTTGGGACGTCACATATTTATTCAAGCTTACATCAATAAATTAAAGAGTTATTTTTAACTAGTAAGGTGTCTTCAACCTTCTTAAAGAGTGGGGTATGACCATTTTAATGAACCTTTTTACTCTGAACCAGGTGTGGCATGGCCTTATATTATCTTTGAACTAGTCTGGTTAAAACCAAGCAACTTTAGGGTTTCTTCAGTTGGTTTAGTCATTGAATTGGTTTTAGGGCTTTCCCTGTTAAGAATCAGTTCATTCCTTTTTATTTCATCTTCTTCATCATGCCGTATAGGAAAAAGAAAAGTCTCACTCAGCACTTCATGTACAGCTGTAACAACAGTCATTGGTTGTGCATCCTTCAGAGAGGTAATGTCGTTGTTTAGCAACTAGATTATCATATCAAATTTTTGCTCTATCTAGTCGAAGAGTTTCACAATGTTGGCCACCAATGCCTTCCATTGGGATTTAGAACCTAGCTCTGACACAAAGTTGTTAAGACCCAGCTTTGCCATGTAATTCGCTAGAATATTAATTTTGGTAAAAAAATTTAATTTATGGTACTTATGATAAAAACTAAGAAATAGAGGTAAGTTTGAAAACTGAAACTAAAATGATGGGTTCGAATATAGAAATAAAAAAAGTAGTGGGGGTAGAATTTTAAATTATGAAAGAAAAAGAAGATTCTAAAACAAGATAAGAGAGGGAGTTGGGAAAAGAGAATAAGAGAATTTTTGAGAGATTGAGAAAGGAGATTTTAGAGAGAGAAAGAAATAGAGTGAAAAAGAGAGAATTTTTAAAGAAAGAGGTTGTTAGAGAGAGAAGAGAGAAATATAACGAGAGATATATGATAACAGAGAGAAGAGAAAAAAGAGAATGAAGAGATGAAAATTTTAGAGAGAGAAAATATGAGATTCTATTCCATAAAAAGTACGTGTCTTGTATTTTATTTACAATTATTATTTATAGACATGAAAGGGTACATGAGTATCCTTATCAACTATTGCAACTGTTAGGGTATATGATAATCTTTATCAACCATTAAAACTATTCAAGATTTTCTAGGATCTGAACACACATTTCCACATTTCATGAAAGGATTTTTTCAATGTGAAAATCCTATAATATTCTCATGAAATGTTCTTGATGGCGACTACCTAAGCTTCAACTAATGGTGTGTTTTCGTTCAATATTCCTTTTTTCTTCCTAGAGGATGAAAAAAATGAGTTTTATTGATGTATGCAAAAGGATCCATGAACAAAATTTGTCCTCTAACAAAATTGTAGACTTCATTAAGCCCTATAAGGAATTTTTTGGTCTTTTGATTTTATTGGAATTACAAAAGGTCTTCATAGCACCACATGTGCCTTTGGGGATGATAAAAAGTATGTCAACTTCATCATAAAAGCTTCTTATCTTGGTGTAATAAGTCCTAATAATCATATTGCTCCAATAGTATTAGTCCATGAAAGGTGATCCTCTAAATCAAGTTAGATTTAATGAGCACTTTCCTTGTATTTTATGATTGCTCATATATCTTGTGAAATTGAATTAAGAATCCATGCTTTTACAAGTTTGTTAAAATACCTCCATTTGGGAGATTTGTGGTGACATTGTTTAATGGTTATTTATTGATTTACCAATTTAAAAGCCTTCTTTATTCTAGATGTTAAGAGCATGATCATAGTGCAATTCCAAGTGCTGTAATTTTCTCCATTCAATGGCTATATGATAAAGTCAAACATAGGTTAATCGAAATAATGAAGGTAAAGACTATCATTTGGATCTCAAACTTGTTGACCTCACATCTTATTGAGTTTTAAATTTGATCGTCTTTAGTTGCGTATCGGCTAGAAGAAGCTAAGAATTTCTTGGATGTGAGAAGAAAAAAATAAAACTAAAGGAAAACTAATAACATGAAAAACAACAACAAAGTTCTTTGTGTATGTTACGTTCTCTGATCGCATAAAAATATATGTAGCATAATAACTAAATTAGATCCTAAATTCAAGCATATAGACCATAAATGCCTATTTATTTTTGTATATAAAGGAAAATTAGACAAGAAATAAAATAAGACGCCATTAACAATCATTGATTGCCCAAGCTTGAATCATATCTTAGATTTTATATAGCACAAAAAATCTGAAGTTGGAAACATAACAACACCTCACATTTTATGAAAAGTTCCACAGAAATGCTAGTCCTTAAATAAATCTTAAACATAATCAAACTACATATTAAAAATTTAATAATTGACAAATTCCTTTAAAATGAAATTTCATCTGAAAGTTCATAGAATATAAATTTTTTAAATAAAATGATTTCTTATTCCCATGAAAAAATTAATTTACTATATTTTAATTCTCTTAGGCAGAATTTTCAATTATTGATACGTCTTAAGTTCAACATTGTACCTTATTTTTCAAAATCCATAAGGAAAGAAAATTGGGAAAACCCACAACTTAGTAAATAATAAAAAATCTAAGCAAGTCAAATCAAACATATTTTACTAATTAGATAAAAAATAAATTTAGTGCATAATGAAGAAAATGAAGCAGTAAAATAATTCTAAATAATTTTAAATTAAACATTTAAGATAACAATATTAAGTTTTAGCAAAAAATCAAATAAAAGAAGTGTACATCATAATCTTTAATAGCTATGGCCATATTATATGTTTGTGAGAAGGCTTAGAATCAAACTTAATCCCTTATGGTGTATTTGATAAATATCTTCCTATATTAGGGTTTAGAATCATATTTAACTTATACGGGTATAGGTGATACATACATCCTTGCGTCAAAGTTGCTAAGAAGAAACATGTAACATTCCATGTGCCAATTAAAGCAAATGGATTCAGATACAGATTCAGAATAATGAGTTCATGATAATATTTATGTAGCGGAATCAAACCTTAACAAATTCCTTACAAATATATATATATAATATTCTAAATACATACATCACTGAGTTCAGAAGCGGCTACAAAATACAAAACAAAAGAGCTGTTTCTTTCATTAAGATACTGGAATTCATCAGAGTACGAAAATCGACATGCACTTGTGGATCCACGGGATCTTTATATACTTTAAAGGATAGGTCTGCCTACGGCTCCTCATTTTCTTCCTCATTTGTGGAGGATGGAAAGAATGAGTTTCATATGCTCAGTAAGGAAAACAATATTAAATTAACATCGTAAGATTTCAAAAGTTTATTATTTTTCTTGTCGTTCAGCTTCCTCGTTTACCTAACTCATTATTAGAAAAAATATTTATTTGAATATCAAAATAGTACGTTAGCATAGAAAATCAAATATATATATATCATGCAAAATAATAGAGTTATAACTTCCTTTTGTGTAATTTACAATATTTTGTAGACCTTATTTTTAAAATATTTGTAATTTAATTAATCCTAATACAAATAACATAATTTTAGCATCTATGAAAAGCTTATGAAATATAATTATAGATGAAACAATTTAGTAGCGAGAAGTTGGCCCAAAATTTTGAAAAATGGTAGAGAACCTTCAAGCAGAATCAAAGCTTTTATTTGTCTCTTTTTTGTTACATCTAAATCTTTTGATTATGAGTTCAAATTAATTTAAACAATTACCTTAATTTTTGCTAGCATATCTTCTTTTTCTCTTTTCTTTGATCCTTATTTCTCCTTTATAGTCTCCTTGTTTCTCTTCTTTCTTAGGGATTTTTAATGTATTTAATCTAAACCCTACAAGATAAATTTATATAGAAGGTGGCATTTAAATCATAACAGAAAACCTAGTAGGCTATGTTAAATTCCAAAAATAATTCTAAACTTAATAAAATAATCTTACATTTACTCATGGGTCTAAATCAAACAATTTTTTTCTTAGTGATATATTACATTCTATATACTGATGGACTCAACATTCCTTAACACGACGATTGTGGTGTTGACTTACATAACCCATATCGTTAGCCAAAATTGTAATAATGTTAGTGGTGATAGCTTGATTTTTTAAAATCAAATAGTCAATATAAAATGTTGAAAACACTTAATATCAATTGCAAGTCTTTTGATTAACAAATTTTTTTTAGTAATCTTAAACATATAAAACATATTACTGAAAAATAAAGTCTTAAAGGAGGTAAGAAGGGAATAAGAACCATGTAAAATATTTTAAAATCTCATGTATTTCCAATGTGATGTCTTGATGCTAATTAAAGCACCAATTTCCAATCACACAAATAAAAGAGAGCTAAATGAAAAAATAGTGGAAAACATATCCTAAGGCAAGTGAGGCTATCACATTTATTATCTATACAATAAAGATAACCTATGCAAAAATAAATAAACTAGCCTCATAAAACAAAACACCCAAAATGATCTCCTCTCCTCTCTTACTTGCCCTGAAAAGGATCCAGACAAGGCTCTTCAGGGAGGCCTTCCAAGTCATTATCTGAGAATTTGAATTAGGGGTAAGTTCTAAAAACTCAATAAGAAAGACAATATTAAAGCCATACAATCAAGTGTTAAAAATAGTTAATTAATTTAATTAATTAAAGACAATATTATTTATTTATTTTACCATAGCAATTTAATCAAGTTGTCCATGTTGATTCAATAATTTTAAAGACACTTAATGTTGTATTGAATCGTAATCGCATAATTTACTAACACCAATGATGCTCAACACCATATTCAATCACTTAATGCACACAAATAACCACAAAACTCATGCACACTAGACTAGACTCTTCTTTTGAGTTTTATTAAAAATTTATTAATCTTTAATTTAATTACACTGTTTACAATCTCACGCATGTGATCGTTTACACCTATTTCTAAGGAGGCAATATGAACATCGACCAAAGTCATGAATGGAACGTCAGTCAATCAATAAATACATCAATAGACATCAAATAAATGCAATCCTCTAACCTCTCTAGTCGTCATCACATTGTTTCACTCGGTCACTATAATATGAATCCAATAGTTCAGTTTTCCATCTCGAAAACGTTGAACGCCAATTCCAAGCCTAAAACTCTGTAACCAGCACTCGTACTCTAATAAAGTTCCAAAGCAATACAATCAGGCCCTCTAAAGAAATTAGGTGAATCAAATTTTACTAAACTCTCTATAATTTAAACCAAAGACTCTTTATTTTATTTTTTGTCTTGATTCTTAGTTCTAATCCTAATTTTTAACTTTTAATTTTTAAACCACCTATCTCTTTATTTCAAGTGTTAATTTTTTAATAATTTTATTAATTTAATGCATTTTATTAATTTAAATTAATTAATTAAATTTAATTTCAGTTATTCACTTAATTTCTTCTCAATCTCAATAATTCCCCAGTTTCTCCATATTATCATAAATCCCGTTTTTCATCCCAATTTTACCCAATTTCCCTTTTTTCTCAACTTCCCCATTTTCTGCCCCCAAACACAAATCCCCCTTTCCTGCCCGCACCCGCGAAAGTCTTTCACTGCTCATGCGCCTGTCAAACTAGCATGATGCCCAGGCCATGCTGCGCGTAGCAGCACACCCATGGGGCTTGTCCTTCGGCAAAATTGGGTGCCTGGGCACACGTCCCTATGCACATTTGCACAAAGTTCGCATGACACATAGTGCCAACGCACAGATACGCTCGGTGAGTAGGGCATCTGGCAAGACCTCGCCCATCTGCACTCAGCTACTGCGCATACACAACATGTCTAGGGGAGCATCTAAACATGCGTGCCTCCCGCATGGACTATCCTGGTACTTTGGTGCCTAGGTAACTACAGACAGAGTTAGTGGCCACTTCTGATGTATTTATTCAATTTTTCTTACATTTTTACCTCTGTGATGGATTTAAATTCAAGTAAGCATGTTAATAAACATCGCAATTCATTCAATAAACATAAAAACTTAATTTTAAACCTAAAAAATAGGCATGCACACACCCATTCTTCTACTTTGATTAACACAACAAGCATAACCTCTTTTCATGCACTTTTTACCCTCTACATGCATCTATAAAGCTCCAAATTTATATAAACCAAATTACCGTCTTTCTTACTTTACTAATGTATAAAGTAAAATGCACAAATGGAAGACGTCTGCAACAAGAAAAATAGTCTACAAATCGCCTGTGCGGCTGACACGGGAGGGTATGGAGAGGATCGAATAAACTTTTATTACCCACCTAGTGTTATACAATACTGAATCTATAACCACCGAGATAAACCCTTTTGGTATTTAGATCAAATCTTCGTAGCCCACTTGCCATGATAATTATCTATAAGAGGAAAATAAGACTACTATGCAAAGAGTGGTTAAGGTCAAATTGAATCTTCTAGTAGGTAAGTACAATCAAACTTACTTTTTTACAAGAGGTATTCTTTAACATTTTGTCTCTATTATCAAGACACTCCAATGTTTTTTTGTCTTTTTTTTTTCCTGTAATGGAAAACTTTTACCTGTCTGCTGGGTAGCCTTTATGTTCAATAGGCCATTGACTTTCTCTGCAGCCTTCTTGAGTATTCATCAAAGGACCGTTTAATTTTGACCTGATCTCATGTGCCTCTTTTAGTGATAAAGGCGCAAGGACATGATTCAAACCATCCATTTGTAATGGATATCGATTGGTGCAGCCATAATGTTGTACTTATCTATCAAACTACAAAGGTCTCCTAAGAATTAGGTGACTGACATGTATAGGTGCGATATCACAACATATCTCGTCATGATATTTTCTTATGGAAACAAAACTATGACTTGTTCAGTAACTTAGACTTCACCATGCTTGTTAAAATTAATGATTTTTTCTGTTAAAGTTTAAATTCAAAAAATGAAATCCACCGTGAAGTTGAATCATAGTAGGATACGTAAATTTCATGCGATGTGTATGCATGATTTTCTGAGGATTTGATTTTATCGTTTGGTTGATGTAATCATTTTAAATTTGTATTGCTTATATATATATGCTGAAATAAAAAAGAGATAAAAATTCTTCTCTCCAGCAAAAACACGTCTCTGCAGAACAGTAAAACAGAGGCAGGTGCATAAGCTTGCTCTGTTTTGCTGCCCTCTCTATCTTTAACTCTCTCTCTCTAAGTTTGTTCAATCACAGAGCTTCCCTTGAAGCTTATTTTCTCTTTCGATCAACAAGTGGTATCAGAGCCAAGTTCTCCTACGTCTCAGGTGAATTAAAAATTTCTCAAACCCGATGACTACCTCAGGAACTACCCCTGCTCCGCAGTTCAACGGAGAAAATTACCATGTATGGGCAATAAAGATGCGAGCTCACCTCAAAGCTCTGGGTTTATGGGATGTTATTATAGACGATAGCGAACCAAATCCACTACAAGAAACTGCTACATTGAACTAGATTAAAAGGCACGAGGAAGAGAAGGCCAAGAAACCAAATCCATTTAGCAAAAACCAAATTGGTAATATATCGATGATTACCACTTATATCATAAATAACTCTATTTAGAAATAAATTCTAAATAGGAGCGATCTCAACTATTAATCAGTCGAATAAGAATAATATGATTAATACGTTGAATATTTGATGGAAGACATGAAAGAAATGAATTGAGAAAAAAAGGAAGTCGTAGAAAAAGACACGGTATTGGGTTGATTTATCCTATATGTGCAAATCTAAATTTGGCAGATCTTTACTCGTAGTAAAGCCTAAACCTAAAAAAATTGAATAAAAAATGGAAGAAGCCCATTCAGGAACAAGAAAATGCATCGCGATTTGGATTTTATCTCGATGAAAAAAAACATCAATGATGAGATAAGAATTTATATTCTTGTGGGCTGAGGCAATGAACACTGCTGTGTTCCTGCTCAACATGCTGCCTACAAAGGCTGTAAAGCAGATGACACCGGTAGAGGCCTGGAGTGGCATCAAACCATCAACAAAATATCTAAAGGTGTTTGGATCAATGTTCTACTGCCATGTCTCGGATGACAGGAGATCCAAGCTAGAAATGAAGGCTAAGTTGGGAGTATTTTTGGGATACAGTACTGAAGCAAACGCATACAGAATTCTAAACCTGAAAACCAACAAGCTAATGATTCGAAGAAATGTAACGATGCATGAAAACAGCTACTGGAATTGGGAGAAACAGAAAGTCGAACGAGACTGTGTCACATTTGAAGAAGGAAAGAAATCAATGACAGTATTAAACCCAACTCAGAGTGATGAAGAATATGAAGAAGATGAAGAATGTGAAGCAGAAAGGAGAATAAAATTGAAAAGTCGAGCTGACATCTATGAAAGGTACAGTTTTGCCTCAAAAGAACCTTCCTCTGTTGAGGAAGCACTTCAGTAGCAAGAGTGGAGACTTGCTATGGAAGAGGAAATTAGGATGATTGACAAAAACAATACTTGGTCTTTGGTAAAATTAAGTACAAACAAAAAACCAATTGGAATAAAGTGGGTGTTCAAAGTGAAACTCAATCCAGACGGGAAAACAAACAAACACAAGGCACGGCTTGTGGCAAAGGGATACTCCCAGCTTTCAGGAATCGACTACACAGAAACCTTTGCTCCTGTGGCCAGATATGAAACAATTAGACTCATTCTAGCCATGGCAACTCAGTTTGGTTGGAGTGTGATGCACTTGGATGTGAAATCGGCCTTCTTGAATGGTAAACTGAATGAAGAAATTTATGTTGAGTAGCCACCGGGGTTTATTCAACTTGGAAAGGAGAGTCACGTCTATCTTCTTCACAAGGCCCTATACGGCCTCAAACAGGCTCCACGAGCCTGGTATGATAAGTTAAATACATACTTACTTCACTGTGGGTTTGAGAGAAGCATGACAGAAAATACACTGTATGTGAATAAAGATGAAGACCGACTTATCACTGCAGTATATGTTGATGATATACTAGTGACAGGCAGCAACAAAAGGAAAATGATAGAGTTCAAGCAGAAATTGGAAAATGAATTTGAGATGTCTGATCTTGGGGAAGCTACCTACTTCCTAGGAATGGAGCTTCAACAAAGCAGCTTGGGTATTTTTCTTTCACAAGGAAAGTATGCCAAAGAAATACTAAATAAATTTAACATGAATCACTGTAAATCAGTATCTACACCACTGGTGTCCAACCTGAAATTTTCAAAGGATGAGAAAGGTAGCAAAGTCGAAGAGGGGAATTACAGAAGTCATATTGGGAGCCTTCTGTATCTCACAGCTACTAGACCAGACATTTTGTTTGTAGTGAGTTTACTTTCAAGGTACATGGCTTCACCGAGGGAATCACACTTAAAAGCTGCCAAACATGTGCTGAGGTACCTGAAAGGAACCTGGAATTTTGGTGTTCAATTCAAAGCAAGAGCTGAAGGTGGAGTAGTCGACTACAGTGACAGTGACTGGGCAGGAAGTGTAGAAGATGCTCGTAGCACAACTGGGTACTTGTTTAAATTAGGCTCCAGTGTTTTTTCATGGGCATCTAAGAAACAGGATACTGTGGCTCAGTCCACTGCTGAGGCTGAGTATGTAGCCGCAGCTACAGCAACTAACCAAGCAATTTGGTTGAGGAAGGTATTCAAAAATCTAAAGCTGGACAAACAAACACCTACAGTGTTGTATGTAGACAACAAGTCTGCAATTGCCATTGCTAAAAATCCTGTAATGCACGAGAGAACTAAACACATCAACGTTAAGTATCATGCTATACATGAGGCTGAGAGGAATCAAGAAATAAAGCTAATACATTGCTCCTCCGATGATCAGCTTGCAAACATTTTAACCAAGGCCCTGTCTAAAGCTAAATTTGAGGATTTGCGGGAAAAGGTGGGGATTGGTGAAAAAAGTCATTAAGGGGGAGTGTTAAAATTAATGATTTTTTCTGTTAAAGTTTAAATTCAAAAAATGAAATCCACCGTGAAGTTGAATCACAGTAGGATACGTAAATTTCATGCGATGTGTATGCATGATTTTCTGAGGATTTGATTTTATCGTTTGGTTGATGTAATCAGTTTAAATTTGTATTGCTTATATATATATGCTAAAATAAAAAAGAGATAACACTTCTTCTCTCCAGCAAAAGCACGTCTCTGCAGAACAGTAAAACAGAGGCAGCTGCATAAGCTTGCTCTGTTTTGTTGCCCTCTCTCTCTCTAAGTTTGTTCAATCACAGAGCTTCCCTTGAAGCTTATTTTCGCTTTCGATCAATAATGCTCAGTCAACCACTGTAACTAGTAGGGATTTGGATGCTTAATGCATATCAAACCTGCTCTTTCCATGAGTTGCATGCTTGCCACATTAGCACAGTTACCACCATCAATGATCATTCCATATATCTTACCATTGACAAAACATCGCGTGTGGAAAATGTTCTCCCTCTGCTCATTTTTTTCACTAATAACTTCCATGTTGAGAGCTATTCGGACAACAAGGACATTACTCCTAAGTGGAACATCTTCGATGGATTGAGATATAGTGTAGTACCTGCAAGAACGGTTAGTGAAAAAATTACATTCTCTCCCTTACCTCCCTTTGTGTTAACCTTGCAATCTCTCAATTGACAACTTCGTAAACCAAGTTGAGCATTCAAAATTGAAATCACTTGAATCGAGTCTGCATGTTAGTCCTTACATTTGTAACATGGAACCCTAAATGATCTGATTTTTATGAGAGCTCAGAAATAAACATAGAAAAATGACTAGTATGCTTCTTGTGTGTTAAGCAACTAGAATCAATTAGTCATTAATTTTTTTTATAATGGAACAAAAGTAAAATAAAAGATAGAAACGTAGATCGTAAAGAATTCAAACTGATGCGTAGAGATTCAATCAATCTTGATGTATATAACTAGAAAGTGTATTTACCTATACTACCCCTAATTTGTCAGCTACACTCTACGACCGGTCAAGTTTCTCTATGCAATGTTGGTGCATAATTATAGAAATGCAATTTGGAAATTAAACGTGGATAGTGTGCGGAATAAAATCAAAAATTTGCACTCAAACCCGTTAGGTAACGTACTTTGCCTTCGATTTCTCAAAGGATTTCCAATCACCAATTAGGCAGTTATTCTGCTTTTGTGATGCAAAATGCAAAAACCAATTGCCTTATGGGGTGCAATTGAGATATTTTTTATATATATAATTTTTTTAATAATAAACACGAACTACTTGAATTGAACGAATAGATATGAATTCAAGCAGAATGCAATACGAATTAACAATTAAATAAATTTGAATGCTAATTTAATAACAAAATGCTGAAAGCAATAAAGATAAATTTGGGTTTTAGGAGCCTAAGCTCTAATACCAGATGACGCAGGAGGGTATAGGGAGGATCGAATCAACTCCTATAACCTATTCAATGTTATGCAATACTGAAACTATACCCACCTAAATAAACTCTTCCCTCTAATTGAATCTACAATGCTAAAAGGAATGAAAAAATAAAAACTAGGAAAAATAAACAAGGAAAAGAAAAATGCAACGAACTTACTGATAAGTTGATCCCCGCTCCTTGGCTCAACAAGACTTTCAAAGACTCCTACTTTCTGAAGAACTTGAAAAAGCCAATTTAGCAAAAATACTAAAAGAAAAAAAAGCCTAAGCTTTCAAGAATTCTCTCAAATTGATTATAATTAGCATGTTTACAACATACGGGCAAATGTCTATATAAAGCATTTTTCGAACAATCTAAATGAATACAAACTCTTAAAATAATTTAATAAAATTATATCCTAGATAAAATTCTATTCAAATATAGGATTATATAATAAAATAATTATTTTATTCCAAAAAAATTAATTAAATAATCTTAAGGGATAGATTTATAATAAAATAATAATTAAAATATTCTAATATTTATCCCATGTGAATTTTATGTAAAACTTTGACATCCCAAATGTAAATTAAGCCATAAAGGTGCCAGATACAAAAATAAATTACGAGTGCATAATAGATAAATGTATACAGTGGAACAAATAATTACAATCCCTTACAAAAAAGGAATAGAGTTCCATACATCACTGAGGTGGAAACAAAATTAATTACAAGTCCCTACAAAAGATGGACACATCAAAGTGCGAAATAATTATGCACTCATAAAGGTTCACGGATCCACGAGATCCTTAAAGACTTCAAGGAGTAGGTCGACGATCAGTTCCTCACTATCTTCCTCATCTGGAGTGGGGTATGGAAATGGGTAAGTTCCATATATTTAATAAGAAAAATAATATTTAGATAACATCATAAGATTTCAAAAGTAATTAAAAATACAATCATTACTGACCATCAAGAGTCATGTCAGGGTTCTTTATTAATTATAAAAATAAATTTATTTTATTAAAAAAACTTCAAATCCATCATGTCATAGTCATATCATGTCAATTAAATCAATCATGCTGAAAATAGAGAAAATCAAACAAATCATGATTTGCACTATCTTTAATTTTATTCTTTGTGTGAAGTCATTCTGACTTCTATCTATTGAGGGCAATACAGATTTCTGACTATCCATGTGGAATGACCAATTTATTTTATTTATAGCAGTTTGTCAAATCAACAGCACAATTATGGCTTGCCAAACCATGACACGATCTATGACAACGACCGTGCTAACCACAATGGTGCTACATGTTAACTATAGTTATCTCCGTACTTTTCCAAAGGTGACCCTTACAATCATATCGCGTCACACTCTCATCAAAGGATACGCCGTCATCCACAGGGAGTGGTCCTCTCACGTCTTTTCAGACTAGATTGTGGGAAAAATAGAAACTCCTCAGAGATAAAAAGCCTAACGAAACAGTTTATGAATTATGCATGCCAATACCCATACATATTTCTCATGCCTATACATCATTTCATGTTTAATCATTTTTTCATCGTCAGTTGCATCACACATCA
Source organism: Carica papaya (assembly GCF_054855325.1). Classification (NCBI taxonomy): domain Eukaryota; kingdom Viridiplantae; phylum Streptophyta; class Magnoliopsida; order Brassicales; family Caricaceae; genus Carica; species Carica papaya. The sequence continues at coordinate 15,389,312 of NC_142315.1, forward strand.
ATATTTATCTCAAGCATTAAATCATTTAAATTATCACATGCAAATAATAAGTTCATATAAGTTCATAAAACATTCATTAACACATAAAATTTCTTTATTTAAGCATAAAATTTAATCACGCGATCATTAATTTAAATTTTGTTAATTTTACTCTAGAAAAGCTCCTTAGTATCTTCAAAAGTAAATACTAAATTCTCTACTGAAACCCTGGTGTTTCCTACACCATTTCTTCTTCTCCTCCTCTTCCTCTCTCTCTAGATCATTCCTCATCTCTCTAAAGCTCTTCGGTGGATGGAAGAATCAAATGGAAGTGATGAGGAAATGGTGAAGTGAAGGTCCCTATTTATAAAAAATGGAAATCGTTAGATTTGTACGAAGTGGCAAAATCTAGTAAAGAGAGAGAAAGTCACTCAGAAAGGTGATATGTGCCGACTGACAGATGTGACCGATGGATGGACGACGCGATGTTATAGTAGTGCAAAAACTGGAGGCACACCACCCAAACAATGGCGACACGTCACGCAAGCGACGACGACACACTGCCCAAGTTAGCGGCAGCCTGGTAATGCACAACACCAAAGGGGGCAACGTGCACTATCTGAGGCAGCGCACGCTGCCGCAACCTACCACGCGCGTAGGCCTACTGTGCATAGGCTTACTATTGGGACGACGCACGCAGACCACACCTCGCACCCCGTGCGGATGAGACGTGCGCACTGGTGCTAGACGTGGGCATTTACATGCGCACGACACGCAGAGCCCGCACAGGCGTTCCCATGGGATTTTTTTGCCTTTTTCTCTATTTTACCCCGAAATCTACTTAAATAATAAATAAAATAAGTAATTTCAAGAATTATTTAACTCAAATAAAATACAAAATTAAAGTAGGAAATACAATATTCATCCAAAAATTAAAAATATTAAATATTAAGAAGTTTAAACGGCCTTATGGCCCAAATAAATAGGGGTTCACATTACAAATTAAGCACGAAAATTTTGTTGGGGTGTTACAAAAACACATAAAAAAACTACATTAAAATAATGTGATAAATAATACGATTAAAAATATAATAAAATAATAGTTTAGGATAACCCTAATATTAAAATATTATAAAATTAATACTTAAATAATAATAATTAAATAATGAGGTGATAATTACCATGTGAATTTTGTGAATTTCGGATGAAAATCACATAGAGCATGTTGAGAAAAGAAGTGCAAAAGTTTGCCACTTCTTCCCCTTTCCCACACACACCATATATCTCACCTGTGCGAGCTAAGGAAGCCTGGAAGTGGGTGCACGACTTGGGTTGAGCCAGCGCACGCGGCCTTCAGGTCTCATGCCTCAACAGCCCACCCGAGTCTCTCCTCGGCTAGGCCCGCTACTGCTGTTGGGCTGGCTTGTTGGGTCGGGTGTTCAACTTTATTTTTTCTCCCTCTAGTGTGGGTTTATTGGGTATGGCCACGAGATAAGGGCTAGCCTTCAAGTCTTGCCGATGGGCCTCGGTCGACCCACCTGTAGGGACGTGCGACATGGGCTGCATGTTCTTTTTGAGTGTGCAACTTACTAACTTGTAGGTTGGGCCAAGCGGGCCAGGCAACGAGTCGAGTCACTCTGGTCGCCCGCTTGTAAGTGCATCTCCTCCATGTGCAGCCACGGACACACCATATTCGTCGGGTATGGGCTTTTTCATAATTCTCATGCCCATTAATCTTACTTAGGCCTTAGGTCTTTTGGCTTAAAAACATTTGGTCCATCTTTTAGAATAATCTCAATTAGAAAAATAGGAAGGGATGAAATTACTTACCTATTCTAGATGTTCCCGTTTAAAAAATTAGAACTTATTTTCTTGTTTGAGTCAGGACCTACTAGATTATTCTTTGATGCTGATTGGCATCATTGACACCATATTTGAGCTATTTAATATCACATCAGCAACAGTGCAGAGTTAGGGATGCATTTGGGTCAAACCTTCGTGTTCTGGAGTGTCCCAACAGGAATTCGATTCCTAATTCTCCTATGACATAGATTAGCAATTCTATAACTTGAAAATGGAAATAAATTATAGCTAGAAGCTACAGTTATTGAAGAACAGCAGCTTACTGAAAACAGAGCCACTTCTGTTGCAGCAAAAAAGGAGCTTCAATTTTGGAAGCTTGCTACAGCATTTTGGGAGCTTAAAGCTATGAAAGGGAACCATTGAAAGCTAAAGGAAGAAGAGATAAAGTACTAGAAAGGAAAGGAGCTTACCTTGATGCAAAATGAGGTCAGATTATTTCGGTACACACACACGGACTCTCACCTATATTTTCTATTTTTTTTGTTTCTCTCTCTAGATTTCTCTCAATACCTTTATGGTTTTTCTCCTAATTTAGCTCTCTTTGTTTCTCTCTTGCAGATGAAGATGAAGAAATGAAAGTGAGATGGGAAGCCTTTTAAAACTAGAAACACCCAGCCAGTTTCCCTACTTGGTGCACACGCACAAGCTACGTGTTTTTTTTTTCTACTACAACTTGCAGTGGCTGGTTGAAGGAGGATGACTGGTTGACTAAACAATTGGTTGGCAAGCGAGCTGCAGCAGCCCTCATTAGGCTAAGCTCCCCCCAGCAGTGGATCAGTTTCCACCTCTTCACTCTTAGGAATTTCTTAATTCTTTTCAATTGTTTTCCTTTTTATTAATTAATTAAAACATGATTAATTAAATTAAAATACGATTTAAATTAACATAAAATAAAATATACAAAATATCTCATTTTATTAATTTATACAAAATTAATTTTCATAAGTGGATATTACATCCAATCTATGTATTTAATTGCAATATTGAAACCATAAGTGCTTTGGTACCATGTAAAGCTATTAATTTTGAGGATTGAAAATAATATTTTTATTATGCATCGTCATTAACTATACATAAGGTAAACAATTGAATTTATGTGTTATAAGAAAAAGATAACTTCAACTGAAAAAATGTAAGATGATATATTTATCCTTAATTAACACTATAATCCATAACCTAAGTAAAGCTCTTAATTGAAAAAGTTTGAAAAAATATTTTTTGTTTTTGATATAAACGAAAAAATATTTTTTTAAGACAGAGTCAGATTTTATTTTCTTTTAATATTAAAGTATAGATATTCTTTTATCTTTAAGTTGGAAAAAGATCCTATACATTTATTAATTTTATCTGCACCGCATAAATTCACAACCTAGCACTTAAAACTTCTTATAAAAAAAATTTAAGGTTTAATAATATATAGCCGTGCTTATTCTCTATTTTTTATACAATGAAAAGTCTCCTCTACAAGTAGTCTATTTTTTATCGTCCCACAAATATATGCTTTCAAATCATACTTTCCTATGTAGTTTGAATTAGGCTTTAAACTCAATGTCGATGACTGTGATGGTTTTATCATATTCATTTTCCTCTACTATGTTTGATCAGATGCATAGTGAGTTAATTCTTAATTCCCAATTTCTCATCGGTAGAGAATGTTCATGTGCATAGTTTATCATTGGATGCGCTACTGATTTTCAATTCTCAAGTTAAGTAGTATTTTTTTAAAATAGTAAAATATTCTCTAGATGAAGACTAAGAATCAGGAGACTATCAATGGATTCTCAAATTGCTAGTAAAGTTGAGGCCAATTCTCATTTAAATTAAAACAAAATTATAATAATAATTACCATTTTTTTTGCTTTTAATGGTTATTTTTAAGAAATTAGGTCAAATTTCAAGATTAATTGTTAAATATATATCAATTGTCAAACATACTTTTGATATAAAAACTTCATATCATGGTTCTTTTTTCTTCTTTTTTCCCAAAAAAAAATTATTCCAAATAATACAAAAGCAATTTACCTCTATATGCAGTAACAAAAAGCTAAACAAACCATGTAAGAAGGTAAATTGAGCATGGTCTTGAAATTGCCTAAGTAAATAATTTGTAAATTTGTTATGAAAATCATAATGAATCAGATATGCAAATCTAACCTCATTTAACATTTAGATAATGAAATGCCTTATAAAATCTAGTATTATCTGATCCCCTCCAAGATTCGCAAGTAATCTTATAAATAGACCAAATATCATGTAGGATGCACTTGCAAAACAAAACCAATATATTTTTCTATTCTATATACCTATCAATATCTTAACTACCATGTAGGAAGTTAAATGAGCATGTTCCTTAAAATGGCTTACTGAATACTTTATAAATTTGCTACAAAAATCAAAATGAATCAGATATGCAAATCTAACCTCATTTAATATTTAGATAATAAAATCCCTTACAAAATCTAGAATTATCTGATCCCCTCTAAAATTCCTGAGTCATCTTATAAATAGACCTAATATCATGTAGGATGCACTTGCAAAACAAAACCAATATATTTTTCTATTCTATGTTTGAATTAAAGAGAAAATAACCATTTATTTTCATAATTAGCCCAAGATTTTTTGTGTTTAAATTTCTTGCTAGTCTTACGAGCTAAAAAGATGAACAATAGAGATGAAAACCAACAAGATCAACAAAAACAACAACAACAACCGACATGTGCATCATGCAAACACCAACGCAGAAGGTGTTATGGAAGATGCGAAATGGCACCATATTTTCCAATAAGTAGGTTTTCTGAATTTCAAAATGCTCAAAAACTATTTGGGATTAGCAACATCCACAGGCTTATTCACTCACTTGAGTCGAGTAAGAGACAAGAGGCTGCAGATTCATTACTGATGGAAGGCAACATGAGGTGCAATGATCCAGTGCATGGTTGCTTAGGCGTGGTGTGTGAGCTCAAAGCCAAAATAGAACTGTTTGAGAAGGAACTTGCATTGGTGAATCAACAGCTTCATCATTTCAGATCACAAAGGGATGACGAGCAAATGCAACAAGTAAAAGGGAAATTAGTAGACGATGAGTTGCCACCTATATTAACATTGTCGTCATTAACCCCTCAATCGGATACATTGGACATGCCACCTCCTTTCCTTGTTGAGCATGTAAGATACTACAACTAGTCTAATTTTTCACCCTTGTAATTGATTCTAATTGTGATTTTATTAAAATATAAAAATTTCAACATTCTTTTCGATGAAATATTGAAAGGAAGAGTCTGGAAAGTTTGAAGTATAATTTTTTTTAAAGAAAAAGACGCCTCTGATGTATGTTGCACTTTCATTAGTAAGTAGTTTATTCACAAAATTTCTTTAAAGAGTGCTTAGTATATATTGAATTCTTTTAAAGAAATTTATTAAAATAGTACTGTTTATTTAAAATATAATTCATTCTTCTAAATGGATTATTTATTTACTCAAAAGTAAATAGGTTATTTACTACATATGAACATAATCTTATGATTTATCATTTGTTTCCAAAAAAAGAAACAACTATCTAAATTTAATTAGTAGAATTACTTTATAAAGTACAAATGCATATCACTTATCACGTAATTGATATATAAGTGCATTATTATTATTATTACTATTTTAATTTCCTTTTGAGAAAGCAGAATTCGGATGATCTGGAAATATTTCATAATGGATACAAAGACCCGCTACCAACTGGGAAGGAATTAGGTCTAGAGTTTCAAGGAGTGGGAAATCTCCATCATAATTATCCTGCAAAACTTCTAAGTTATCGAACTGGAGAAAGCAGCAGGTTCTTGATCAAATTTCTTTAATAAAATTATTTTATAAATTATTAGCGATATTTTAATTAATACTATTCTAAATTAATTACTTAATTTGTTTAGATAATAAAAGTCATTTGCCCATGTAGTGCTGCTATCTTGTACAATGAAAAGCTGAAACAAGAAGTTAAGGATGTTGTTTCTGCAGTACCGATATCAAAGAAAGGGAAGGAACACATTGAAGGGTAGATTTATTATGTAATTGCATATATATATAAATAATGTTCATATACATACATACATACCCAGATGGATATTCATAAACATACATATCCTGATGGATATTTGTATGTTAATATCAATAGAACTTCTTATAAGCAGTCAAAAAGTTTATTCTAATAATAATTATAATAATTTAAAGCTGTTCAATTATATAGTTGATGAGGCTAGCTCCTCCTATTAAGCTAATTAATATTTTGTTTTCACGTATCATAGTGTTCTATTTTTTTAGCCTTGATGGCTTGGGATAAACGACTCTAGATTTCGTGTTTGTATGTGAGCAGATGCTGCATTAAAAAATACAACATATCACATTAGATTTCCAGTAGGGAGAGGGTTTACAATTAACTCATTGGGCAAGTTTATCTGCAGCCTTCATAAGCTCTCTTTAGCTACCAAATTTACAGTGCATGAAAGTATCACCCAAAACTCTACTTTCTGCACTCTGTCGTCAATCAACTAGTCAACCTTATAGCTTTTGCATGAGCTTTTAGCGAATAGTAAGATAGAGGAATTTTTAATGTAAATTAAAGAAACACAAAATAAGGTTTAAACGTAAGTCATTTGAGGGAAGCTACCTTTAAATGGCTATCTAGAACTCACTTGAACAGGAAATCAGTAATTCATTGTCTTCTTGTCCGTAGCAAAGCTAATTCTTCAAGTCATTTCTTACTCCTTTGAGGCATCCAATCATCAATAATACAAATGAGCTAACATGAATGCAGATAAATTTATCATGGATTTTCTCTGAAGATGTAACTACATCTTGTCTAAATTCTCTCTCCTATTTTCCAAACACTACTCATAATCTATTCTTTTTTCAATTTTGAGACAAATATTCAACTAACCTTTATATCTATATCTACATTAATTTTAGTCGATACAGCTACAGGGCAATTGAAAAGCCCTATAGTACATATAACTAAGACAATTTCATCTTATTCATCTAAACCCTTTTGAACATTATTTTGTATATACTAATGTTATTCATAACTGCTTAAAATATTATTAGTTGTTCATTGTACTATTATATCATAAAATGCCATATATGTGTAATAAGATCGGGAACTAAAAATGCTCGTAATATCCGAAACACAAAATTTTATAAACACTCTTCATAAAACATGTTTGATCTATAAGAATCATGAGAAATGGCACCATGAAATTTAGAAATAACTATAAATATTGTATTACCTAAAAGAAGAAGTTGATCTCAAACAAAATTTATGAAATTAATATTATGACAAAATATGTTTGTAATTGTTGGTAATAAAAATACTGGATTGACTCTATATAATTTTTTAAAAATAATATTATTATTATCAACTAAGGATCCATTATGTTAGTTATAATTAATTGATAATTAAGCTTAGCGTACTATTTATTTATCTTATGTACAAATTTTTTAACTATGATATTACAAATATAGGATGATTGCATATATTCTGAATACTATATAAAAAATAGAAAGATAAATTATCAATGCATAATAATCAATCACTCTAAATTAGGATTCTATTTATTGGTATGGAAAGAATATGAAAATATTAGACCTAACAAAATCGAGGATCGAATTTGGAGAAAGAGTTTGATTTATTATTAAAGTAGTCACCTCTTAATATAGTCACAACTAAAATAATCATAATGTTTTTTTAAAAATAATTAAAAATTAATAAAAAAATATGAACATGATCATGGTTTGAGAAGTGAGGTTTGTACACAAAAATAAGAAACTAAGGAGAAATAGAAAGAACTGATAAGCATGGAATAGAAGTTTGCATATAATAATTGAGCATTAAACCTTAAGACACTAAAAGCAAGGGTGCTAGCTCTTTTATTGGAATAGGTAGAGATCTAGCAGAAAAAATATGAGCCAAACCTCAAACTATTGGACCTGTGATAGTGGTCAGAGTGGGCGCTGTATCATCTCACGAGCTACTAGAGTTAGGGAAGAAGTTGAATGTGACGGAGATGTTGACTTAGTGAAACGCTGGGTAGCAGAACAGCTGGACTTTCCACCTGCTGCAGTGGTGTTGTGAGTTTCAGGGGCGCTGGTCTTGGGAAAGATATGATACGATTACCTTTTTAATTCCGAAGATTTTTAACCATATTAAGAATGCGTTTAGAAGTAAAATTTATAAAAGACGAAAATCTGGGTCATGAAAATGGACAGATGTAATAGTATTGAACAAATGAGTTAATGCTAATCATGCTTTTGTCGTTCTAGTATGTATTAAGATGAAAAGAATGGATAGGATAACTGAACATGTTAAGGGTGGGTCCTTAAAATTATGGATTGTCAAACTCATGTATATAGGGGTGAGGACATACATACCAAATGTTCTCATGGATACACTAATCACTAGATATTTTTTAATTATTAATTTTACTAATGATATGTTATTGGATAATTCATCACTATAAGTCATTAATATTATTTTAAAAATAAAATAAATAGATTAATAATTAAATAATTAATTGGTGAATTAATTTCTATATAAGTCCATATACGTCATTAATCATAACAAAGGCTAAGAAACATGGTGGTGACTTGGGCATATAAGTCTCAAATAATTCCTCTCCTCTGGCAAGAGAGAGATAAGATTTTTAGTTCATCTGAAAAAAAAAAAAAAAAAAACCATGGATAAGCCTTCTTGGACAAAGTCCCTTTCTGGGAGTATAAGAGGAGAAGAGACAACGAGTCAAAATCCCATACTATAAGTCTTTAATATTATTTTAGACATCAAATAAATAGATTAATAATTAAGTAATTACTTGGTGAATTAATTTCTATACATGTCCATATATGTAATTAATCATAAGAAAGGATAAGAAACATAGTGGTGACTTGGGCATATAAGTCCTAAATGATTCCTCTCCTATGGCAAGAGACAGATCAAAATTTGAGGTCATCTGAAAAAATAAACAAAAAAAAAAAAAAACATGATTAAGCCTTCTTTGAAAAAGTCCCGTTCTTGGAGTATAAGAAGAGAAGAGACAAAAAGTCAAAATACCAAACTGTTTTCTCTTATTTCTCTCTTTAATAGTAGTCATTCTCTTGATTCTTAAATTTGAATTTTTTAGTTGATTCTTAAATTTTTAGAAGACCGTGAAGAACTAATGTTTGGTATTTGCTACTGATAGACAATCATGTTATTATTGGGACATATATATATGTATTTTCCAGTATCTTTAAATATTAACAATTTCTAAGTTCTTCAATTCTCATCTAAATTAGACAATTTTAGTGTGTTATGATGTCTATATTATTGTTATATAGGTTTTTGTGGTTAGACATTGACCAAAAAGATCCAAAATGCATCTAAAAGGCGGTTGTGGCATGGTTCTATCTTTTTAAAATCTTAAATCTTCAAAAATTCATAACTCATTCAATTTTCATCCAAATTATATGATCTTAGTGTCTATAGAAATCTTAATATATTTAGATTACAAATAGACGTTTTTAGTGGGCAAAAGTTGGCCTGAAAAATAAAATTATGGCTGGAACACATTCTCATGTGATTTGTGTTCTACTGCAGTCCTTAATTCTTAAGAATTCATATCTTCTTCCACTATAATCCAAATCATGTTCTCTCGGTATCCGTGAAAAACTTATTTGAAGTGTAAATTATACATGAAATAGCTCAATAGCTAAAAATTTGCCACAAGAATAGAGTTAGAACTTCATGTTGTGTGATTTACATTCTTTTGTAGGCATTAATTTTAAAATATTTGTAATTTACTTAATTCTAATACAAATAATACGATTTTAGCATCTATGAAAAGCTTATGAAATATAATTATAGATGAAATAGTTTAGTAGGGAAAAGTTGGACCAAAATTTTGAAAAATGGTAGAGAAACTTCTAACAGAATGAAAGCTTTTATTTGTCTCTTTTTTGTTACTTCTAAATCTTATGATTATGAGTTTAAATTAATTTGAACAACTACCTTAATTGTTGCTAGAATATCTTCTTTTTTATCTTTTCTTTTATCCTTATTTCTCCTTTGTATTCTCCTTGTTCCTCTTATTTCTTAGATTTTTTAGTGTATTTAAACTAGACCCTACCAAATAAATTTATATAGAAGGTGGTGTTTCAATCATAACAAAAACCCTAGTAGGTTATGTTAAATTCCAAAAAAAATTCTAAACTTAATAAAATAATCTCATCTCATATGTACTCATGGGTCTAAATCAAATAATTTTTTTCTCCGTGAAATATTACATTTTATATACTAATGGACTTAACATTCCTTAACATGACAATTGTGGTGCTGACTTGCGTAACCCATATCGTTAGCCAAAATTGTAAGAATGTTAGTGGTGATAGCTTGATCTTTTAAAATAAAAATAGTCAATATAAAATTTTGAAAACATTTAATATCAATTGCAAGTCTTTTGATCAGCATAAATTTTTTGGTAATCTTAAACATATAAAACATGTTATTGAGATATACAATCTTAAAAGAGGTAGGAAAGGAATAAGAACCATGCAAAATATTTTAAAACCTCATGTATTTCTAGTGTGACGACCCGATGCTAATTAAAGCACTAATGTCCAATCACACAGATAAAAGAGAGCTAAATGACAAAATAGGGGAAGAAATATCCCTTACATAGATACATATACTGTACACTGAAGCAAATGAGGCTATCACATTTATTATCTGTATAGTAAAGATAATCTACGCAAAAATACATAAACTAGCCTCGTAAAACAAAACATCCAAAAGGATCTCCTCTCCTCTCTTACTCATCTTGAAAAGGATCTAGACATAGCTCTTCAGGGAGGCCTTCCAAGTCATTATCTAGGGATTTGAATTAGGGGTTAGTTCTAAATACTCAATAAGAAAGACAGTATTAAAGCCATACAATCAGGTTTTAAAAACAGTTAATTACTTCAATTAATTAAACACAATATTATTTATTTATTTTAGCCATAGCAATTTAATCAAGATGTCCATGTTGATTCAATAATTTTAAAGACACTCAATACAGTATTGAATCGTAAATCGCATAATTTACTAATGCCAACGATGCTCAACACCATATTCAATCACTTAACGCGCACACACAACCACAAAACTCATGCACACTAGACTAGATTCTTCTTTTGAGTTTTATTAAAAATTTATTAATCTTTAATTTCGTTACACTGTTTACAATCTAATGCATGTGGTCGTTTATACTTATTTCTAAGGAGGCAATACGAACATCGACCAAAGTCACGAATGGGACATCAGTCAATCAATAAATACATCAATAGGCATCAAATAAATGCAATCATTTAACATCTCTAGTCGTCATCACATTGTTTCACTTGGTCGCTATAACATAAATCCAATAGTTCAGTTTTCCATCCCCAAAACGCTAAACACTAGTTCCAAACTTGGAACCTAGTAACCAACACTCACACTCTTATCGAGTTCTAAAGCAATACAATCAAGCCCTCCAAGGAAATTAGGCAAATGAGATTTTACTATACTCTGTGTAATTTAAATCTTAAACTCTTAATTTTATTTTTTGTCTTGATTCTTAATTCTAATCCTAATTTCTAACTATTAAATTTTAAACCCCATATTTCTTTATTTCAAGTGTTAATTTTTAATAATTTTATTAATTTCATCCATTTTATTAATTTTAATTAATTAATTAAAATTTAGACAATTTTATTTATTTATTTATTTCTAATTTTAATTTCAATTATTCACATAATTTCTTCTCAATCTCAATATTTTTCCAATTTCTCCATATTATCCAAAATCCCATTTTTCATCCCGATTTTACCCAATTTCCCTTTTTTCCCAACTTCCCCATTTTTTGCCCCCAAATAAAAATCCCCCTTCCTTCCTCACAATCACGCCTGCAGCTCGGAATGCCAACACCTGCGAAGGCCTCTCATTGCTCATGCACCTATCAAACCAGCATGGTGTGCAAACCATGCTACGCGAAATAGCACGCCCATTAGGCTTGTCCCTCGGCACAATCGAGTGCCTGGGCACACGTCCCTATGCACATGTGCGTGAAGTTCGCACAGCACAAAGTGCCAATGCATAGATCCCCTTAGCGCAACAGGGCATCTGACAAGACCTTGCCTATCCGCGCGCAGCTGCTACGCATACACAACATGTTTGGGTGCTTTCCCGACGTGTATGAGCATCTAAATTGTGTGCCTCTTGCACAGTAGAGCGATGTTTGCCCAGTTATCCTAGCACTTTAGTCCTTATGTAGCTACAGACAGAGGCAGTGGTCTCTGCTGATGCAATTCTTCAATTTTTCTTCCATTTTTACCTCTGTGATGCATTTAAATTCAAGTATACATGTTAATAAACATTTTAATTCATTCAATAAACATAAAAACTTAATTTTAAACCTAAAAACTAGCATGCACACACCCATTCTTCTACTTTAATTAACACAACAAGCATAGCCTCTTTTCATGCACTTTTTACCCTCTACATGCATTTAAAAAACTCCAAATTTATAAAAACCAAATTACTGTCTTTCTTTCCTTACTGATGTATGAAGTAAAATGCACGAATGGAAGACGTTTGTTACAAGAAAAATAGGCTGCAACTTGCTTGTGGCTAATGCAGGAGGGTATGGGGAGGATCGAATTAACATATAACCCAATCAACATTATGCAATACAAAAACTATAACCGACTAGATAAACCCCTCACTCTAATTGAATCTATAATCCTAAAAGGAATGCAAAAACAAAGACTAGAGAAAATAAATAAGGAAAGAAAAAATGTCACAGACTTACTGATAAGTTGATCCCCGCTCTTTGGCTCAACAAGACTTCTGAAGACTCCTGCTTCCCGAAAAACTTGAAGAAACTAATTTAGCAAAAATGGTAAAAGAAAAAAAGTCTAAAATTTTAAGAATTCTCTCAAATCGATTGTAATTGATGTGTTTACAACCTATGGGCAAATATCTATTTATAGTCATTCTCAAGCAATCTAGATGAGTACAAACTCTTGGAATAATTTTATAAAATATTATCCTAGATAAAATTTTATCTAAATCTATGATAATTACGTAATAAAATAATTATTTTATTCCAAACAAATTAATTAAATAATCTCAAGAGATAGACTTACAATAAAATAGTAATTAAAATATTCTAATATTTATCCAATATGAATTTCGTGTAAGATACATGGAGAAATAATAGGATTAAAAAAATATAATAAAATAATAATTTAGAAAAATTCTAAGATATAATTAATTCTCTTAATTTAAATAATAAAAATTAGATGATGAGGTGATAATTATCATGTGGATTTTGTGAATTTGAGATGAAAAATCATATGGAGCATGTGGAGAAAAGAAGTCCAAAAGCTTACCTCTTCTTCCCCTCTCCCACACTCACCACACACCTCACCCGTGTGGGCTTGGGTTGGGCCCACATGCGCATGCCTTTTGGTCTCATGGCTCCGCAGCCTGCCTAGGTCTCTTTACGACTAGGCCCGTGGCTGCTCCTAGGCCAGGTTGCTGGGCCAACTCGCTAGGCTGGGCGTTCGGCTTAATTTCTTCTTCCTCGTGTGCAAGTCCATTGGGTTGGGCCTCGGGATGAGGGTCGACCTTCTGGTCTTCCCGATGGGCCTCAGTCGATTGACCTATAGGGACGTGCGACATGGGTCGCACGTTCTTCTCTGGCAGACATGCCATCTTCGTTGGGCATGGGCTTTCTTACAATTCTTCAAGCCCATTAGTCCTACTTGGGCCTTAAATCTTTTGGCTTGAACAAACTTTACCCATCTTTTGGAATAATCCCAATTAAAAAACTAGCCCAGGATGAAATTACTTACCTATTCTAGACGTTCTAGTTTAGAAAATTGAAACTTGCTTTCCTGTTTGAGTCGAGACCTATTGGATTCCTCTTTAATGCTAATTAGCATCCTTGACACCAAATTTAACCTATCCAATATCACATCATCCCCTCTTTTTAAAAAAGATTTATCCCCGAATCTCGGCTTTCATCAAAAGGAGAATGATTAGTAATAACAATAAAAAACACACCTTACTTCCATGGTGTGTTTACTTTGTTGATGCATGTCATGACTTAATTCACAATTCCTCTAGGATCTAGATCAAATCTTCGTAGCCCACTTGCCATGGTAATTATCTGTAAGAGAAACAATACGACTATGTAAAGAATGGTTAAGGTCAAAATGAATCTCCCTGTAGGTAAGTACAATCAAACTTTTTTTTTCACAAGAGATATTCTTTAACATTATGTCCCTGAAACCAGGACACTCCATTATTTTTTCTCTTTATTTTTCTCATAGTGGACCATCTTTAGTTGTCCGCTGGGCAGCCTTTATGCTCAATGGGCCATTAACTTTCTCTGCAGCCTTTTTTCTCTCTTCTGCGCTTCTTGAGTATTCATCAAAGGACCGTTTAATTTTGACTTAATCTTTATATGCCTCTTTTGATGATAAAGGCATAAGGACATTATACAAATCGTCCTTTCACAATGAATAACGATTGGTGCGGTTATAATGTTGTACTTGTCTATCAAACTGTCAAGATCTCCCAAGAATTAGGTGACTAACATGCATAGGTGCGATATCACAACATATCTCGTCGTGATATTTTCTTATGGAAAACAATACTATGACTTGTTCAGTAACTTAGACTTCACCATGCTCAGTCAACCACTGTAACCAGTAGGGATTTTGATGCTTGATGCATGTCAAATATACTCTTTCCATGAGTTGCATGCTTGCCACATTAGCACAGTTACCACCATCAACGATCATTCCATATATCTTACCATTGACAAAACATCACGTGTGGAAGATGTTCTCCCTCTGCTCATTGTCTTCACTCCTAACTTCCACATTAAAAGCTATTCGGACAACAAACACATTACTTCTAAGTGGAACATCTTCGATGGATTGAGATATAGTGTAGTACCTGCAAGAAAAGTTAGTGAAAAAAATTACATTCTCTTCCTTACCTCCCCTTGTGTTAACCTTGCAATCTCTCAATTGACAACTTCGTCAACCAAGTTGAGCATTCAAAATTGAAATCACTTGAATCGAGTCTGCATGTTAGTCCTTACATTACAACAAGGAACCCTAAATAATCTGATTTCTATGAGAGCTCAAAAACAAACACAGAAAAATGACTAGTATGCTTCTTGCGTGTTAAGCAACTAGAATCAATTAATCAATAATTTTTTTTATAATGGAACAAAAGTAAAATAAAAGATAGAAACGTAGATCGTAAAGAATTCAAATTGATGAGTAGAGATTCGATCAATCTTGTTGGATATAACAAGAAGATGTATTTACCTATACTACCCCTAATTTATCAGCTACACTCTACGACCGGTCAAGTTTCTCTATGCAATGTTGGTGCATAATTATAGAAATGCAATTTGAAAATTAAACGTGGATAGTGTGCGGAATAAAAACAAAAATTTTCCCTCAAACCCGTTAGGTAACGTAATTTGCCTTCGATTTCTCAAAGGATTTCCAATCACCAGTTAGGCAGTTATTCTGCTTTTGTGATGTAAAATGCAAATAATGTGTCAATTGCCTTATGGGGTGTAATTGAGATATTTTTGATATTTTTGATATATATAATTTTTTAATAATAAACACAAACTACTTGAATTGAACGAATAGATATGAATTCAAGCAGGATGCAATACGAATTAACAATCAAATAAATTTGAATGCTAATTTAATAACAAAATGCTGAAAGTAATAAAGATAAATTTGGGTTTTAGGAGCCTAAGCTCTAATACCAGATGATGCAGGAGGGTATAGGGAGGATCAAATCAACTCCTATAACCTACTCAACGTTATGCAATACTGAAACTATACCCACCTAGATAAATTCTTCCCTCTAATTGAATCTACAATGCTAAAAGGAATGCAAAAATAAAAAATAGGAAAAATAAACAAGGAAAAGAAAAATGCAACGGACTTACCGATAAGTTGATCCCCGCTCCTTGGCTCAACAAGACTTTCAAAGACTCCTGCTTTCTGAAGAACTTAAAGAAGCCAATTTAGCAAAAATACTAAAAGAAAAAAAAGCCTAAGCTTTCAAGAATTCTCTCGAATTGATTATAATTAGCATGTTTACAACATACGGGCAAATGTCTATATATAGCATTTTCCGAACAATCTAAATGAGTACAAAATCTTAAAATAATTTAATAAAATAATATCCTAGATAAACTTCTATTCAAATCTAGGATAAGTACATAATAAAATAATTATTTTATCTCAAAAAAATTAATTAAATAATCCTAAGGGATAGACTTATAATAAAATAATAATTAAAATATTCTAATGTTTATTCTATGTGAATTGTATGTAAAACTGTGACATCCAAAATGTAAATTAAGTCATAAAGGTGTCAGATACAGAAACAAATTTGGAGTGCATAATAAATAAATGTATACAGTGGAACAAATAATTACAATCCCTTACAAAAAAGGAATAGAGTTCCATACATCACTGAGGTGGAAACAAAATTAATTACAAGTCCCTACAAAAGATGGACTCATCAAAGTGCGTAACAATTATGCACTCATAAAGGTTCATGGATCCACGAGATCCTCAAAGACTTCAAGGAGTAGGTCGACAATTGATTCCGCACAATCTTCCTCATCTGGAGTGGGGTATAGAAATGGGTAAGTTCCATATACTTAGTAAGAAAAATAATATTTAAATAACATTATAAAATTTCAAAAGTAATTAAAAATACAATCATTACTGACCATCAAGAGTCATGTCAGGGTCATTTATTAATTATAAAAATAAATTTATTTCATTAAAAAAACTTCAAATCCATCATGTCATAGTCATATCATGTCAATTAAATCAATCATGCTGAAAATAGAGAAAATCAAACAAATCATGATATGCACTATCTTTAATTTTATTCTTCGTGTGAAGTCATTCTGACTTCCATCTATTGAGGGCAATACAGATTTCTGACTATCCATGTGGAATGACAAATTTATTTCATTTATAGCAGCTTGTCAAATCAACAGTACATTTACGGCTTGCCAAACCATGACACGATCTATGACAACGGTCGTGCTAACCACAGTGGTCCTACATGTTAACTATAGCTATGGTCGTACTTTTCCAAAGGTGACCCTTACAATCATATCGCATCACCACTCTCATCAAATGATACATCGTCGTCCAAAAGGAGTGGTCCTCTCACGTCTTTTCAGACCAGATGGCGGAAAAAATAAAAATCGCTCAGAGATAAAAAGCCTAACGAAACACTTTATGAATTATGGATGCTAATACCCATACATATTTCTCATTTCTATACATCATTTTATGTTTAATCATTTTGCCATCGTCAGTTGCATCACACATCAATATTTATCTCAAGCATTAAATCATTTAAATTATCACATGCAAATAATAAGTTCATTTACGTTCATAAAACATTCATTAACACGTAAAATTTCTTTGTTTAAGCATAAAATTTAATCATGCGATCATTAATTTAAATTTTGTTAATTTTACTCTAGAAAAGCTCCTTAGTATCTTCAAAAGTAAATACTAAATTCTCTACTGAAACCCTGGTATTTCCTACACTATTTCTTCTTCTCCTCCTCTTCCTCTCTCTCTAGATCATTCCTCATCTCTCTAAAGCTCTTCGGTGGATGGAAGAATCAAATGGAAGTGATGAGGAAATGGTGAAGTGAAGGTCCCTATTTATAAAAATTGAAAACCGTTAGATTTGTAGTAAGTGGCAAAATCTAGTAAAGAGAGAGAAAGTCACTGGGAAAAGTGAGATGTGACGACTGACAGATGTGAGCTATGGATGGATGATGTGATGTTATAGTAATGCAAAAACTGAAGGCACACCACCCAAACGATGGCGACACATCACCCAAGTGACGGCGACACACTGCCCAAGTCAGCGGCAGCACGCTGCCCAATCGGTAATGCACAACGCCAAAGGGGCCGAGGCGCATTATCTAAGGCAGCGCACGCTGCCCCAACCTACCACGCGCGTAGGCCTACTATGCATAGGCTTACTATTGGGACGACGCACGCAGACCACATCTCGCACCCCGTGCAGATGAGACGTGCGCATAGTGCGCACGTCCGGTGCTAGCCATGGGCATTTACATGAGCACGGCGTGCGGAGCCCGCACAGCCTTCCCATGGGATTTTTCTACCTTTTTCTCTGTTTTACCCCGAAATCTTCTTAAATAATAAATAAAATATAAATTTTCTACGATAAATAAAATAAGTAATTTCAAGAATTATTTAGCTCAAATAAAATAAAAAATTAAAGTACGAAATACAATATTCATCCAAAAATTAAAAATATTAAAGATTAAGAAGTTTAAATAGCCTTAGAGCCCAAATAAATAGGGGTTCACATTACAAATTAAGCACAAAGATTTTTTTGGGATGTTACAAAAACACATGAAAAAACTACATTAAAATAATAGGATAAATAATACGATTAAAAATATAATAAAATAATAGTTTAGGATAACCCCAATATTAAAATAATATAGAATAAATACTTAAATAATAATAATTAAATAATGAGGTGATAATTACCATGTGAATTTTGTAAATTTGGGATGAAAAATCACATGGAGCATGTGGAGAAAAGAAGTCCAAAAGTTTGCCACTTCTTCCCCTTTCCCACACACACCATATATCTAACCTGTGCGGGCTAGGGAAGCCTCGAAGTGGGTGCACGACTTAGGTTGAGCCAGCACACGTAGCCTTCTGGTCTCACGGCTCAACGGCCCACCCGAGTCTCTCCTCGACTAGGCCCGCTGCTGCTGCTGGGCTGGCTTGTTGAGTCGAGTGTTCAACTTTATTTTTTATCCCTTTAGTGTGGGTTTGTTGGGTCGGGCCACGAGATAAGGGCTAGCCTTCGAGTCTTGCTGATGGGCCTCGGTCGACCCACCTGTAGTGACGTGCGGCATGGGCTGCATGTTATTCTCGAGTGTGCAACTTAGTAACTTGTAGGTTGGGCCAAGCGGGCCAAGCAACGAGTCGAGTCACTCTGGTCGCCCACTTGCAAGTGCATCTCCTCCATATGCGTCCTCGGACACACCATGTTCGTGGTATGGGCTTTTTCATAATTCTCATGCCCATTAATCTTACTTGGGCCTTAAGCCTTTTGGCTTAAAAAAACTTGGTCCATCTTTTGGAATAATCTCAATTAGAAAAATAGCAAGGGATGAAATTACTTATCTATTCTAGATGTTCCCGTTTAGAAAATTGGAACTTATTTTTCTGTTTGAGTCGGTACCTGCTAGATTATTCTTTGATGCTGATTGACATCATTGACACCATATTTGAGCTATTTAATATCACATCAGCAACAGTGCAAAGTTAGTGATGCATTTGGGACAAACCTTCGTGTTCTGGAGTGTCCCAGCAGGAATTCGATTCCTAATTTTCCTACCACATAGATTAGCAATTCTATAACTTGAAAATGGAAATAAATTATAGCTAGAAGCTACAGTTATGGAAGAACAGCAGCTTACTGAAAACAGAGCCACTTCTGGTGCAGCAAAAAAGGAGCTTCAATTTTGGAAGCTTGCTACAGCATTTTGGGAGCTTAAAGCTATGAAAGGGAACCATTGAAAGCTAAAGGAAGAAGAGATAAAGTACTAGAAAGGAAAGGAGCTTACCTGGATGCAAAATGAGGTCAGATTATTTTGGTACAAACACACGGACTCTCACCTATATTTTCTATTTTTTTGTTTCTCTCTCTAGATTTCTCTCAATTCCTTTATGTTTTCTCTCCTAATTTAGCTCTCTCTGTTTCTCTCTCTTGCAGATGAAGATGAAGAAATGAAAGTGAGATGGGAAGCCTTTTAGAACTAGAAACACCAAGCCAGTTTCCCTACTTGGTGCACACGCACAAGCTATGTGTTTTTTTTTTCTACTACAACTTGCAGTGGCTAGTTGAAGGAGGATGACTGGTTGACTAAACAATTGGTTGGCAAGCGAGCTGCAGCAGCCCTCTTCACTCTTAGGAATTTCTTAATTCTTTTCAATTGTTTTCCTTTTTATTAATTAATTAAAACATGATTAATTAAATTAAAATACAATTTAGATTGACATAAAATAAAATATACAAAATATCTCATTTTATTAATTTATAGAAAATTAATTTTCATAAGTGGATATTACATCCAATCTATGTATTTAATTGCAATATTGAAACCATAAGTGCTTTGGTACCATGTAAAGCTATTAATTTGGAGGATTGAAAATAATATTTTTATTATGCATTGTCATTAACTATACATAAGGTAAATAATTGAATTTATGTGTTATAAGAAAAAGATAACTGCAAATGACAAAATGTAAGATGACATATTTATCCTTAATTAACACCATAATCCATAACCTAAGTAAAACTCTAAATTGAAAAAAGTTTGAAAAAATATTTTTTGTTTTTGATTTAAACGAAAAAAGATCTTTTTAAGACAGAATCAGATTTTATTTTCTTTTAATATTAAAGTATAGATATTCTTTTATCTTTAAGTTGGAAAAAGATCCCATACATTTATTAATTTTATCTGCACAGCATAGATTCACAACATAACATTTAAAACATCTATAAAAAGAATTTTAATAATATCATGTAGGATAAACTTACAACACAAAACCAATATATTTTTCTATTCTATGTTTGAATTAAAGAGAAAATAACCATTTATTTTCACAATTAGCCCAAGATCTTTTGTGTTTAAGTTTCTTGCTAGTCTTACGAGCTAAAAAGATGAACAATAGAGATGAAAACCAACAAGATCGACAAAAACAACAACAACAACCAACATGTGCATCATGCAAACACCAACGCAGAAGGTGCTATGAAAGATGCGAAATGGCACCATATTTTCCAATAAGTAGGTTTTCTGAATTTCAAAATGCTCAAAAGCTATTTGGGATTAGTAACATCCACAGGCTTATTCACTCACTTGAGTCGAGTAAGAGACAAGAGGCTGCAGATTCATTACTGATGGAAGGCAACATGAGGTGCAATGATCCAATGCATGGTTGCTTAGGCGTGGTGTGTGAGCTCATAGCCAACATAGAACTGTTTGAGAAGGAACTTGCATTGGTGAATCAACAGTTTCATCATTTCAGATCATAAAGGGATGACGAGAAAATGCAACAAGTAAAAGAGAAATTAGTAGACAATGAGTTGCCACCTATATTAACATTGTCGTCATTAACCCCTCAATCGGATACATTGGACATGCCACCTCCTTTCCTTGTTGAGCATGTAAGATACTACAACTAGTCTAATTTTTCACCATTCTAATTGATTCTAATTGTGATTTTATTAAAATAAAAAAATTTCAACATTCTTTTCGATGAAATATTGAAAGGAAGTAGAGTCTGGAAAGTTTGAAGTATACTTTTTTTAAAAGAAAAAGATTCCTCTTATGTATGTTGCACTTTCATTAGTAAGTAGTTTATTCACAAAATTTTTTTAAAGAGTGCTTAGTATATATTGAATTCTTTTAAAGAAATTTATTAAAATAGTACTGTTTATTTGAAATATAATTCTTTCTTCTAAATGGATTATTTATTTACTCAAAAGTAAATAGGTTATTTACTATATATGAACATAAAAATGTATTATCATTTGTTTCCAAAAAAAGAAACAACTATCTAAATTTAATTAGTAGAATTACTTTATAAAGTACAAATGCATATCACTTATCACGTAATTGATATATGAGTGCATTATTATTATTATTACTATTTTAATTTCTTTTTGAGAAAGCAGAATCCGGATGATCTGGAAATATTTCATAATGGATACAAAGACCCGCTACCAACTGGGAAGGAATTAGGTCTTGATTTTGAAGCAGTGGGAAATCTCCATCAAAATTATCCTGTAAAACTTCCAAGTTATCGAACTGGAGAAAGCAGCAGGTTTTTGATCAGATTTCTTTAATAAAATTATTTTATAAATTATTTGCGATATTTTAATTAATATTATTCTGAATTAATTAGTTAATTTGTTTAGATAATAAAACTCATTTGTCCATGCAGTGCTGCTATCTTGTACAATGATAAGCTGAAACAAGAAGTCAAGGATGTTGTTTCTGCAGTGCCGATATCAAATAAAAGGAAGGAACACATTGAAGGGTAGATTTATTATGTAATTACATATATATATAAATAATGTTCATATACATACATACATACCCTGATGGGTAAATTATATTAATATCAATAGAACTTCTTATAAGCATTCAAAAAGTTTATTCTAATAATAATATTAATAATTTAAAGTTGTTCAATTATATAGTTGATGAGGCTAGCTCCTCCTATTAAGCTAATTAATATTTTGTTTTCATGTATCATATTGTTCTATTTTTTTAGCCTCGATGGCTTGGGATAAACGACTCTAGATTTCGTGTTTGTATGTGTGCACATGCTGCATTAAAAAATACAACATATCAATTTAGATTTCCAGTAGGGATTTGGATGCTTGATGCATGTCAAACCTTCTCTTTTCATGAGTTGAGTGCTTTCCACATTAGCACAGTTACCACCATCAATGATCATTCCATATATCTTACCATTGATAAAGCATCGCGTGTGGAAGATGTTATCTCTCTACTTGTTATTTTCATTCATAACTTGCACGTTGAGAGCTCTTCGGATAATAAGGACATTACTCCTAAATGGAGCATTTTCAATGGATTGAGACAGAGTGTAGTACCAGCAATAAAGGTTAGTGAAAATAATACATTCTCTCCCTTACCTCCCTTCGTGTGTACCTTGCAATCTCTCAATTGACCGCTTCGTTTGTCAAGTTGAGCGTTTGAAATTGGAATCACTTGAATCGAGTATGCACGTTTGTTCTTATGGTACAATAAGGAACCCAATGGATCTGATTTCTATGGAAGCTTAGAAACGAACACACAGAAAAATGACTTGTGTACTTCTTATGTGTTAAGCAACTAGAATCAATTAGTCACTTAATTTTTTTTTTTAGAATGGCACAAAAGTAAAATAAAAGATAGAAACATAGATCACAAAAAATGACAATTCGAATTTATGCCTAGGGATTCGATCAATCCCAATGGATATAACCTGAAGGTGTATTCACCTATACTACCCCTAATTTGTTGGCAACACTCTATGACTGGTCAAGTTTCTTTATGCAATATTGAGGCAGAATTATAGAAATGCAATTAAAAAATTAAATGTGGATAGTGTGTAGAATGAAAACAGAAGTTTTTGTTCACACTCGTTAGGTAATGTACTTTGTCTTCGATTTCTCAAAGGATTTCCAGTCACTAGTTAGGCGGCTATTCTACTTTCGTGATGTAAAATGCAAACAATGTGCTAATTACCTTATGGGGTGCAATTGGAATATTTTTTGTATTTTTGATATATATATATATATTGTTTTTAATAATAAACACAAGCTACTTGAATTGAACGGATAGATATAAATTCAAGCAAGATGAAATACGAATCAACAATCACATAAATTTTAATGATAATTTAAGAACAAAATGCTGAAAGAAATAAAGATAAATTTGGGTTCTAGGTGTGACGCCCCACACCTTTGTGCTTCAT
The DNA here is from genome assembly GCF_054855325.1 of Carica papaya. Lineage (NCBI taxonomy): Eukaryota > Viridiplantae > Streptophyta > Magnoliopsida > Brassicales > Caricaceae > Carica > Carica papaya. The sequence continues at coordinate 15,412,817 of NC_142315.1, forward strand.
GTGGTATTAGGACTCTATTTTATTCGAACCTTTGGCCATTAAATTTTTGTGATGTAATATTTTTTTATTTTATATTATTTTTAATTTCAGTCCCTTTTTCTTAAATTATTAAAATTTATTTTAATTTTTCATGTTGTTATTTTATTTTAATTTAATTTATTTTAGTTTATTTTATTTTGTTTTTTTATAAAAAATTGAAGCTTTCAAATAAAAGGGGAAAAGAAAGAAAAAAAATTGGAAAATGTTATGGGGGAAAAATTCCCCAGTCACACGGGCATGCCCGGCTGCCTACGTGGGAGTGCCTCGCGAGCTGTGCGCCCGCGCACATGCACGTAAGGCTGGCTAAGCATGCACACAAGGCGCACGATCCATCCGCCTGGGCGCCATATCGTGCGCAGACACACCTGTCATGCACATGGCTCCAAGCTCACATCTTGTGCGCCCCTCATTCTTCCTTACCTATTTTCACCTTTAAAGACCAAATTCTAGAGAGAGAAAGAGAGTTAGAGAGAGAGAAGTTTTGAAGAGAAGGGGGACTAGGTTATAAAGAGTCATCGGTATCAGTAAGGGATTCAATATTTTCTTGCACATTTTAAGATACATTTTTAGAAAAATAAAGAAATAAATGTTGATTTTATTGCATGATTGTGGCATGGTTTTTAAATAAAATAATGTTGATTTTATCGCATGATTATAGCACGATTTTGAGGGTGTGATGAGTTATTAATTATAACAATTGTTTTAATTATACATGCATCGTGTGAAGACTAGTTGTTATTTCATGAACGAAATTGAAATACAATTGATACAAGAAAAGATTACATGAAATTTTTGACATGGCATGAAAAACAAGATTGGATACATGAAATATGAATTAATCCATTAGACTATTTTATCTACTTCTATTGTCCCAAACCTGTTTAGAAAGACATGAAATGACCGCTCTTTACGGATGACGGCGCAAAAGTGCGTAGGATATCCTAGGACCATTATGGCAAAGTATACAGCCATGACCATAGTCTTTAGGACTATAGTGGTTGGCACAACTGTAGTCATAGATCGTGCTATGGTGTGGTGAGCTGCAAATCAGTTATAGTGCAGTGAGTTGCTAATCAACTATGCTGTAGCAAGCCACAAGTCTACTGTGGTTGAATAACTCGTAAATTGCCATTAGAGTCACAATAATGGTAGTTAGGAGTCCGTATTAGGCAGTAGATAAAAAGTCATAATGGGCTTTGCGCAAAGTATGATAAAAGACTTAATAACAGTTATTATCTGATTTGTTTAATTTTCTCTTTTGATGCATCATCTTTATGTTATTTGATGATCTTGATATTAAATACTATTCTTACATCAATGCATCTTTGAAAAATGGTAAGCAAAAAAATGTATTTTTCTTAAATACTTTTAATTTAATAAAATTTCTTAGTTATGTCATTTTAATACTTTGTGCCTGAATGAGTTTCATAGAACTCACCCTTTCTATGCTGGGCTCTCCTAGATGATGTCGAAGAAGATGTTTGCGATGAGTTGTCTAAGTTACCCCTTGAAACTTGCTTAGATCTCGTGGATCCATGATCATTGATGAGTGCATGTCTTATTCCACACTCTGATGAGTCCATTTACATAATGATAGAAGTGACCCTCTTTTGTATCTTTTTGTATTTTGCATTTTGTTACCACTTCTGTCCTCAATTGTATATGTAATTGAAAACTCATATATTTTGTAAGGGATTTTGTAATGCAAAAATTTATGTTGCATATATTCTATCTAATGTACTCGTATTTTATATTGATATCTAGCACCCTTATGCTATAATTAGTATTGGGGATGTCACATTAGGAGCCTAAGCTTTGATACCATATGACGCGAGAGGGTATGGGGAGGATTGAATTAACTTCTATAACCCACTCAACATTATACAATACCAAAACTATAACCACCTAGATAAACTCCTCCCTCTAATTGAATCTACAATCCTAAAAGGAATGTCAAAAGAAAGACTAAAAAAAATAAATAAGGAAAGAAAAAAAGTCACAGACTTACCGAAGTAGATCCCCGCTCCTTGGCTCAACAAGACTTCTGAAGACTCTTGCTTCCCGAAGAACTTGAAGAAACTAATTTAACAAAAAAGTTAAAAGAAGAAAAGCTTAAGCTTTCAAGAATTCTCTCAAATTGATTATAATTACTGTGTTTATAATGTATAAGCAAAAGCCTATTTGTACCATTTCTCGTGCAATCTAGACGAGTACAAACTATTGGAATAATTTAATAAAATAATAAACTATATAAAATTCTACTTTAGGATAATTATATAACAAAAAAATTATTCTATTCTAAAAAAATTAATTAAATAATCCTAATTGATAGATTTATAATAAAATAATAATTAAAATATTCTAATATTTATCCTATGTGAATTCCATGTAAAACACATAGAGAAATTACATTAAAATAATAGAATAAATAATGAGATTAAAAAATATAATAAAATAATAGCTTGGGATAACCCTAAGATTAAAATTTTATATAATTAATTCTATTAATTTAAATAATAATAATTAAATAATAAAGTGATAATTACCATGTGGATTTTGTGAATTTGGAATGAAAAATCACATGGAGCATGTGGAGAAAAGAAGTTTAAAAGCTTACCACTTCTTCCCCTCTCCCACACACACCACACACCTCATCCGTGCGAGCTAGGGAGCCCGGACATGCACGCGTGACTTGGGTCAGGCCTGTGCGAGTGCAGTCTTTAGGTCTCATGGCTCCGGAGCTCGCCTGGGTCTCTCCTTGGCTAGGCCCGGGGCTGCTGCTGGGCCAACTTGCTGGGCTTGGCATTCGGTCTGGTTTCTTCTCCCTCGGTTGCAGGTTCGTTGGGTCAGCCCTCAAAATGAAGGTCGGTCTTCGGGTCTTCCTGATGGGCCTCAATCAACCCACCTACAGGGACGTTCAACATTGGTCGTTCATTCTCCTTGGGCACGTGGCTTGCAAGCCCATGAGTTGGGCATAGTGGGTCGGGTGACTCGGGCCACTCGCCCACGGTACCTCTCCTCCATGCGCTACCTCAGACACGCCATCATCATCGAGCGTGGCCTTTCTTACTATTCTTCAAGTCCATTCATCTTACTTCGGCCTTAAATCTTTTGACTTGAACAAACTTGGCCCATCTTTTGGAATAATTCTAATTAGAAAAGTAGTGAGGGATGAAATTACTTACCTATTCTGGATTTTTGTTTAAGAAATTAGAACTTACTTTTCTGTTTGAGTCGGGACCTGTTGAATTCCTATTTGATGCTGATTGGCATCCTTGACACTAAATTTGAGTTATCTAATATCACATTAGCAGTAGTGCAGAGTCAGTGATGAATTTGAGTCAAACCCGTGGGGTTTGGATTGTTTCCCCTGCAGGAATTCGATTCCTAATGGTCCTAGGACATAGCTGAGCAATTCTACAACTTGAAAATGGAAAGAAATTACAGCTAGAAGCTGCAGTTAAGGAAGAACAACAGCTTATCGAAAATAGAGCTGCTTCTAGTGCAACAGAAAAGGAGCTTCAATTTTGGAAGCTTGCTGCAACATTTGGGAATCTTAAAGCTATGAAAAGGGACCGTGAAAAGCTAAAGGAAGAAGAGATAAAGTACTAGAAAGGAAAGGAGCATACTTGGATACAAAATGAGGTTAGATTCTCTCGATACACAGGCATGGACTCTCACCTCTATTTTCTTTTTTTTATTTCTCTCTCTAGATTTCTCTCAATTCCTTTTTATTTTCTCTCCTAATTCTGCTCTCTTTATTTCTCTCTCTTACATACAAAGATGAAGAAATGAAAGTGGGATGGGAAGCCTTTTTAAACTAGAAACACCCAACCAGTTTCCCTGCTTGGTACACACGCACAACCTGCGTGTTTTTTTTTTTTTTTATGCTGCAACTTGTAGTGGCTAGTTGAAGGAGGATGACTGGTTGATTAAATAGTTAGCTGGCAAGCGAGCTGCAGCAGCCCTCATTATGCTGCGCTCCCCCAAGCAGTGGATCAGCTTCCACCTCTTCACTCTTAGGAATTTCTTAATTCTTTTCAATTGCTTTCCTTTCTTTTAATTAATTAAAACATAATTAATTAAATTAAAATAAAATTTAAATTGGCATAAAATAAAATATACATAATACCTCATTTTATTAATTTATATAAAATTAATTTTCTTAACTGGATATTACATCCAATCTATGTATTTAATTGCAATACTGAGACCATAGGTGCTTTGGTACCATGTGAAAGCCATTAATTTCAACAACTGAAAAGAATATTTTTATTATACATTGTCATTAACTATACATAAGTTAAACAATTGAATTTATGTATTATAAGAAAAAAATAACTGCAAATGACAAAATGTAAGATGACATATTTATCCTTAATTAACACCATAATCCATGACCTAAGTAAAACTCTTAATTGAAAAAGTTCGAAAATATTTTTTTTGTTTTTGAAATAAATGAAAAGAGATCTTTTTAAGACATAGTCAGATTTTATTTTCTTTTAATTACTAAAGTAAAGATATTCTTTTATCTTTAAGTTGGAAAAAAGATCCTATATATTTAACAATTTTATCTATGCCGCATAGATTCAGAACTTAATACTTAAAACTTCTATAAAAGAAATTTTAAGGTTTAACAATATATAGCGGTGCTTATTCTCTATTTTTTATACAACGTAAAATCTCATCTACAAGTAGTCTATTCTCTATCGTATCACAAATATATGCCTTCAAATCATACATTCCTATGTAGTTCAAATTAGACTTTAAACTCAATGTCGATGACTGTGATGGTTTTGTCATATTCATTTTCTTCTACTATATTTGATCATATGCATTGTGAGTTAATTCTTAACTCCCAATTTCTCATCAGTGAGAGTATGTTCATGTGCATAGTTTGTCATTAGATGTGCTGAAATCACTAATTTTCAATTCTCAAGTTAAGTAGTATTTTTGTAAATAGTAAAATATTCTCTAGATGAAAACTAAGAACCAGGAGACTATCAATGGATTCTTGAATTTCTAGCAAAATTGAGGACAATTTGCATGGTAAGTTTTAATTTTAATTTAAATATAAACAAAATAATAATAATAATAACCATTTTTTTTCTTTTAATGATTATTTTAAGAAATTATGTCAAATTTCATGATTAATTGTTAAATATATGTCAATTGTCAAACATATTTTGATATAAAAATGTCATATCATTGTTCTTTTTTCTTCTTTTTCCCTAAAAACAAATTATTCCAAATAGTACAAAAGCAATTTACCTCTATGTAGTAACAAAAAGCTAAACAAACCATGTAGGAAGGTAAATTGAGCATGATCCTTAAAATGTTTTACTGAATAATTTTTAAATTTGCTAAGAAAATCATAATGAATCAGATATGCAAATCTAACCTCATTTAATATTTAGATAATGAAATGCCTTATAAAATCTAGTATTATCTTATCCTCTCTAAATTTTCTAAATCATCTTATAAATAGACCTAATATCATGTAGGATGCACTTGTAAAATAAAACCAATATATTTTTCTGTTTTATATTCCCAAATGATCTTATAAATAGACCTAATATCATGTGGGATGCACTTACAAAATAAAACCAATATATTTTTCTATTTTATATACCTAGTGATATCTTGACTACCATATAGGAAGGTAAATTAAGCATGGTCCTTAAAATGCCTTACTGAATAAGTTGTAAATTTGCTAAAAAACTCATAATGAAACAGATATGCAAATCTAACCTCATTTAATATTTAGATAATGAAATTCCTTATAAAATTTAGTAATATTTGATCCCCTCTAAGATTCCTAAGTTATTTTATAAATAGATCTAATATCATGTAGGATGCACTTGTAAAATAAAATCAATATATTTTTCTATTTTACGTTTGAATTAAAGAGAAAATAACCATTTGTTTTTGCTATTAGCCCAAGATTTTCTGTATTTAAGCTTCTTGGTAGCCTTAGGAGCTAAAAAGATGAACAATATAGATGAAAACCAACAAGATCAATAAAAACAACAACAATAACGAACAACATGTGCATCATGTAAACACCAACGCAAAAGGTGCTATGGAAGATGCAAAATAGCACCATATTTTCCAGTAAGTAGGTTTTCTGAATTTCAAAATGCTCAAAAGTTGTTTGGAATTAGCAACATCCACAGGCTTATTCATTCACTTGAGCTGGGTAAGAGACAAGAAGCTGCAAATTCACTACTGATGGAATGCAACATGAGGTGCAATGATCCGTTGCATGGTTGCTTAGGTGTAGTGTGTGAACTCAATGCCAAAATAGAACCGTTTGAGAAGGAACTTGTATTGGTGAATCAATAACATCACCATTTTAGAGCACAAAGGGATGACGAGCAAATGCAACAAGTAAAAGGGAAATTAGTAGACGATGAGTTGCCAACAACATTAACATTGTTGTCATTAACCACTCAATCGGATACATTGGACATGCCACCTCCTTTTCATGTTGAGCATGTAAGATACTACAACTAGTCTAATTTTTCACCTTTCTAATTGATTCTAATTGTGACTTTATTAAAATAAAAAATTTCCAACATTCTTTTCAATGAAATATTAAAATGAAGTTGAGTTTGAAAAGTTTGAAGTAGCCTTTTTTTTTTTTAAAAAAAAGATGTCTCTAATGTATGTTGCACTTTCATTAGTAAGTAGTTTATTCACAAACTTTCATTAAAGAGTGCTCAGTACATATCGAATTCTTTTAAAGAATGTTATTAAAATAGTACTGTTTATTTGAAATATAATTTATTCTTCTATATGGATTATTTATTTACTCAAAAGTAAATGGCTTATTTACTACATATGAATATAATCTTATGTATTTATCATTTGTTTCCAAAATAAGAAACAACTATCTAAATTTAATTAATACAATTACTTTATAAAGTACAAATGCATATCACTTATCACGTAATTGATATATAAGTTAAATTAATCTTGTATATTTATGATGAAGAATTAGAAAAGAAAGTGCATTATTATTATTATTATTATTATTTTAATTTCTTTTTGAGAAAGCAGAATCCGGATGATCTGGAAATATTTCATAATGGATACAAAGACCCACTACCAACAGGGAAGGAATTAGGTCTGGATTTTGAAGCAGTGGGAAATCTCCATCAAAATTATCCTGCAAAACTTCTAAGTTATCGAACTGGAGAAAGCAGCAGGTTCTTGATAAGATTTCTTTAATTAAATTATTTTATAAATTATTAGCGATATTTTAATTAATACTATTCTGAATTAATTACTTAATTTGTTTAGATAATAAAACTCATTTGTCCATGTGCTATCTTGTACAATGATAAGCTGAAACAAGAAGTTAAGGATGTTGTTTCTGCAGTGCCGATATCAAAGAAAGGGAAGGAACACATTGAAGGGTAGATTTATTATGTAATAATATATATACAGAAATAATGTTCATATACACACATACATACCTAAATGGGTATTTGTATGTTAATATCAATAGAATTTCTTATAAGCATTCAAAAAGTTTATTCTAATAATAATAATAATTTAAAGCTTTTCAATTATATAGTTAATGAGGCTAGCTCCTCATATTGAGCTAATTAATATTTTATTGTCACGTATCATAATGTTCTATTTTTTTAGCCTTGATGGCTTGGAATAAACGAGTCTAGATTTCGTGTTTGTATGTGTGTACATATCACATTAGATTTCCAGTAGGGAGAGGGTTTACAATTAACTCATTGGGCAAGTTTATCTGCAGCCTTCTTAAGCTCTCTTTAGCTACCTAATTTATAGTGCATGAAAGTATCACCCAAAACTCTACTTTCTTCACTCTGTCGTCAATCAACTAGTCAACCTTATAGTTTCTGCATGAGCTTTTAGCGAATAATAAGATAGAGGAATTTTTAATGTAAATTAAAGAAATACAAAATAAGTTTTTAACAAAAGTCATTTGACAGAAGCTTCTCTAGGCGAAGCCTCATCAATTCTACCTTTAAATGGCTATCTAGAACTCACTTGAAGTGACATCAGTAATTCATTATCTTCTTGTCCATAGCAAAGCTAATTCTTTAAGTCATTTCTTATTACTTGGGTTTTGCATTATGGAGAGCACCTTTGAGGCATCCAATCATCAATAATTCAAATAAGCTAACATGAATGCGGATGAATTTTATCATGGATTTTATCTGAGGATTTATAACTACATCTTGTCTAAATTCTCTCTCCTATTCTCCAAACACTACTCATTATAATTTATTCTTCTTTCAATTCTGAGACAAACTTCCAACTAACCCTTATATCTATATCCACATTAATTTTAGTCGTTATGGCTAGAGAAAAATTGAAAAGTCCTAGTATAAATAGAGGTTCTAATAAATTTTCTCTTACAGTTATAAAGAAAATTTTTTATCTCAATTTTGGTTATGATGTTGTTTTAGATATTCCCTACAAGTCAATTTCTTTTTAGTGATATGACATATAATTAAGGCAATTTCATTTTATTTATTTAATCCCTTTTGAACATTATTTTTTATATACTTACGTTATTCATAACTGCTTAAAATATTGCTGGTTGTTCATTGTACTTTTATATCATAAAGTGCCATATATGTGTAATAAGACTGTGAACTAAAAATGCTTGTAATATCGGGAACACAACATTTTATAAACACTCTTCATAAAACATGTTTGATATATAAGATTCATGTAAAAGGACATCATGAAATTTAGAAAAAACCATAAATATTATATTACCTAAAAGAGGATGTTGATCTCAAACAACATTTATGAAATTAATATTATGACAAAATATGTTGGTGCTTGTTGGTAACAAAAGCACTAGATTGACACAATATAATTTTTTAATAATAACATTATTATCAACTAAGGATCCATTATGTTAGTTATACCTAATTGATAATTAAGCTTAGCATATTATTTATCTTATATACAAATTCTTTAATTTTGATATTACAAATATAAGATGACTTCCAATATTCTAAATACTATATAAAGAATATAAAGATAAATTATCAATGCATAATAATCAGTCATTTTAAATTAGGATTCTATTTATTGGTATGGAAAGAATATGAAAATATTAAACCAAACAAGGATCGAATTTGGAGAAAGATTTTGATTTATTACTAAAGTAATTACCTTTCAATACAGTCACAACTAAAATATCTATGATGTTTTTTAAAAAATAATTAAAAATTAATAAAAAATATAAACATGTACATGTCGATCATGGTTTGAGAATTGAGGTTTATACACAAAAATAAGAAATTCAGGAGAAATAGAAAGAACTCATAAGCATGGAATAGAAGTTTGTATATAATAGTTGAGCGTTAAATCTTTAGACACTAAAAGCAAGGGTACTAGCAATTTTATTGGAATAGGTAGAGCTCTGGCAGAAAAAATATGAGTCAAACCTCAAACTATTGGATCTGTGATAATGGTTAGAGTTGGTGCTGTATCATCTCACGAGCTACTAGAGTTAGGGAAGAAGTTGAATGTGATGGAGATGTTGAGTTAGTGAGACGCTGGGTGGCAGAGCAGCTAGACTTTCCACCTACTGCAGTGGTGTTGTGTGCTTCAGGGGCACTGGTCTTGGGAAAGATATGATACTGTTACCTTTTTAATTCTGCAGATTTTTAACCATATTAAGAATGCATTTAGAAGTAAAATTTATAAAAAACAAAAATTTGGGTCATGAAAATGGAAAGATGTAATAGTATTTAACAAATGAGTTAATGCTAATCATGTTTTGGTCATTCTAGTATGTATTATGACTAAAAGAATTGATACAATAACTGAACATGTTAAGGGTCCTTAAAACTACGGATTGTCAAACTCATGTATATAGGGGTGAGGACATACCTACCAAATGTTCTCATGGATGCACTAATCACTAGATATTTTTTAATTATTGAAGTTAATGAAAATTATTAATTCTACTAATGATATGTTGTTGGATAATTAATTACTATAAGTCTTTAATATTATTTTAGAAATGAAATAAATAGATTAATAATTAAATAATTAATTGGTGAATTAATTTCTGTATAAGTCCATATATGTCATTAATACAAAGGCTAAGAAACATGATGTTGACTTGGGCATATAAGTCTTAAATAATTCCTCTCCTATGGCAAGAGAGAGATAAGATTTTGAGTTCATTTGAAAAAATACAAAAAAAAAAAAAAAAAAAAACCATGCATAAGCCTTCTTGGAAAAAGTCCCATTCTGGGAGTACAAGAGAGAAGAGACAATAAGTCAAAATCCCATACTATTTACTCTTATTTCTCTCTTCAATTTGGCAGCTTGAAGATGAATCTTTTAGTAGTCATTTTTTTGGTTCTTAAATGTTTAGAAGATAGTAAAAAACTAATGTTTGGTATTTGCCTTGCTGCAGATAGACAACCATAACAAGAGAGCTTTATAAACTATTTTAGTATAAAATTATTATTGGGATATATATTTTTTCTAATATATTTAAATATTAAAAATTTCAAAGTTCTTCAATTCTCATCCAAATTGTACAATCTTAATCTATATAAAAAAGTTATTATGACTATATTATTGTTTTATAGATTTTGTGGTTGGACATTGACCAAAAATATTGAAAATGCATATAAATGGAAAACCTAAATATCAACTTAGGGCAAAAGGGTTCCTTAAACTACCACTGTGAATAGCAAACATATTCATTTTCGTACCAGTCATTTCATATATAAACTAATGAACACGACCGTACTTCATCACTGTGGCCCCTACAGATCAGGTAAGACTATTGACCACGGCCGTACTTTGCCAATGTAGTCCCTACAGATCATTACATATCCACTCTTGTTAGAGGAAATACTAGTTTCATTCACAAGAAGTGATTCACTAACATATTTAGATATGGATTAAGATATAGAAACAAAAACCCCTCAAAGATAATAATCAAACAGATTTTTTATTCTTTCCTCTTTTTTTACTAATTTCCCTTTACAATAATCACATATTTAGGACCCCGTGGGGGTCTAATAAGATTTTTTGGTAGTAAAACCCATTTTAACCGGATTTAGCCATCGAGTTATCTTCTCAAGCCAAGGCCCAATAGAATGACACTCTCTACCAACATTAAAGGCAAAACAAAGGGCCAAACCCGTGCATATTTCAAATCATCATGCATTTTGTTTCACATGTTCATATTCATATCAGATAGCAAACAAATCACATTTTAAATTCATGCATCGAGATAATTCAAAATCTTAAATTAATTATCTAGAAAATTCACTTAGAAATGAATAAGAAAATACTCAAGAAATCCCTTACCAAAACATTTTAGCTTATTCGAGATTTGTTTGTTTTTCGGAGGAGAAAAAAGGTTGTTTAGTAGAGTTTTTGCTTTAAGTAACTTTTTTGACATATAAGTGAATAAAAAGCTTAAGGGTGAGCTTTTTTGAAGTTATAGTGTGTAAAGAAAACCAATGAGGAAAGAAGCAAAATTATCATGTAAACATCGAAGGTCTTTTAGTCTTTTCCCACGACTTTGTCTCTCTTCTTAGCTTTCTCCAAACTCTCTCTCAAAACACTTAGACAAGTGAAAAATATAAGAAAATGGAAGGAATGGTTGAAAATAGTGAATGGAGAGGGCTTTAAATAACTATGGAGGGAAAATGCATTGCCACGTGGTGGAATGCATGGCTGGCACATAGGAACTGGTGGAGGGGTTCAGCTAGTGACGGTGACTGATGGGATGGCTACAGGCAACGAGACGGGCAGCTGCAGCAACGTGACAGTTGACCCACACAGGCAGTTGACAGGATGCGCTTTGATAGCACGCAAGCTGGCAGTGCTGCGCGTAGGTGCACAGATGCATGATGTGACGCATGCTATGCAACATGACATGCACACGTCATGCGTGATGGAATGTCACGCACTATGCGCGATATGACGTGCGTGTAGGCATGCGCACGGTCTACCTCGCGTGCACGTGCGGATTCGTAGGCTCGCAGACATGCGCGTAGGCACGCGCGATGGAACGTCGCGCGCTACACAAGACCTAACGTGTGCGCAGGCTCGCACATAGTCTACCTCGCATGCACGTGTTGATTTATAGGGACGCGAGCATGCGGGTTCGCGAACTGTTTCTGCAAATCGCAAAGTTTCTCCCAGCCATTATCTATTTTTTCCTATTTCTTCCATTTTTCTTTAGAGTTTTAAATATTTTTTGACAAAAATTAATGATGTTAACACCCCGAAACCTTTGTATTCAAATAAGATGTTTAAGTACTAAATTCTTTATCGAAACATTGAAGTTTTCCTACACATTTTTTCTTCTTCTCCTCTCCTTTTCCCCTCTAAATCACTCCCTCTCTCTAAGCTCTTGAAAGACAGAAGAATGAAATGAAAATTATGAGAAAAATAGAAGAAATGGTCCCTATTTATAGAAAATGAGGATAGTTGGATTTGCACCATGTGTCAAAATTCAGTGAGGAGAGAGAAAGTTGAGTGAAAGATGAGCGATTTGATGCGACGCGATGCACAAAAAATGGATGAAGAATCCTCCACTGGTGGCAGCTCTCCACCTAAAGCGGTGGCCCACCGCCCAAGGCAGCACGCGGCGCCCAAGGGGGCGGCAGCACGCGGTGCCCAAAGGGGCGGCAGCACACTGCCCGAGGCAGTAATGCGCCTCACCAGGCCGGTCGCGCACTGCAGGCCTAGCCTGTAGGCACCAGCCTATCATGCCGTGCGCAGAAGCTAGCCTGCACGCGCGAAGGGCCAACAACAGGTAGGCCTACTGCACGGATGGCGCGCGTATATGGCACACAGCGTCTGTCCCTGTCCGTGCGCGATGTGATGCGCGCACGGATTGGCCAGTCTACACACGATGGGATGCATGCACAGACCGGCCCCTCGCCCTGTGCGAATGGGACGTACGCATAGTGCGCACATCCTGCACTTGTCGTGCACATCTGCTCGCGCATAATGTGTCGCGCTCGCACGGACGAGTCTCTCCCATTGGCGTTTTCCCACGGGATTTCGCACCATATTCAGATTTTTTTCTTAAAAATTATTTTTAAATAAAAAATGCAACAAAAATAAAATAGGATAAAATAATTATAATAATAAATAAAATAACAAAATCTGAATAAATTAAAATTATTACTTTAAATTACGAAATACGATATAAACTATGAAATAAATTTAAACGAGTTCGAGTGGCCTTAAGACCCGAATAAATAGGGATTTCTAAATATAAATTTAGTGTGGTGGTGAGCGGAGTTTTACATCCCCCCTACCTTCAAAAATTTGGTCCTCCAAATTTATTTCGAATAGGTCTGGGAACTTCTTTCTCATCTCACTCTCCAACTCCCACGTCACCTCTTCCGAAGTGTGGTGCTGCCACTGTAACTTCACCATAGGGATCATTTTGTTGCGTAAAACTTTATCGGTCCAACCAAAAATTTTCATGGGAAGTTCCGTGTAAGCCATATTGGCTTGTACCTGAGTCTCATGGTGAGGAATGATATGAGAAGTGTCAAGGTGGTAGTTTTTGAGCATAGAGACATGAAAAATATCATATAGACCACAAACTCTTGAGGGAGAGTAAGGTGATACGTTATAGATCAAATACACTCTACGATCCAAAAAAGATCCCACATAACAAGGGCTCAACTTTTATCTTTTCCCGAACCGCATTTTTTTCCTGTAGGGGAAAATCTATCCTTTTTTCCACAAATAACACTGGAGTGCCCCAACGGGAGTGACTAGTCCGAATAAACTTCTAGCCAAGAAGCTCGAAAAGCTGGTTTTCCAGTTCTACAAGCTCAGCACGATTCATACGATAGGTAGGTTTTGAAATTGGGTGGATTCCAAGAAGCAATTCGATAGAAAACTCTATCTCTCACGGGTGAGGTAGACTAGGTAATTCGATTGAAAAAAATTCTAGAAAGTTGCAAACAATAATGGTCTAGTTTGAAAAAGATGACTTATTTTCCTAAATATCCTAAGGGTTTTTCAACCTACAGCCTCAGTTGTAAGGGATTTGGTTCGTGTAACTATTATAATACCATTTGTGACATCTCAAATGTTAATTAAGGCATAAGGGTGCCAGATACAGAAACAGATTACGAGTACATGATAAAAATTGTATTCTAACGAAGTAAATTATTACAAATTTCTCACCAAAATATATAAGTTCCAATTACATATGTATATAACTAATGCTAGAAGTGGCAACAAAATACAAAATACAAAATATCAAAATATAAAAGGGTCACTTTTTTCACTATGCAATTAGACTCATCAAAGTGCGGGATAAGTCATGCACTCAAAATTTATGGATCCACAGAATTCTCATAGACTTTAAGGGATAGGTCAGTGGTCGGTTCCTCACTATCTTTCTCATCTAGGAGGGCATGGAAAGGATGAGTTCCATATACTCTGTAAAGAAAATAGTATTTAAATAACATCATAAGATTTTAAAAGTGAACAATTATATGATTAATATTTTTTAAATAACATCATAAAATTTTAAAAGTGAACAATTATGTCATTAATATTTAACATAAAGTCGCATTTGGATCCTATCTTACTTTATGAAAATAATTTTATTTATTAAAGAAACATCATGTCATAGTCACAATAATCAAATCAAAATCATTCCTAACAACAGAGAAACTCAAATAAATCATGAAAAATTCAGATTTTTCATGTCATACTTTGTGAAGTCGTTCTGGCTTCCATCTCTAAGGGCAGATACAGATTTTCAACTATCCATGTGGAATGACTAGATAAGATATATAACGAAAATTTACTCAGGCACATTTCTGACTTACCAAACCATGGTACGATCTATGACTGTGGTTGTACCAACCACAGTGGTCCTATTAGATATTCTATAGCCATGATAGTACTTAGCCAAAAGTGATTCCTAATAGATATTCGCATCACTGCCCTCATCAGAGGGTGTGCCATTAACTATAGGGAGTGGTCATCTCACGTCTTTTCAGACCAGATGGGGGAGGGAGAAGCAAAAATTCTTCAAAGATAAAAAAACCTAATGAGACACTTGATGCATTATGCATGTCAATAAAAATATATATATTTTTCGGACTATTCAGGCTCATTCTCCTTTTCTTTTTTTTAATAAATATTTTAAAAAATTATCATCAGATTCATATTATTTAATTTACATACAAATCATCAAGTGCCTATAATCACATAGCATGCTTGAAATTA
The DNA here is from genome assembly GCF_054855325.1 of Carica papaya. NCBI lineage: Eukaryota > Viridiplantae > Streptophyta > Magnoliopsida > Brassicales > Caricaceae > Carica > Carica papaya. Next base: position 15,428,108 of record NC_142315.1, read on the forward strand.
AGAACAATTCACTTTATTGTAACTACTAAATATGAAACATACAAAACACAAAACACAAACTTCATAATTTTGATTTTCTAGAAATGCTCCTTAAAATGTTTAAGGAAATAATAAATTCCTTACTGAAACCTTAAAGTTTACCTATACCTTTCTTCTTTTTCTCCTCTTCTTCTCCCTCTAGATCACTCCCTCTCTCTCTAACCTCTTAGAAGATGGAAGAATGAAATGGAAGTGATAAGAAAAATGGAAGAAAGGATCCCTATTTATACAAAATGGGGACTGTTGGATTTGCACCAAATGGTAAAATTTGCTGAGAAGAGAGAAAGTTGAGTGAAAGATGAGCAATTTGACGTGACCTGATGGCGCTACAAAAAATGAAGGAAGAATCCTCCACCGGTAGTGGCTCTTCACACAAGGTGATGGCACACCGCTCAAGGTAGCACACAGTGCCTAAGGTGGTGGCAGCATACTGGCTGATGCGGTAGTGCACCTCACCAGGCCGGTTGTGCGCTGCAGGGCTAGCCTGCAGGTGCCGGCCTATCCAGCCGCATGTAGGAGCTAGCCTGCTTGCCTACAGGGCGCACGATGCCTGGCCCTATCCATGCGCGATGTGACAAGCGCACAAACTAGCCTATCTGCGTGCGATGGGACACACATGCTGACCGACCACGTGCCCCGCCCGGATTGCATGTGTGTACAGTGCGAACGTCCTATGCTGGTCATGCCCGCACGCACGTGCAAAGTGCATTACGTCCATAAGGGCGAGCCTCTTCTGCAAGCGTTTTGCCGCAGGATTTCACTCTATTTTTTAGTTTTTTCTTGAATTTTTTTTTAAATAAAAAATGCAACAAAAATAAAATAAAATAATAAAATATGAATAAATTAAATTACGAAATATGATATAAATTATGAAATAAATTTAAATAAGTTCAGGTGACCTTAAGGCCCGAATAAATTGGGATTTACAGATACAAATTTAACGTCGTGGTGAGCAGGGTGTTACATGTTGATCATGGTTTGAAAATTGAGATTTGTTCACAGAAATAAGAAATTAAGGAGAAATAGAAAGAAATTATAAGCCATGAATAGAAGTTTGTATATAATAGTTGAGCGTTAAACCTTTAGACACTAAAAGCAAGGGTTCTAGCTCTTTTATTTGAATAGGTAGAGTTTTGGCAGAAAAAATATGAGCCAAACCTCAAATTATTGGGCATGTGATAATGGTCAGAGTGAGCACTATATCATCTCACGAGCTTTTATAGTTAGGGAAGAAGTTGAATGTGATGGAGATGTTGAGTTAGTGAGACGTTGGGTGGCATAGCAGCTAGACTTTCCACCTGCTGTAGTGGTGTTGTGTGCTTTAAGGGCGCTGATCTGAGGAAAGATATGATACAGTTTCCTTGTTAATTCTGAAGATTTTTAACCATATTAAGAATGTATTTAGAAGTAAAATTTATAAAAGACGAAAATTTTGGTCATGAAAATGGAAAGATGTAATAGTATTTAACAAATGAGTTAATGCAAATCATGCTTTGGTCATTCTAGGATGTATTAAGACGACATGAATGTATAGGATAACTGAACATGTTAAGGGTCCTTAAAATTATGGATTGTCAAACTCTTATATATAGGGGTGAGGACATATATACCAAATGTTCTCATGGATACACTAATCACTAGATATTTTTTACTTATTGAAGTTAATGAAAATTATTAATTTTACTAATGAAAATTATTTTTTAAATATAAATAAAATAAATAGATTAATAATTAGATAATTAATTGGTGAGCTAATTTCTGTATAATTCCATATATGTAATTAATCATAACAAAGGCTTAAAAACATGATGGTGACTTGGGCATATAACTCTTAAATAATTCCTCTCCTATGGCAAGAGAGAGATAAGATTTTGAGTTCATCTGAAAAAAAAAAACAATGAATAAGCCTTCTTGGAAAAAGTCCCATTCTGGGAGTATAAGAGGAGAAGAGACAACAAGTCAATATCCCATACTATTTTCTCTTATTTCTCTCTTCAATTTGGCAACTTGACTAAGAATTTTTCAGTAGTCACTCTCTCGGTTCTTAAATGTTTGGAAGATTGCAAAAAACTAATGTTTGGTATTTGCTACCGATAGATAACCATAACAAGAGAGCTTTATGAACTATTTTAGTATAAAATTATTATTAGGATATATATATTTTTTCCAGTATCTTTAAGTATTAAAAATTTCAAAGTTCTTCAATTCTCATCCAAATTGTACAATCTTAATTAAACATAAAAAGGTTATGATGACTATATTATTGTATATAGATTGTGGTTGGACATTGACCAAAAATATTGAAAATGCATATAAATCGAAAATGCATATATCATCTGAGGGCAGAAGGGATCCCTAAACTACTGCTGTGAATGGAAAACATGGATTCAGATACAAAAACAAAAACTCCTAAAAAATAACGATCAAATGGATTTTCTATTCTTTCCCCTTTCTTTACTGATTTTCCTTTATAATAATCACAAATTTAGGACTCGTTGGATGTATAGTAACATATTTTTGCACTAAGACCCATTTTACCCTGACTTAGCAATTAGCTCATCTTCTCGAACTAAAGCCCAATAGAATGACCCTCTCCACCATCACTAAAGGCAACACAGAGGGCCAACCCTGCACACACTTCAAATCATCATGCATTTGAGTCAATCATGCATTTTGTTTCACATGTCCATATTCATATCAAATAGCAAACAAATCATATTTCAAATTCATGCATCGAGATAATTCAAAATCTTAAATTAATTGTCTAGAAAATCTACTTAGAAATGAATGAGAAAATATTAAAGAAATCCCTTACCAAAATATTTAAGCTTCTTCGAGATTTGTTTGTTTTTTGAAGGAGAAAAAAGGTTTTTTGGTAGAGTTCTTGTGTTAAGTAGCTTTTCTGAAATTTAAGTGAATAAAGAGCTTAAGGGTGAGCTTTTCTGAAGTTGTAGTGTGAAAAAAAAAACCAATGAGGAAAGAAGCAGAATTACCATGTGAAGATCGAAGGTCTTTCGGTCTCTTCCCAAGACTCTCTCTCTCTCTTCATAGCTTTCTCTAAACTCTCTCTCAAAACTCTTGGTCAAGTGAAGAAGATGAGAAAATGGAAGGAATGGTTGAAAATAATGAACGGAGAGGGTTTTAAATAGAGCTGACGGAGGAGTACAGTCGATAAAGGTGATTGATGCGACGACTACAGGCAATGGGACAGGTGGCTGCAGCGACCCGACAGGTAACCTGTGTGGGCAGCCGACGAAATGTGCGTTGATAGCATGCAGGTTGGCAGTGCTAACCGCAGGCGGGAGACGCATAACGTGATGTGCGTTGCATGAAGTGATGTGCGTTGCATGAAATGACGTGCGTGCAAGCACACGTGATGGAACGTTACCTGCTGCGCGCGACGTGATGTCTGCGTAGGCATGTGCATGGTTTACATTGCCTGTACGTGCAGATTTGCAGGCACGTAGGTATGCAGGTGAGCGGGCACGCGGGCTCGTGGGCTTGTTGGCCATTTATGTAGTTTGCGAGGTTTCTCCCCACCATTTTTTGTTTTTTCCTATTTCTTTCATTTTTCTTTGGAGTTTTAAATACTTTTTGACCGAAATTAATGATGTAGCACCCGAAACTTTTGTATTCAAATGTGGTGTTTTAAAACTCTCATATTTTCCCAGCATTATGGCCTTTAGTAATTAATTTAAATATCTATCAAAAATTGAAATTTACTTCGCTTGTTAATATTTTAAATTTTTAATACTTTATTTATTAAATTATAAAATTAGCTTATTTTATTTTATTTATTTTTATTTATTGTGAGTTTTGTTAAAAGTTATTTTTACTTTTCAAATAAAAAGGAACAAAAATAAGAAAACATGAAAAATGGCAGGTAAAAAATCTAGGAACTGCGGAAAATGGCCCTCGAGCTTGCGCGCACGCAAGGCGAACTATGCATGAGCCTGCCCACATGTCATGTCACTCACAATGTGTGATGTCACATTGTGCAAGCCTCCACGTACGTCACATCACAGAGCGTGCAGTCACGTGGCGTAACGCGTGTCACATAGCAAGTCTGTGCATTGCAACTGCAGTCTATGCACTGTCAACGCACATCTCGTCAGCCACTCGCGCGGTTACCTATCGCATCGCCTGCAGCTGCCTGTCGTGTCGCCTCCCATTAGTCACTGTCGCTGGGTGCTCCCCTCCACCAGCTGTCATGTGTTAGCCATGCATGTTGCCTTGTGACAAACATGCATTTTCCCCATGGCTATTTAAAGCCCTCTCCATTCCCTGTTTTCTCCCATTCTTTTTAATTTCTCCTCTTTTTCACTTAACTAAGATTTTAGAGAGAGTTTAGAGAGAGAGTTTTGGGAAGAGATTGAAAGGCCTCGATCTTCATGTTGTAAATCTCCTTCTTTTCTCCTTGGTTTTCATTTTCACACTACAACTTCAAAAGGGCTCACCCTTAAGCTCTTTATTCACTTAAATTTCAGAAAAACTACTTAAGCAAGTACTCTACCAAACAATCTTCCTTTCTCCTCCTAAAAGTAAACCAATCTCGAAAAGTTTAAAGGTTTCAGTAAGGAATTTCTTGAGTATTTTTTTATATATTCCTAAGTGGAATTGTAGATAAATTAACTTGAGATTTTGAGTTATCTTGATGTATGAATTTGAAATGTGATTTTTTTTGCTATTTGATATGAATATGAACATGTGAAATAAGATGCATGATTGACTTAACGCATGATGATTTGCAGTGTATGTGTTTAGCCCTTTGTCTTGCCTTTGGTAATGGTGGAAAGGGTCATTCTATTAGGTCTTGATTCGAGAGGATGACCCGATGGCCAAGTTCGGGAAAAATGGGCCTTTGTGTTGAAATATGTATTAGACCCCCACTAGGTCCTAAATTTGTGATTTTTATAAATGAAAATCAATAAAGAAATAGGAAAGAACGGAAAATCTGTTTGACCATTATATTTGAGGGGTTTCTGTTTCTGTATTTGAATTCGTATATAAATATATTGGTAAACCACTCCCTATGAGTGAGACTAATGTTCCCTCTTACGAGAGTGGATTCGTGTTCTAATTTGTAGGGGCCATAGCGGCGAAGTACAACTGTGGTCATTAGCCTTATCTGATCTATAGGAGCTACAGTGGTGAAGTACGATCGTGGTCATTAGTTTTTATCTAAAATGACTGATATGAAAATGAATATGTTGTCATTCACTGTGGTAGTTTGGTGATCCATTCTGCCCTTAGTTGATATAAGTTAGAATAGTTTCGCGCAAATATCTGTAAAAGACGTAAATAAAACTTAACCATCTGACAACATGGCTAGAATAATTGTTTGATACTTCCTATTCCAATAGTTTCGATAGGTTATTTTTTATTTTATTATAATCTTGTTATCTTTTTAGTTGGTTCAACTAGTTTCAATTTCACTGCCTGGTTATGTCTTGATTATCTTTTTTTTTTCTCTATCTTTATGTCTTATTATGATATCAATGTTTAAAAATCAATTTTAAAAGAAAGATAAAGGTTTTCTTAATATTTTGAATAATTCGCCACAATAAGTCGTAAAGGTAAGTCACTCATTTAAGTAATGGTATTTTATTTTAAAGTTTAATGTGTCAACCTTAATAGTGTAATTTAAATGTTATTTCTCTTACTGAGTTATGTGGAACTCACCCTAATCCATGCCCTTCTCAGATGATGGAAGTGATGATTCACTCATTGAGTTTCCCATTGAAGCTTGTTTGAATCCACTCATGGATCATTAGGAAGATTTTGAGTGCTTTATCTATCTGCACTCTAAGAAAACCAACTTATAACGGAAGAAGTGGCTCTCTATAACTCTTCTATATATGTATTTTGGCAGCCATCTTTTTGGGCTCACTTGTAAAAATTTGAAACTCAAATTTTATTTTAAGGAATTATACTTTATGCTGCATATATTTATTATTTGCACTCGCATCTGTTATGTTATCAGGCTCCTTTATATCCCACAAGTATCTGGGGTTTCATAATTGGTATTAGAGCATGATTTTTTGAAATCCCTTACACTGAGGTCTAAATTTTAGATTTAGAAAAGCATTTGAAAATTCTTAGCATTAGAAATAATCTATTTCGGCCTATTCATCAAACTTGTTTTTAAAACCTTTTGTTTCCCTTTTGTGGGCTTAATGACTCGAGGGAGACCTTCCGTAGAACAACCCGAGGCCTAGGATGCTCCAACCCGAGTTGAGTTTACATAATTATTTTAAGTTATTCAAGGCCTGACCACTGCTATAGGTCACAACCGAGCCCATAATGACCAGCCACCCCTTACACATGGTCATTATCCTGTCAACCAAACTATCTCCTAGAATATCTCTGAATTTAGGAGATAAACCCTCCTCACTTTGATGGTGGGCCTGAACCTGTGGCCACAGAAGTATAGATCCCATAAATTGAGAAGTTTTTCTCCATCTTGGATCTTATTGAGAAACAGAAGGTTCTTTTGGCTAGTTTTATGTTCATTGGAGAGGCCGAACATCAATGGCAGCTTAAGAAGGATTCTTTGCCAACTCCGACAACTTGGGATCATTTCATGGATGACTTTCTCAAGAACTTTTTCCTAGTTTATGTTCAAGAAAAGAAGAAAAAAGAATTCCAAGACCTGCATCAAGGAAGCATAACTATTAGCCAGTACACTACCCTATTTGTCTAATTTCTCTAGTTTTTTCCCTAGATTATAGTCACTTAGAGCAGGAAGACTCAAAAATTTCTAAAGGGTTTGAGAGTTGATATCTTTGACCGAGTTGCTATATTGAAGTCCAACTTCTATACAGAGGTTCTTGAGCATGCCTAGTGGCCGAGGAACTTTTTGTAGCCCGATATTGACATATTAATCATGTCTGTGCACAATAACAACAGAAGAGGAAAATGACCTGCCCTGGCCCTTACCGTGTTGATAAGTGATCCCATATAATTCCTACTATTGTTCTACCCCTACCTCCTAGTAATCCTATTAAGCTAGCTTAGGTATGTCAGCATTGTGGGCACAATCATGGTAATCGACCCTGACACCATTTGAATAATTCTTGCTACAAGTGCAGGAACACGTAGCATTTTATGAAGGACTATTCCCAAAAGCCATGGGACATTATTAGACCCATTATATACGAAAGAGTCTTCCATCTCGATGAGGCTGGTGTCGTAGGTACACCAACTATCATTCAGGATACATTTTCTATTTATAATTACCTGTACTTTGATTGATACTGATGCCACCCATTCTTTTGTGTCATGTAGATTTGTAAGAAACTTAAGAATTAAACCATAACCTCTATGACAAATTTTGATTGTAGAAACACTCTATAGAGGACTATTAGAAGCATATGTGGTATATAAGAACTATAGAGTGAACGTTTTAGGTAAGGAATTAACTATATATATTATACTTCTAGATGTTTTTGGATTTGATGTAATACTACGAATGGACTAGTTAGAAAACTATCAAGCTGCCATCGACTGTGATGATAAAACTGTAACCTTGCACTCGCCTAAAAAGAAATAATCTTAGAACTAGGAGAAGTTTTTTATTTTGTAAATAAATATTTTCTGAATGTTTATGAATTTTGCAATTGTCTGGTAAGGATTTTTCTAAAATTTTGCTTGTCTTTTTCTACCTTCTCTGATTCCTAGGCACATGGATCCTAAGCCATCAGATCAGGCTATTCCCATCATCTGTAACTTCATGGATATTTTTTCTACAGAGCTACCAGGTCTGCCTCTTGAACAGGAGATTGAGTTCTCAATTGACCTAGTCCCAAGGATACTTTATCTCAAAACAGTCTATCGAATGAATCGAATGGAGCTTTTGGAGTTAGAACATCATATTACAACATTGCGGGAGAAGAAGTTCATCATACCAAGTCATTCTCCTTGGGATGCCCCAGTTTTATTTATGAAGAAGAAGGATAAGACCCTTAGGCTATGTATTAACTATCGGGAACTCAACTAGGTTACTATCAGAAGTAAGTACCCCTTGCACCATATTAACATCTTATTTGACCAATTGTAGGGTACATTAGTCTTGTCTAAGATTGATATCAAGTTGGACTATCACTAGTTGAGGGTTAAGGCCGAAGATATACTACTAAATTATTTTTGGCAATTTTTAGGAATGACTATGGCACTTGGACGAAAATTGGGAATGGAGCAAGATTTGGGCGAAAAAGGGTTAAAACATGTAAATATGAAAGATATGGCCATAACACGACCATGTGTTAAGAAGCTAGTATTTTTATTTCTGAGGAGGAGTGAGACACAACCCTATGATTAAAGACACGGTCGTGTGCCTTATACTGGGTTAACACATGACCATGTGTTAAGAAGCTAGCATTTTTATTCGTTCAATGAAAGAGACATGACAGTGTAGTGTCTACAAGTTGAAAACTGATGTGATTCCAAGAAAGACATGGTCGTGTGTCAATTCGGCACGGTTGTGGGACATGCGAGATAAGATTTGGACTCTGTCAAAATATTAGGTTTTGAACTATATAAATGAGGTATTATCTAAAAACAAAAAGGAGACCAAAGGAGGAGAAAAGAAGAAAAACAGTGGCAAACAACAAAACTTCTTCTTGAGGGTTTAGTTTAGATCATTTTATGATTTATTTTATGTTTTCTTTAGAATTGTTTCTTGTAACTTTCTTTAGGATCTATGACATCCCAAGTGCTAATTAAGACAAATGGGTATCAGATACAGATTCAGAATAAAGAGTGCATGATAAAATTTATGCAGCGAAACAAAATTATTACAAATCCCTTATAAATATATATGAGTTCGAATACATAAATATACTGAAGCCAGAAGTGGCTACGAAGTACAAAACATAAGGGTCATTTCTTTAACTATGCTACTAGACTCACAGAGTGCGAGAACGGTCATGCACTCAAACTTGTGGAACCATAGAATCCTCGTAGACTTTCAAGGCTAGGTCAACCTGCGGTTCATCACTTTTTCCCTCATCTGGAAAGAGTGAGTTCCATATGCTCAGTAAGGAAAATAATTAAATTAATATCGTAAGATTTCAAAAGTTAATTATTTTATCTTACTTTTTAACTTCCTCGTTTACCTATCTCACACTATGAAAAATTATTTATTTGTTAAGAAAACGGTGCATTAACATAGAATATCAAACATACATCATGCCAGATAAAAGAGAAAACCAAATAAATCATGAAATGATCAGATTTTCGTGTCATACTTCGCGAAGTCATTACAACTTCCATCTCTGAGGGTAGATATATATTTCCAACTACCCACATGGAATGATCAGATCAGATACAGATACGGTAATTTGCTCAGGCCCATTTCTGGCAGGCCAAACCATGGTACGATCTATGATCACGACTGTAGCAACCATAGTGGCTCTAATAGATATCTACAGTCACAACATTACTTAGCCACAAGTGACCCTTACAGATAGTGCGACATTACTTTCGTTAGAGGGTAATAGGAGTGGTCCTCTTACGTCTTTCCTGACTAGATAGGGGAGGGGAAAACAGATACCCGAAAGGAAAGAAAAATAGATACCCCTCAGAGATAAAAAGCCTAACAAGATACTTGATGCAATATGCATGTCAATACAGATACACTTCAAACCATACAGATTTTATTTCACTTTCTCTTTTTTTTTCTTTTATACTTTTTATTATTACCAATTAAAAATTATATCAATTACATGCAAATTCATCAAGTGTCTGCAATTCGCATAGCATGCTTGAAAATAAGAATAATTTGACTCATCTAAACATCGAGGCATACAAATAAGACAAATTAACAATCATATTAGTTTATTTAAAACTACTCCTTAAGATGTCGAAAGAAATAGTAGATTCCTTACAAAAACCTTGATGCTTTCTCCCTCACCGTTCTACTTTCTTTCTCTTCTTTTCTCACTAGACTACTATTTTGTTTTCTCTCCTTCTAAACTTTTGGAAATTGGAAGAATGTAAGTGTGCAGAAGAAAGGAAGGGGGAGGGAAATTTATAGAATTTTAAAAACGTTGGATTTGCACCAAATGGTAAAATCCGATGAAGAAAGAGGAGAAAAAGATGCTCGGCATGAAAAATGAGGGAGGAGGGCCTCCTCAGCTGGTGGCGATGGCGCGCCGCCCAAGGCAGTGACAACACATTTCCCGAGGTGGTAGTGCTCCTGCCAGCGTGCTGCAGGCTAGCTTACATGGGCACAGGGCTCCTACTGCATATGCAGGGGCTAGGCACACTGCATGCTGTGCACGCAGGTCTACTGTACGTAAGCCCCAGGCGCACAAGACCCATCCGCGTAGGCCTGCTGCACGGATGGCGCACGCACAATGTGCAGCGCTTGTCTACGTATGAGGTGACGTAAGGACGGCCCGCCTGCGCACAACAGGACGCGTGCGCAGGTCCTGACCCTGCGTCGTGTGTGCAAAAGGGACGTGCATGCTATGCGCACGTCCTATGGCCACTTTGTGCACATGAGCGCGTGCACAATGCTCAGCACCAGCGCAATCGACGAACCTTCTCACGGGATATTTTTTTCTGTTTTGCCATTTTTCGATTTTTTTTCTATATTTTTATTTTTATTTTAATTTAGTTAAATTAAAATTATTTAAAATAAAATAAAATAAAATAATTTAAAAATAAATTTAAATAAAAATTAAATAAATAAAAATCAACTAAAATGACAAATCACGATCAATGTTAAACAACGTAAATTAATTAAGATCAAAGTTGTCAAAAGCCCGAATAAATAGAGTTTTCAAATCATTTTAGTACAGTGATGGGCAGGATGTTACAGTATGAGTAACTAAACTCTTATTTTTGGATTTTTAATGAAATCGTAAGTGATACTTTGTTATTTCCTTATTTAATCTATGAAATTCGTTTTTCCCAATCCTCATATGTTATATTGTTGCTTAATTCATAAATAGATTGATTTCCTATTTATTGATTTGTGATGAATGATTAAATTGAGAAATTGATTATTTGTTAGAATATTAAGTTAGCACAATAGATTGAATGTGAGTGGAGATACTTTGTATGATTTATGTATTTGATGATTGAATGTTAATGCACCGATTCATATTAATCCATAGAGATGTGTGTGTTATTATGAATTAGGTAGGGTAATTGATCTTGAGAAAGAGATTACTACATGATTGAATGAAATTGAGTGAAAGTTCTTGTTATAAATTGAATTAAGGAAATTTATGTTTGAACTTAGGGTAGATTCTGAAAGATTAATAATTATTATATCTTGATTATTAATCAATTTTAATTCATTGCTTTCTTAGTTAAACATTATTTTATTTTCATTCTTTTAATCATTAGCTAAATAATATAAATTAATTGAGATTCTAGTATTTGTTACATTAGTCTTTGTTTAACGATATCCAAATTCACCGCTATAGTACGTGTTCGAACTAGTGCACTTACTAAGTGAGTTCAAAACTCACAATAGAAGCTCTTGGCACTGTTGCCGGGGACTAATACTAGCAATATTAGAATAGGCTGATTATTATTAATTTTGTATTTTTACTTTATTTGTTTCGTTTTGCTAGATATTTGCAGTTAAATCTATAGTGCATGATCAGAAGCAGCGAAGAACTATTGATTTTTTATCTATAAATCGAGAAGACTTGTCGTAGACTGAGAGCATAAACAAGGAGTAGACGACTCTCGTCTCATGCTAGAAATTCATCAAGAAGATGAACAACAACAATGAGTGATAAACTAGAGGAGTGAAAAGAGCGCACAATGATGGATTATGTTATTCCATCTCTTATTGGAATCGAACCAAGTGTCACAAGGTCAGCTGTAGCAGCTAACAACTTTAAGATTAAGCCAGCCATCATCTAGATGATTCAGTAGAGTGTACAATTTTCTAGGTTCCCAACTAAAGATCCTAATGGGAACATTACTAATTTTCTGGAGATTTGCAACACTTCCAAGCATAATGGACTGAGCAACGATGCAATCAGGTTGCGACTTTTCCCTTTCACATTAAAGGATAGAGTTAAGGCTTGGTTGAATTCGTTACCAGCTGATTCTGTCACTACTTGGGAGGACATGGCTCAATACTTTCTAGCTAAGTACTTTCCACCTTCAAAGACAATTAGGTTGAGGAATGACATCCCCACCTTCGCATAAATAGGTGGAGAATCATTATACAAGTCTTAGGATCACTATAAGGATCTACGAAGGAGGGTTCCTCACCATGGTCTACCTAGGTGGCTTCAAGTGCAGATATTCTATAATAGTCTCACCATCAATATCAATACCACAATTGGTGCAGTAACTAGAGGAAAATTGAATAATAAGACCCTTAAAGCAGCGTAAAAGTTGATTGAGGAGATGGTGAATAATAGTTACCAATGGGAGAAGGAAAGATCTTCATCAAGAAAGAATGCGGGCTTGCATAATGTTGATAATTATACAACTCTATCTGTGCAAATTGAGGCCTTAACTAAGAAGATAGACAATATGAGCATGGCAACAACACAAGCAGTGCAAGTTCAGAATTCTATAGTAAAACAAAGGAATCCTTATTCTAATACTTATAATCTTGGGTGGAGGAATCACGCTAATTTTTAATGGGGCAACCAAAATAATTAATGAAAATCTGCTCCACCAGTTCAGCCAATGAACAAAGGCCAAACATAGAGGATATGCTCGTTAAATTCATGACAGCAACAGACATTAAGCTGCAAAGTAATGAAGCTTCCATCAAGAGTTTAGAGAACTAAATTGGGCAATTGGAAAAGTTGATTTTTAAACGTGCCCAAGGAACTTTGTCAAGCAACACAAAGACTAACCCCAGAGAGCATGTGAATGCTATAACATTGAGGAGTTGAAAGTAATTAATGGAACTATAACCAAAGAAGAAAACACAAGAAAATGAAAGCAACCAAACAAGGAGAAAGATGAAAAAGGGAAAGAGGTCAAGAGAAAGAGCTACTCAATTGAGGAGGAGAACACTCCAACATTCGATATATGGGGAGATTAAAATAGCAACAAAAGGATAAGTAATTTGGTGAGTTTTTGGATATTTTTAAATAACTGCATATTAACATTTCTTTAGTTGAAGCTTTAAAGCAGATGCCTACCTATGCAAAGTTCATAAAGGAGATTCTCTCAAACAAGAGGAAGTTGGAAGACGTGGACATGGTGATGTTTAACGAAGAATACTAAGTTATTTTATAAAACAAGATGCTGCAAAAATTGAAGGATCCAAGTAAGTTTACTATTCCATGTGACTTAGGTGAACTTTCAATTGAAAAAGCATTATATGATTTAGGAGCTAACATTAATTTGATGCCATATGATATTTACAAGAAGTTAGGATTAGGAGAATCTACGCCTAATAAGATTACTTTGCAATTAGCAGATAGGTTTATCAAAATTCTAGTTTGAATAATAGAAAATATGCTAGTTAAGATTGATAAGTTTATATTTTCAGTAGACTTTGTGATCTTATATATTGAAGAGGACTTTGAGAAACCGATTATCCTAAGAAGATCATTTCTAGCAACTGCTAGAGCTTTAATTGATGTTCATGATGGTAAATTAATTGTTAGGGTATTTGATGAGGAAATTACTTTTTATATGTATGAATCTATGAAATTTTCACATACTTTATATGATACTTGTTTTATGATTGACACACTTGATATGGTCATGCAAGGTGTTTTTAAGGAAAATTACTTTAAAGATGCATTGAGACAAGGATCATGAATAGAGAAAGGAGTGACATGAAGAATTAAAAAGTCAATGAGCAAATAGCTTTACAAGAAGCGAGACCTCAGTTTAAGCACCAAAGAACTTTAAATTTAAGGATTTTTGTAGTTTTAGTGAAGAGAAAGACAAGCCATCAACTAAGGAACTACTGGACAAGTTAAAATCAATGTGGTCGGGACCCATGGATAGGGCTACACCTAGCTCTCCCCAGGCCAATGTAGGAGCAGGTGCTAGTTCAAATCCACCAAAATGAGAGATTAGAGCAGTTTAGTATGGGACAAGAAAGAATTGAAGAATGCTAAAGGTGAATGGAGCATTATATAATGGCATACTTTTAACATATAGGATTTCAGCCCCCACCACATCCACTTTTAGATAGTTAGTTTCACTTTTGTATTTTTTTTTTAATTATTTTTTAGTTTATCTTTGTATTTTATATCTTTTAGTTCCCTTCTATCGTTTACCACCGACTTATTTGCATAGTTTTCCTTTACTATTTGTTAGTATATTTTTAGATTTTTTATAAACTTCATCAGGGCTGCAGTGGATGCTACTCCATCAAAGTTTCAGGGAAGTTTCGTTTCTTTTGCCTTCATTGTCTTTTATTTTTCTACTTTGCGAACTATAGGGACATAGTCGTATTTAAGTGTGGAGGAACGGTATTTTAATTTTTTATGTTTGCTATTATCCTCTCAATTTTAACGAAATTCCATGGTTTGATGTTAATGTGTCCTCTTGCGTCATGACTACCTATGACAATAATTATGGCATCAAATCCATATGTATTGTGACAAGATTGTTTGTGGAAATAGTTCAATAATGGAAGTGTTTGACTCTATTTAATTTATTCAAGTTTTAAGAGTTTAGTATCTTCTACATCCTTTGAGTGGTGAAATTTGTTCTTTTGTCTTAACTGAATAGTTCTTTAGATAAGAAAGCATATTTGGATATAGAATTAGATATATGTGTATGAAAAAAAAATTACTCCATTAATCACATGGGAATGATAATACTGTATACTGAGCGATCAAGAGTAGAGCTAATAGCCATTCGGAAGTGTGACCAACTGAGTAACCAGGGGTTGGCATCACAAATGTTTGCATTCGTGTAAAAAGATTAACTGACATTCCAGACAAAACAAAATAAATTACTTTGCTGATAATGTGGGAATGATAGTACTGTATAGTAAGTGATCAAGAGTAGAGCTAATAGTCATTCAGAAGTGTGACCAACTGAGTAACCGGGGGTTGGCATCACAAATTTCTGCATTTGCATAAAGGGTTGACTGGCATTTTGGATAAAAAAAGTGCTAAATAAATAAATAAAAAAAAGTTGCATGTATATCTATTCTTTTACCAGTTGAGCTTGATTGTGTTTTAGGTTATAAAGCTTGGATATTGTGAATGTTTGAATGATTCATAAAATGTTTTGGATACTTAATTTCTAAGAATAAGATGGGATTAAATGGGGTCTATATTCTGAAGTTGTTGAATTGTTTTCCATAAATGATTATGCCTTTATACATATTATTTTATGTTATCCTAAGGTAATATAGTCTGGATGAGCAGGATTTCATTAATGGTTGCTGTGGAATGGATTTAAGATTGCTTGAGGACAAGCAAAAACTCACGTGTGGGGGAGTCGATATAATTGAATTTTATACATATTTTCCTATTTCATTTGAGTTGATTTTGATTGATTTTTTCCGCATATACTATTAAATTGTTCTTGGCACTTTTGAGGAATGATTATGGGACTTGGAAGCATATTGGAGTGGATTGGAGCAAGATTCAGGCAAAAAAGGATTGAAACATGAAGATATGGTAGACATGGCCATAATATAAGGTCATATGTTAAGAAGCTAGCATTTCTATTTCTTAGGAGGATTGAGACACGACCATTTGATTGAAGACACGATTGTGTGCTTTATACTGGGTTAACACATGATCGTGTGCCTGGGAGACATGGTCATGTCATGTCTACAAGCTGAAAACTGACATAATTCTAAAAAAGACATGGTCATGTGTCAATTTGACATGGCCGTGGGACATGCCAAATTAGATGTGGACTCTATCAAAATGTTAGGTTTTGAACTATATAAAGGGGTTATAATCTAAAAAAGAGGAGGAGACCAAAGGAGGAGAAAAGAAGAAAAACGGCGGTAGACAACAAGAACTTCTTCTCAAGGGTTTATTTTAGATCATTTTATGATTTATTTTATGTTTTCTTTAAGATTATTTCTTACAACTTTCTTTAGGATGTGTAACTAGACTCTTCTTTTAGGATCTTTGATAAAACCCTAAGGGATACTTTATTATTTTTTTATTTAATCTATAAAGGTCTTTTTCCGCAATCCTTATGTGTTATTCTGTGGCTTAATGCATAAATAGATTGATCACCTATTTATTGATTTGTGTTGAATGATCGAATTGAGAGATTGATTATTCATTAGAATATCAAGTTAGCACAATAGATTGAATGTGAGTAGAGATAATTGTTATGATCTATGTATTTTATGATTGAATATTAATGCACCAATTCATATTTATTTATAGAGATGTGAATGGATGACAATAACTCTGTTAACAGTCTCTTGCACATAATCTACTCTAGGGAGATGTTCGTTCCTAATTTTATTACAACAAGTTGGGGATCAGTAGGGCTTACCATAGAGAGCTTCATATGTAACCATACCAATACTGGAGTGATAGTTGTTGTCATTGTAAACAAACTCGACAAGGGGGAGATGCTGATCCCAACTGCCACTAAAATCTAGTACATAGGCACGCAACATGTCCTCCAACGTCTGAATGGTTTGTTCAGACTTTCCATCTGTTTTTGGATGGTAAGCAATGCTAAAATAAAGGCTGGAGCCAATAGCCTCTTGAAAACTTTCCCAAAAAATTATAATTGAAATGAGGATCCCTGTCTAAAATCACAAAAGCTAGGACACTATGGAGTCTGACAATCTCCTCCACATACAACCTGGCCTATTTACTGATTGAATCAGCAGTCTTAATGCAAGAAAATGGGTAAATATGGTCAATATATCCATAATGACCCAAATAACATTACGATATGAACTAGTCCTCGGTAATCTTATGATAAAATCAATAGTCACATGCTCCCAATTATATTTTGAGATAGGGAGACTTTGTAGAAGGCAGCTGGGTCTTTGGTGCTTTGCCTTGATCAGTTGGCAAATGAGACATCGAGAGACAAATTCAACAATATCCTTTTCCACACCAAGCCACCAAAAATGGCATCTCAAATCTTCATACATCTTTGTACTTCAAGGATGGATAGATAACTTGGATGCATGAACTTCATTTAGAACATCCAACCTAAGCTCGGGGTCGCTAGATACCCATATTTGATCTTAAAACCTGTAAAGCTCATCATCAGTTATTCTAAAGTCACAAGGTTCCTTGAATGTAAACTTATTTATATGCTTCAAAATTTTAGGATCTGTAGACTAGGCTTCCCAAATTCTCATGAAGAGTGTAGGCTTGGTCCGAATTTAAGTAAGGTATGCACCTTTGCTGTAATGATTCAGTCAAAGACCTTGAATAATTTCGAGCATCTTTTTGCTTGAAACCATCAACTGAGCTAACATTGCACGTAGATCGTGTGATAAGTCACGCACACTATCAACCGTTTGATCAACATCTTGCCTGCCAGCTGCATGATCAACATCTCTTATGCATGCTTTGGAGTTGCTGGATCGCACTCCAAGGCAGGAAAGATTCTTAACTATCTAATCTCCATCAAAACATTTAAGTTGTCTGATCATCCTACAAGCAGATCTCCAGCGTGTCAAATTCACATGGGATTTCTTGTGGAAGTGCTTTCCACACGGTCTAATTGGATTGGTCATGCTGCCAAGTTAGCAGATGATGTAGCCCATTTATTCATAATTTTAGAGTGACCAGGGCTCACTCTAAATCATTTCAAATAGGACTGTTTTAGTTAGAAAGTACACCTGACATAAAGATTTTAATTCAAAAGACCTAAATTATTTATTTTATTTACTTTGTGTCTTTTTTCTAACTTATTATTCTATAGTTTAAAATATTATTAAATAAAATGTAAAAAATGTATTTGTAATTAATTCTTTTTTTACTTCAAATTTTACAAAATTATTATTTTAAATTTCTCAAAAGATTTTATTTCTTTTTTGATGTCCTTTCGTTTACTAGATTTTTTCCAAAAATATTTTCAAAAAATACATGGAATGAAATTAAGGAGTGTTAAAAATTTGTGCACAAAAATAAGAAATTAAGGAGAAATAGAAAGAACTCATATGCTATGAATAGAAATTTGTATATAGTGGTTGAGCGTTAAACCTTTAGACGCTAAAAGCAAGGGTAATAACACTTTTATTGGAATAGGTAGAGCTAATGCAGATAAAATATGAGCCAAATCTCATACTATTGGAACTCAGGTAATGGTCTGAATGGGCGTTGTATCATCTCACGAGTTGCTAGAGTTAGAGAAGAAACTGAATGTTATGGCTACGTTGTATCATCTCCAAATGGGCGCTGGTCTTGGGAAAGATATGATATTACTACCTTTTTAATTTTGAAATTTTTTAACCTTATTAAGAATGCATTTAGAAGTGAAATTTCTAAAAGACGATAATTTGGTAGTGAAAATGGGAAGATGTTATAGTATTTAACAAAATGAATTAATGTAAATCATGCTTTGGTCATTCTAGTATGTATTAAGACGACGAGAATGTGTGGATAATTGAATGTTAGGGGTTCTTAAGATTATAGATTGTCAAACTCATGTATATAGGGGTGAGGACATTCATATCGAATGTTCTCATGGATACACTATAATCACTAGATATTTTTCAATGATTAATTCTGCTAATTATATGTTATTGGATAATTAATTACTATAAGTCTTTAATATTATTTTAGAAATAAAATAAATAGACTAATAATTAGGTAATTATTTGATGAATTTATTTCTATATAAGTCTATACATATAATTAATCATAACAAAGGATAAGAAACATAATGGTGACTTGAGCATATAAGTCTTATTGGCAAGAGAGAAATCATATTTTAAGGTCATCTCAAAAAAAAAAAAAAAAAAAAAAGAAACCATGACTAAGCCTTATTGGAAAAAGTCCATTCTGGGAGTATAAGGAGAGATTAGACAAAAAGTCAAACTACAAAACTGTTTTCTCTTATCTCTCTCTTCAATTTGGTAGCTTGAAGAAGAATTTTTCAGTAGTTATTCTCTTGGTTCTTAAATTTTTAGAAGACTGTGAAAAACTAATGTTTGCTATTGGTACTGATACATAACCATATTATTATTGGGATATATATATATATATATTTTTTCCAATATCTTTAAATATTGAAAATTTCCAAGTTATTCAATTCTCATCCAAATTAGACAATTTTAGTGTATATAAAAAGGTTATGATATCTATATTATTGTTATATAGGTTTTGTGGTTGGACATTGACCAAAAAGAAAAAAAAAATGCATCTAAAAGGTAGTTGTGGCATGGTTCTATCTTTTTAGAATCTTAAATCTTCAAATATTCATCCAAATTATACAATCTTAGTGTCTATAGAAATCTTAATATGGTTAGATTACAAATAAACTTTTTTAGTGGGCAAAAGTTGGCCAGAAAAATAAAATTATGGCTGGAACATATTCTCATGTGATTTGTGTTCTATTGCAATCCTTAATTCTTAAGAATTCTTATCTTCTTCCATTATAATCCAAATCATGTTCTCTTGGTATCTCTAAAAAGCTTGTTTTAAGTGTAAATTGTACATAAAATAGCTCAATAGCTAAAAATTTGCCAAAAAAATAGAGTTAGAACTTCCTGCTCTGTGATTTACATTCTTTTGTAGGCATTAATTTTAAAATACTTGTAATTTACTTAATTATAATACAAATAATACAATTTGTATAATACATTTTTAGCATCTATAAAAAGCTTATGAAATATAATTATAGATACAATAGTTTAGTAGCGAGAAGTTGGCCCAAAAGTTTGAAAAATGGTAGAGAACCTTCTAACAGAATGAAAGCTTCTATTTGTCCTTTTTTTTATTACATCTAAATCTTGTAACACCCAAATATATATTTTTTTATATTATTTTTATTTTTATTTATTTTTCCTTTTTTGTATTTGAATTTTTTAGATTTTAATTTAATTTAATTTAATTTAATAAAAATAATAATAATAATAATGATAAAATTGGGTAAAAATATTATTTGGATTTAATTGAAATTGATTTTGGGAAAAAGGGGTGAAAATTTAGATTATGGGGGTGTTTTTGAAAAGAAAATCAGAAACCGGAGGTCAAAACGCAATTTAGAAAAGTTGTGCTACGTCAGCAGTCACGTCAGCAGCCCGGTCAGCAGCCCTGGCCAACCAGGACACGCCGCGTGGCAAGGAAACGCTGACATGGGATGGGCCACGTGGGCGATCTGCGTGCGCGCGATTGGACGACCTAGATCCGTTCCCGCGCGCACGGACGACCCAGATCAAACATGCGCACGGACGGCCCAGATTCACGTGTACGGACGGTCCAGATTCAATCAGGCACGGACGGCCCAGATTTAATCCCAATTAAAATGCTATCGGACGGTCAGGATTTAATCTTGATGGACGGTTGAGATTAAAAGGCAACGACCAGTGCCTCGTCGGAGAAGAAGAACTAGACGCCGGAGGAGCCGGCCGCCGCCACCCGCCGCCGCATCGGAGAAGTTTCCGACCGCCAATCGAGGTAAATTTTCTCCCCCTGGCGCATTTTTCGATGCTGAATCCGCCTATGGCCAAACCGGAGCCAAACCAATGGCCAAACAGTTGGAAAATCCCGCCAAAGTCCGGCGCCGCCGCCACAACTCCCCTTTATTTTTGCCTCCGATGAGGCCCTTCCTGGCCTCCGTTCGATGCAAATTTTATACCACTGTGATCACCATTCTTTTCTCTACAGTTTGATCGGAGCCAAACATCAAAATGAGACTCACGCTGGAGGAGCCGCCGCATCCGAGAGCACCGCCGCTGGTAAGTCTCAGTTTTTCGTGATTTTTTGGCCCACCGAGGGCCCTAGGGTTGTTTTATCGTAGGGACCGATGCAAGTTTTGCCGAATTCGGCCGAAAACGGCCAACTCATGGCGGATCGCCGCCGCAGGCGACAGCGACATCGCCGGAGCACGGCGGAGCTGCCGTGCTGGAATTCCAATATTGACCGAAAGGGGCCCTAGGTCTGATTTGGGATTTTTTGGGACACGTGCAGGTACCGGTAGTGTGTTTCAGTTTTTCAGGAAAAATTCAGGAAAATTAGGGACAACCCGTAGGCGCACTGTAGAGTCGATTTCAGACCCTGAAACAAGTAAGGATCTCTCACCCTACCTCCTATCACGACATTAAAGCTTAATAAACAATTAAATGATGTATTGTGACTTTATAGATGTATAATTGATTAAGGTTGCCAATGGAGCCCGAGTTTGATACATTGTTGGTCAGTTGTTATTTGATCAAATTTTCAGTATTAAATGCAGTATGATGTTTGATGTAATTATGTTATGGTCTCGTATGCATGAATCATAGTTTCTTTTATTATGGTTTGTATTATGGTGAACCCGATATTGTGTTGTCTTGTTTAGTGTCAATTACTAGTTTACATATTGTGTATGATTGGATGATTGAGATTAAGGAAAAAGGCAAAAAGGTTATGTGAATTGATAAATGGATAATGTAGACAGCCTGACTAGATATCCTGGGAGATGGTGGAAAGACCGGGTCCGTAGGGAACCCTACTGGGAACGTGGTCTCTCATACTGGATGGGGTATGGAGACTTTATGTGTTTTGGCGCCCATACCGGACTGGGTATAGGGACGGCCCGTTTCACCCTCATATCGGACGGGGTATGGAGACCTTATGTATTTTGGCGCCCATAACGGACGGGGTATGGGGACGGCCCTGGAATCAGGTTATTAATGTTAATGGTTCACGGGTAGCGGGGACCCGCTATGGATCTCCATGGATACTAGTAGGTTGGTAAAAGAGGAAAATATGTTGTTTAATGATTGAAATGCAAAGGCATGATAAGTGTTATGTTATAAAGTCTATATGATTTCATGATGATGATAATGTTATTGCTTTCATATGTTGTTTTCATGGATCTCACCGAGGTAAGTGGACAGTAAAGGTTTTTATGTTAATAAACGAGTTTGTTATAAATTATGCTCCATTGGTCATTTTTGTTTTCTACCCACCTTTACTTCCGTGGCGGTGAGATAGTGTGATGTCTTTACTGGGCTGGTGTAGCTCATTCCTTATTTAACCATTTTAGATCAAGAAAACGTTGTTCCCGAGCCCGTTCCGCAGGAAGACAGCGAAGGGGACGCCTAAAGACTGCATAGTTATATTTATAGTTTTTATTTCGAGTATCTCTTTTAGTTAGTTTGTTCCTTCATGTTTTGAGTACGTTTTGATTATTGTGTAAGGGATGTTAATCAAAATTTTTATTACGCTTCCACATTTGAGATTTTTAATACATACATTTCATTTAAATTTCTGAGGTCCTAAAGACTTCTATTTGTCCTTTTTTATTACATCTAAATCTTATGATTATGAGTTTAAATTATTTTAAACAATTACTTTGGTTGTTGCTAGCTTATCTTCTTATTCTCTTTTATTTTCTCCTTATTTCTCCTTTATATTCTCTTTGTTCATCTTTTTTCTTAGGGTTTTTTAATGTATTTAAACTAAACTCTACAAGATAAATTTATATAGAAGGTGATGTTTAAATTATAACAAAAACCCTAGTAGGTCATACTAAAATTCAAAAATAATTCTAAACTTAATAAAATAATCTCATGTGTACTCATGGATCTAAATCAAATAATTTTTTGCTCGGCGAAATATTACATTTTATATACTGATTGACTCAACATTCCTTAACACGAGGATTGTGGTGCTGACTTGTGTAACTCATATCGTAAGCCGAAATTATAAGCATGTTGTGGTGATATCTTGATCTTTTAAAATCAAATGGTTAATATAAAATTTTGAAAACATTTAATATCAATTGTAAGTCTAACATAAATTTCTTGATAATCTTAAACATATAAAACATTTATTGAAAAATAGTCTTAAAAGAGGTAGGAAGGGAATAAAAAGCATGTAAAATATTTTAAAATCTTGTGTATTTCCAATGTGACGTCCCGATGCTAATTAAAGTATCAATGTCTAATGACACAGATAAAAGAGAGCTAAATAACAAAATAGTAGAAGAAATATCCCATACATATATACATATGCTGTACACTGAGGCAAGTGAGGCTATCACATTTATCTATACAATAAAGATAACCTACCAAAAATACATAAACTAGCCTCATAAAAGAAACCACCCAAAAGGATCTCGTCTCCTCTCTTACTCGTCCTTAAAAAGATCCAGACAAGGCTTTTCAAGGAGGCCTTCCAAGTCATTATTTGAGGATTTGAATTAAGAGTGAGTTTTAAAAACTCAATAAGAAAGACATTATTAAAGCCATACAATCAAGTTTTAAAACAGTTAATTAATTCAATAAAGACAATACTATTTATTTATTTTAACCATAGCAATTTAATTAAGATGTCCATGTTGATCCAATAATTTTAAAGATGCTTAATACCATGTTCAATCATAAATCGCATAATTTATTAGTGCTAATTGTGATGTCCCAAATACTAATTAAAGCATAAGTGTGCTAAATACAGAAATATATACGAGTGCATAAAATAATTATATGCAGTGGAATAAAATAAATTATGATCCCTTACAAAATAAAGATTGAGTTCTAAATCTTACAATATTGAGGCAAAATACAAGTGAATACAAGTTTCTCCAAAAGTAAACTTATTAGAGTGCGAAACAAAACATGTACTAATAATGGTTCATGGATCCCCGGGATCTTCAAAGGCTTTAATGGGCAAATCAACGAGCAATTCCTCACTATCGTCCTCATCTAGGGGGGATGTATAGAAAGAGATGAGTTCCATATACTTAGTAAGAAAACTAATATTTAATCAATATTACTAAGTTTTTAAAAGTAATTAATCTTAGAAATTATACCTTATTCGCTCAACATCGAAGATCGTGTACGTGGGTCCATTTTAATAATAAAAAAATATTTTATTTATCAACATCAAGTCAATCACATCAATGTATAATCATATCATGTATAAAATAGAGAAAATCAAACAAATTATATCATATCATGCTTTCTTTTCATCTTTTACCTATTCTTCATGTGAAACCATTTCAAATTATATCTACTGAGCGCAATACAGATTTCTGACTACCACTGGGAATGATAATTTCATTTCACATCATTTCAACAAAATTACTGTAACGGCCCTGAAAATTTAAATGAAATATATGTATTAAAAATCTCAAATGCGGAAGCGTAATAAAAATTTTGATTAACATCCCTTACACAATAACCAAAACGTACTCAAAACATGAAAGAACAAACTAATTAAAAGAGATACTCGAAATAAGAACTATAAATATAACTATGGAGTCTTTAGGCGTCCCCTTCGCCGTCTTCTTGCAGAACGGGCTCGGGAACAACGTCTTCCTGATCTGAAATGGTTAAATAAGGAATGAGCTACACCAGCCCAGTAAAGACATCATACTATCTCACCGCCACGAAAATAAAGGTGGGTAGAAAACAAAAATGACCAATGGAGCATAATTTATAACGAACTCGTTTATTAACATCAAAACCTTTACTGTCCACTTACCTCGGTGAGATCCATGAAAACAACATATGAAAATAATAACCTTATAATATCATGAAATTATACACACTTTATAGCATAACACATATCATACATTTACATTTCAATCATCAGAAAATAGATTTCCTCTTTTACCAACCTACTAGTATCCCTGGGGATCCATAGGGGGTCCCCACTACACGTGAATCATTAACATTTACAATCTGATTCTAGGGCCGTCCCCATACCCCGTCCGGTATGGGTGCCAAAACCATGAACCTCAATACCCCGTCCGGTATGAGGGTGAAACGGGCCGTCCCCATACCTCGTCCGATATGGGCGCTAAAACACATAAGGTTTCCATACCCCGTCCGGTATGAGAGACCACGTTCCCGGTAGGGTTCCTTACGGACCCGGTCCGTCCACCATCTCCTAGGATATCTAGTCAGGCTGTCCATATTTTTCACTTATCAATTCACATAACCTTTTTACCCTTTTTTTTTGTCTCAATCATCCAATCATACAAAACATGTAAACCAGTAATTGACACCAAACATGTAAACCAGTAATTGACACCAAACATGACAACACAGTATCGGGTTAATCATAATATTAACCATAATAAAAGAAACCATGATTCATACATACGGGATCATAAAATAAATACATCAGACATCATGCTGCATTTAATACTAAAAAATAGATCAAACAATAACATACCAATACTGTATCAGACTCGGGCTCCATTGGCAACCTTAATCAATTATACATCTATAAAGTCATAAAGTACAGTTTAATTATTTATTTATCTTTAATACCGTATAGGAAATAGGGTGAGGGGTCCTTACCTATTTTAGGGTCTGAATTTGACTCTACAGTGTACCTACAGGCTGCCCCTAATTTTCCTGAATTTTTTCTGAAAAATTGAAATGCACTACCGGTACCTGCACGTGTCCTAAAAAATCTCAAATCAGACCTAGGTCCCCTTTTGGCTAATATCAGAATTCTGGCACGGCGGCTCCGCCGTGCTCCGGCGACGGCGCCGCCGCTTACAGTGGTGATTCACCTCGGGTTGGCCGTTTTCAACCATTTTCGATCGAATTCGGCCACACTTGCATCGGCCCCTGCGATAAAAAAACCCTAGGGACCTCGGTGGGCCAAAAAATCACGAAAAATCGAAACTTACCGGGGGCGATGCTCTCGGGTGCGGCGGCTCCTCCAGCGTGAGTCGCGTTTTGATGTTTGGCTCCGATCAACCTATAGAGAAAAGAATAGTGATCACAGTGGTATAAAATTTGCATCGAACGGAGGCCGGGAAGGGCCTCATCGGAGGCAAAAATAGAGGGGGGTGTGGCAGCGCCGCTGGACTTCGGCTGGGTTTTTCAGCCGTTTGGCCGGTGGTTTGACTCCGGTTTGGCCATTTACGGACTCAGCATCGAAAAACGAGCTAGGGAGAGAAAATTTACCTCGATCGGCGGTCGGAAACTTCCCGGTGTGGCGGCGGGTGGCGGCGGCCGGCTCCTCCGGCGTCTGGTTCTTCTTGTCCGGCAAGGCACTGGCAGCTAGGGTTTTGTGGTCAGGTGTGGGTGGGGTTATTTATACCCTTTACATTTTAATCTCAACCGTCCATCAAGATTAAATCTGGACCGTCCGATCGCGATTTAATTGGGATTAAATCTGGACCGTCCATCGCGATGCAATCTGGGCCGTCCGTACCTAATTGAATCTGGGCAGTCCGTAAGTGTGAATTTGGGCCGTCCGATCGCACGCACGTGGATCGTCCACGTGGCCCGTCCCCTGGTCAGTGTTTTCTTGTCACGCGGCATGTCCTGGTTGGCCGGGGCTGCTGACCGGGCCGCTGACGTGGGTGCTGACGTGACACAACTTTTTTATATTGCGTTTTGACCCCCGATTTCTGATTTTCTTTTCAAAAATACCTCCAGAATCTAAATTTTCACCCCTTTTTCCCAAAATCAATTTCAATTAAATCTAAATAATATTTTTACCCAATTTTATTATTATTATTATTTTTATTTTTATTAAATTAAATTAAATTAAATCAAATTAAATTAATTAAAAATCTAAAAAATTCAAATAAATAAAAATAAAAATAGTAAGATAAAAATTAAATTACTTGGGTATTACAACTCTCCCTCCCTTAAAGAAATTTTGTACCCCAAATTTGCTTCTTACTCTTGGTTGAACAAATGGGGATGCTGAGCTCTAAATTCTGATTCTAGCTCCCAAGTAGCCTCCCTGGGCGTGTGGTTATGCCACACGACCTTTACAAATGATATTTTCCAGTTGCGGAGTATTCTGCTCTTTCGATTCGTGATACCGACTGGTACTTCTTCATAAGACAAGTCCTCTTGGAGTGGAAGCGGTTTTTGAGTCAAGACATGAGAAGGGTCTAGGTTGTACTTACGTAGCATGGATACATGAAACACATTGTGGACTCCGGAGAGCTCTGGAGGCAGTGCTAGTCTGTAGGCAGCAGTAGCAATCCTGTCTAAGATTTCAAATGGTCCAATATATCGGGGGTTTAATCTTCCCCTCCTACCGAACCTACTAATTCCCTTGAAATGAATGACCTTAAGAAATACCCGGTCGCCTTTCTCAAACGCTAGGTCTCTCCTTCAGGTATCTGCATAACTGTCATCTAGGACACACACCCTATCTTGGAAACGAAGTAATCCATCGGCAGAGATTCGGAATTCTGAGCTCCCTCCCTGTTCTGCATCCTTCTTGTGGGCTACCAGGGCGGGGTCAACTGTCTGGGCTTCCCTTATTCTCTGGATTAACTCGGGCTGGACTATCAGGCGGCCCAAACATGTGACTCTCTTCAGATCATGAAGTCAAACCTGTTCCGTAGCCCCAATTGGTCTACATTCTGAAACCATCAAGTGGGTTAAGATACCTGCACTTTTCCTGCTGAGGGCATCTGCTACCACGTTGCCCTTACTCGGATGCTATAAGATATCACAATCATAGTCCTTAAGGAGTTCCATTCACCTTCTCCGACGCATGTTGAGATCCTTCTGAGTGAATATGTGTTTCAAACTCTTATGATCGGTATAGATCTGAAAGGTCTCTCCGTACAAATAATGGCGCCAGGTTTTCAAGGCGTGAATGATTGCAGCAAGCTCCAAGTCATGGGTGGGATAGTTCTTCTCATGATTCTTTAACTGTCTGGACCCGTATGCTATAACCTTTTCATGCTGCATTAGGACACAACCCAGACCCAGATAGGAGGCATCACTATAAACTGTATATCCTCCCGATCCACTCGGTAAAGCCAGCACGGGTGCAGTGGTCAGCCCCTTCTTTAATTTTGAAAAACTTCTTTCGCAGTCTTCATTCCATTCAAACTTGGCATTCTTCTTTGTGAGTCAGGTTAGAGGAGCTGCTAGACTGGAGAATCCTTCAACGAACCTGCGGTAATAACCTGTCATTCCCAAGAAGCTACGGATTTCCTTAACTGATGTCAGCTTCTCCCAGCTAAATACCACTTCAACCTTTTCGGGATTCACTGATATCCCTTCCTTCGATATGATGTGTCCTAGGAAGGCGGTCTGCTCAAGCCAGAATCCACACTTACTCAACTTCGCATATAACCTCTTGTTTCTAAGGACCTGCAAAACTTGGGCAAGATGGTGAGCATGTTCTTCCCTGCTTTTTGAGTAGACTAAGATATCATCAATGAACACGATGATAAATTGATCCAAGAACTCTCTGAAGACCCTGTTCATCAGATCCATAAAGATTGTCGGGGCATTGGTTAGCCCAAATGGCATGACCAGGAACTCATAGTATCCGTACCTGGTTCGGAAGGCCGTCTTGGGGATGTCTTCTATCCTTATCTTCACCTGATGGTAACCTGATCGTAGGTCTATTTTAGAGAAGACCTGTGCACCCTGCAGCTGATCAAAGAGGTCATCAATCCAGGGAAGGGGATACTTGTTTTTGACCGTAACCTTGTTCAATCCTCTATAATCAATGCACAGTCTCAACATTCCATCTTCCTTCCTTGCAAAAGTGACTCCAGCACCCCAAGGGGACACACTGTGTCTAATAAAACCACTGTCTTACAATTCAGTGATCTGTTTCCTCAGCTCTTCCATCTCAATGCAGCTCATGTGGTAAGGAGCAACCGAAATGGGCTGGGTACCTGGGTCTAGGTCTATAGTGAACTCGACTTCTCTGTCCACTGGCAGACCGGGTAGTTCGTCCGAAACACATCTGGGAAGTCTCGGACTACCGGAATCTCTTGAATACAAATTTTCTTCTTGGACTTGCCTAGTCAGAGAAAACAACAAGATTAAGGCACTAGAAGTTAAGAAAACCTGCCATCAAGGAATAAGTACTGAATAATTTTATTAATTTGTAAATGGCTCCTCGTTAGGAGGATTAAATTCAACTTTCTTGTTAAAGCAATCTATGGTGGCGTGATACTCCGCTAGCCAATCGATTCCTAAGATTACATCAAAATCCCTCGTGTCTAAACCTATCAGGTCTACACTCAGTTTCATATTTGCTATCTCCACGGCACAAGCCCTATAGATAACTTCCCCTAGTAGTGTTTCACCCCCGGCAGTAGACACAAATAACAATGAATCAAGTTTATCAGGTGGTACATTAATTTTGGAAGCAAAAGCATGTGAAACAAAAGAGTGCGATGCACCAGTGTTAAATAAAACATGAGAAATATGGTCACAGATAGTATACATACCCTGTACTACATCGAGGTTGGCGTCGGCATCCTGCTGGGTAAGGTTGTAAGCTCTGCCCTAGATAGGAGGCCTCCCTTGATTCTGGTTCCTCGGGCATTCTCTTGCATAATACTGGACACTGCCACAAATGCGACAAGTGTTGTTGAGGCAATAGCAGGGTCGATCCCCGTGATCTCTGTCGCAGTGCTGACAGATCTTCCCACGTGCTACCCCTGGAGCTTGAGGAGGGGCCTGGATGGCTGGTCTGAGCCTCTTATTTGGTTGGGCAGGCACAGTAAGTTCTGGCCTGCAGAACGGAGCTGAGGGTCGGGAACTCCCTCTTGGCTGAGGACGGGTGCTGAAGCTTCTTTCCACGATTTGTGCCTTTGCTAGGACTGCTGAATATGTCTTGAGCTACAGTACTAACAAGTGTTGCCTGATCTCTGGGCGGAGACCCGACTGGAATCTCCTGGCCTTTCGGCCCTCATCCATCAATGTCTCCGGGGAGTATCGGCCCAGCTTTAGAAACTTACGAGCATATTCTGATACTATCATGTTTTCCTGAACCAGTTGAACAAACTCCGTTTTCTTTAGGTGTTGGATGTGCTCAGGGAGATACTCCGCATGGAAGGCCGCTAGGAACTACTCCCAAGTGACTGGTGTAGGCAGGGTGGTCTGCTTGAGCTCCCACCAACGTCCTGCTTCCCCTACCAGCATGTAGGAAGCAAGGGCAGCTCTCTGCTCAGGAACTACTCCCAAGATCCTGAAAGCTCTCTCAGTTTTCGCCAGCTAGTACTGGGCCTCTTCAAAAGAGGATCCCCCTGCAAAGGTGGAGGGGTTCAGTCTCCTGTACCTCTCTATGTAGCCCGGGTCGATCAAGGAAGGAGTGGGGTCCCGTGGAGGGGGGCTGGACCCAGCTGGGGATAGACTGGGGGGTCCTGTGGTGGCACCTGCTGATATGCTGGGGGCACTGGGTCGTGCTGTGGCGGTGCCGGGTAGTACTGTGGCTGGGGCACCGGGTTGTACTGCGGTAGTGGTGCCGGGTGGTACTATGGAGGAGTAGGCTCGTGTCGGGGTGGCTCGGGATCAGCCTGCTATAGCGGAGGCTCAACCTGCGGTAGTGGAGGAGGGTCGAGTAACTCTTTTCTTTCCTCTTGCCCTTGCTGGGCAGCTATGAATCCTTCCATCATCTCAAATAACCTGTCTACATTCTCCCGAAGTGAATTATCCCGGGCCGCTTGGTTTAGGGGGGGTCTTCCTCTCCTTATCTCTCTGCACCTGCATTTCATAAGGAATGGTTAAGTAACGGTTTATCGGTGAATATTTCTCTAAGCATTATTGTGTAAGGGATGGGTCCGAGGAACGCGGCTTTGATACCAACTGTAACGGCCCCAAAAATTTAAATGAAATATATGTATTAAAAATCTCAAATGCGGAAGCGTAATAAAAATTTTGATTAACATCCCTTACACAATAACCAAAACGTACTCAAAACATGAAAGAACAAACTAACTAAAAGAGATACTCGAAATAAGAACTATAAATATAACTATGGAGTCTTTAGGCGTCCCCTTCGCCGTCTTCCTGCGGAATGGGCTCGGGAACAACGTCTTCCTGATCTGAAATGGTTAAATAAGGAATGAGCTACACCAGCCCAGTAAAGACATCACACTATCTCACCACCACGGAAATAAAGGTGGGTAGAAAACAAAAATGACCAATGGAGCATAATTTATAACGAACTCGTTTATTAACATAAAAAATTTTACTGTCCACTTACCTCGGTGAGATCCATGTAAACAACATATAAAAATAATAACCTTATAATATCATGAAATCATACACATTTTATAGCATAACACATATCATACCTTTACATTTCAATCATCAGAAAACAGATTTCCTCTTTTACCAGCCTACTAGTATCCCTGGGGATCCATAGGGGGTCCTCGCTACACGTGAACCATTAACATTTACAACCTGATTCCAGGGCCGTCCCCATACCCCGTCTGGTATGGGCACCAAAACCATGAACCGTTACACGTGAACCATTAACATTTACAACCTGATTCCAGGGCCGTCCCCATACCCTGTCCGGTATGGGCGCCAAAACCATGAACCTCAATACTCCGTCCGGTATGAGAGTGAAACGGGCCATCCTCATACCCCATCCGGTATGGGCGCCAAAACATATAAGGTCTCCATACCCCGTCCGGTATGAGAGACCACATTCCCGGTAGGGTTCCCTACGGACCTGGTCCGTCCACCATCTCCCAAGATATCTAGTCACGATGTCCATATTTTTCACTTATCAATTCATATAACCTTTTTGCCCTTTTCCTTGATCTCAATCATCCAATCATACACAACATGTAAACCAGTAATTGACACTAAACAAGACAACACAGTATCGGGTTAATCATAATATCAACCATATTAAAAGAAACCATGATTCATGCATACGGGATCATAAAATAAATACATCAGACATCATGCTGCATTTAATACTGAAAAATAGATCAAACAATAACAGACCAACACTGTATCAGACTCGGGCTCCATTGGTAACCTTAATCAATTATACATCTATAAAGTCACAAAGTACAGTTTAATTATTTATTTTGCTTTAATACTGTGATAGGAAATAGGGTGAGGGGTCCTTACCTGTTTTGTGGTCTGAATTCGACTCTACAGTGTACCTACAGGCTGTCCCTAATTTTCCTGAATTTTTTCTGAAAAACTGAAACGCACTACCAGTACCTGCACGTGTATCAAAAAATCCCAAATCAGACCTAGGGCCCCTTTCGGCCAATATCGAAATTCTGGCACGCCAACTCCGCCGTGCTCCGGCAACGGCACTGCCGCTTGCGGTGGTGATTCGCCTCGAGTTGGCCGTTTTCGGCTGAATTCGGCCACATTTGCATCGGTCCCTGCGATAAAACAACCCTAGGGCCCTCGGTGGGCCAAAAAATCACGAAAAACTAAAACATACCGGCGGCGATGCTCTCGGGTGCGGCGGCTCCTCCGGCTTGAGTCGCGTTTTGATGTTTGGCTCCGATCAACCTGTAGAAAAAAGAACGGTGATTACAGTGGTATAAAATTTGCATCGAACGGAGGCCAAGAAGGGTCTCATCGGAGGCAAAAACAGAGGGAGGGTGCGGCGGCGCCGCTGGACTTCGGCTGGGTTTTCTGGCCATTTGGCCGGTGGTTTGGCTCCAGTTTGGCCATAGGTGGAATCAGCATTGAAAAACGAGCTAGGGGGAGAAAATTTACCTCCATTGGCGGTCGGAAACTTCCCCGGTGCGGCGTCCGACTCCTCCGGCGTCTGGTTCTTCTTCTCCGGCGAGGCACTGACGGCTAGGGTTTTGTGGTCAGGTGTGGATGGGGTTATTTATACCCTTTGCCTTTTAATCTCAACCGCCCATCAAGATTAAATCTGAACCGTCGGATTGCGATTTAATTGGAATTAAATCTGGGTTGTCCATGCGCACGTTTGATCTGGGCCGTCCGTGCACGCGGGAACAAATCTGGACCGTCCGATCTCACGCACGCGGATTGCTCACGTGGCCCGTCCCCTGGTCAGTGTTTTCTTGCCAC
This sequence comes from Carica papaya, assembly GCF_054855325.1. Lineage (NCBI taxonomy): Eukaryota > Viridiplantae > Streptophyta > Magnoliopsida > Brassicales > Caricaceae > Carica > Carica papaya. The sequence continues at coordinate 15,460,971 of NC_142315.1, forward strand.
ACGGCGTGTCCTGGTTGGCCGAGGCTGCTGACCGGGCTGTTTACATGGCATAACTTTTTTAAATTGCGTTTTGACCCTCGATTTCCGATTTTCTTTTCAAAAATACCCCCATAATCCAAATTTTCACCCCTTTTTTCCAAAATCAATTTCAATTAAATCAAAATAATATTTTTATCTAATTTTATCATTATTATTATTTTTATTTTCATTAAATTAAATTAAATTAAATCAAATTAAATTAATTAAAAATCTAAAAAATTCAAATAAATAAAAATAAAAATAGTAAGATAAAAATTAAATTACTTGGGTGTTACATTTACAGCTTGCTAAACCACAGTATATTTGCGGCTTGTCAAATCATGGCACGTTCTATGACCACGACCGTGCCAACCATAGTGGTCCTACATGTAAACTATATTCACGACCGTACGTTACCAAGGTGACCCCTACAATCATATCGCGTCACCACTCTCATTAGAGGGTACACCATCATCCACAGAGAGCAGATCTCTCACATTTTTTTAGAGCACACTGGGGAGAAACATAACCCCTAAGAGATAAAAAGTTTAATAAATTATGTTAATTTAAATACCATGCATGCAGTGTCAATATTCATTCACATGTTCGTCAAATAACATCATACTTCTTACATCATCTCTTATCATGCCATTACATTCATTTTGTTTACTTATTTACATGTTACTACGATACAAAGGATGCAATATCATGGAATATGAATGTAAATATATTAAAGCCAGAGCAATAACTAAACATGTAACAAGAAATCACATATTCATGTAATATTCCATTTATTAATCTAAATATACTTCTTAGAGCGTTTAAATAAATACAAAGTTTTCTTGCCAAAAGCTTGATTTTTTTCCTAAATTCTTCTTCCTTCCTTTCTTTCCTTCTTTCTCTCTCTCTAAAATTGTTTTAGTGAATGAAAAATGAAGATGAAGTAATGAAGTAATGGTGGGAAGGGTCCATATTTATAGAAAAAAGGAATCATTGGATTTTCACCGAGTGGCGGAAATTCATGAAGAGAGAGGGAGAAAAAAAGTAGATTGACCTGATGTGATGACTAACGATCGTGATTGATGGACGGTCGACAAGACGATGATGATGCGAGGGCCATAGAAGACCAAAGGCATGCTGATCGAGGGACAGCACACACCTCCGAAATGGTTGCGGCCTGCCAATCGACTGGTGGCGCATGCCCCCCAAGAGGCGGCAAGTCATCTGGCAAGACCTCACCCATCTACCTACAGCAGCTGCACGTACACAACATGCCTTGGGGTTGTCTAACGCTCTTGAGTATTTAAACGTGCGCACCTCCCCCACGACAGAAAAATGTCTGCCCAACTATCCTGGCACATTGGTGCCTAGGTAGCTGTAGAAGAGGCAGTGGCATCTACTGATGTGTTTCTTCAATTTTTTTTGCATTTTTACCTCTGTGATGCATTTAAATTCAAGTAAGCATGTTAGTAAACGTTGTAATTCATTCATTAAACATAAAAACTTAATTTTAAACCTAAAAAATAGGCAGCACACACCTATTCTTCTACTTTAATTAACACAACAAGCATGGCCTCTTTTCATGCACTTTTTACCCTCTACATGCATCTATAAAACTCCAAATTTATATAAACAAATTACCGTCTTTCTTACCTTACTGACGTAAGAAGTAAAATGCACAAATGGAAGACGTCTTCAACTTGCCTGTGCAGCAGTGTGGAGTTAGTGATGAATTTGGGTCAATTCCGTGGGTTTTGGAGTGTTTCCCCCGGTAGAAATTCAATTCCTAATGCTCTTAGGACAGTTTAGAAATTCTACAACTTGAAAATGGAAGAAATTATAGCTCGAAGTTGCAGTTAAGGAAGAACAATAGCTTACCAGAAATAGAGCTGCTTCTGGTGCAGCAGAAATAAAGCTTCAATTTTAGAAGCTTGTTGCAGCATTTTGGGAGCTTAAAGCTATGAAAGGTGACCGTGAAAAGCTAAAGGAAGAAGAGATATAGTACTAAAAAGGAAAGGGGCTTACCTAGATGCAAAATGAGGTCAGATTCTCTCGGTACACATGCACGGACTCTCACCTCTATTTTCTACTTTTTTTATTTTTCTCTCTCTAGATTTCTCTCAATTTCTTGTTTTTCTCCTAATTCAGCTCTCTCTGTTTCTCTCTCTTATTGATAAAGATGAAGAAACGAAAGTGGGATGGGAAGCCTTTTTAAACTAGAAACACCCAGCCAGTTTCCCTCCTTCGTGCACACGCACAAGCTGCGTGTTTTTGTTTCTGCTGCAACTTGTAGTGGCTTGCTGAAAGAGGATGACTGCTTGACTAAACAGCTGGCTGGCAAGCGAGCTACAGTAGCCCTCATTACAACTTGAGCTTCCCAAGCAGTGGATCAGCTTCCACCTCTTCCCTCGTAGGAATTTCTTAATTCTTTTCAATTGCTTTCCTTTCTTTTAATTAATTAAAACATGATTAATTATATTAAAATACAATTTAAATTGGCATAAAATAAAATATAAAAGATACCTCATTTTATTAATATATACAAAATTAATTTTCATAAGTGGATATTACATCCAATCTATGTATTTAATTGCAATATTGAGACCATAGGTGCTTTGGTACCATGTGAAAGTTATTAATTTCGACTGACTGAAAATAATATTTTTATTATGCGTTGTCATTAACTATACATAAGTAAACAATTGAATTTATGTATTATAAGAAAAAGATAACTGCAAACGACAAGATGTAAGATGATATGTTTATTTTTAATTAACATCATAATCTATAACCTAAGTAAAACTCTTAATTGAAAAAGTTATAAAAATCTTTTTTGTTTTTGAAATAAATGAAAAGAGATCTTTTTAAGATAGAGTGAAATTTTATTTTCTTCTAATCATTAAAATACAGATATTTTTTTATCTTCAAGTTAGAAAAAAGATCCTATACATATTATTAATTTTATTTTGTACCGCATTGATCCACAACCTAGCACTTAAAACTTTTATAAAAAGAATTTTAAGCTTTAACAATAAATAGTCATGCTTATTCTCTATTTTTTATACAACGTAAAATCTCCTCTACAAGTCGTATATTATATATCGTCCTATAAATACATACTTTCAAATCATACTTTCCTCTGTAGTTTGAATTAAGCTTTAAACTCAATATCGATGACTGTGATGATTTTGTCATATTCATTTTCATTTACTATTTTTTATCAAACACACTCTGAGTTAATTCTTATTTTTCAATTTCTCATCGGTGAGAGAATGTTCATGTGCATAGTTTATCATTGAATGTGTTAAAATCAATGATTTTTAATCCTCAAGTAAAGTAATATTTTTTATAAACAGTAAAATATTCCCCAGATGAAGACTAAGAATCAGGAGTCTATTAATGGATTCTCAAATTGCTAGCAAAGTTGAGGCCAATTTGCACGGTAGGTTTTAATTCTCATTTAAATATAAACAAATTTATAATAAAAATTACCATTGTTTTGCTTTTAATGGTTGTTTTTAAGAAATTATGTCAAATTTCAAGATTAATTGTTAAATGTATGTTAATTGTCAAACATACTTTTGATATAAAAATTTTTTATCATGGTCCTTTATTCTTCTTTTTCCCTAAAAATAAAATTTTCCAAATAGTACAAAAGTAATTTACCTCTATATGTAGTAATAAAAAGCTAAACTGTAATGCCTAGCCCATCATTGTGCTAAAATGATTTGAAAATTCTATTTATTCGGGTCTTTGGCCACCCTAAATTTAAATTAATTTACGTTATTCTCGAGATCCGTTATTTTAATCTATTTTAATTTTAATTTTTATTATTTTTATTATTATTTTTATTTTAATTTATTTTATATTATTTTGTTTCATTTCAAAAGGAAAAATTAGAAAAAAAATTGAAAAACGGCGAAAAGGGAGAAAATTGACTCGCGGAGAAAAATTCCACAAGAAAACGACATAGCATACTTACAAACAAGAACAATTTAACTCATCTAAACACAGAGGCATACAAAATAGGCAACATAATAATCATATTAAATTAATTTATGTAAAAATATTCCTTAAGACGTCAAAACAAATACTAGATTCCTTACTGAAACCTCGATATTTTTTCCTTCACTGTTCTCATTTCTTTCTCTTCTTATCTCACTAGACTACTATCTCTCTTTCTTTCACTCTCTCTAAACCTTTGAAAAATGGAAGAATGGAAGTATGGAGAGGAAGGGAAGGGGGAGAGAAATTTATAAAATTTTAGAACCGTCGGATTCGCACCAAATAACAAAATCTGGTGAAGAGAGAGAAAAAAATGCTTGGCACGAAAGATGAGGGAGGAAGACCTCCTACATAGGAGGTGGTGGTGTCCCGCCTAAGGCAGTGTTGATGCATTGCAGGCTAGCCTATAGGCGCACAGGACTCCTGTCTCATGTGCAGGGGCTAGCTTATGCGCACACAGGGCATTAGTGCGCTGGGCGCTGCACGCGCAATCTCAAGACATAAAGGGCCTATAAGTGCAAGCCAACTGCCTAGACGGTGCACGCAAAGTGTTTAGTGCTTGTCCGCGCGCGAGATGACGCAGGGACAGCCTGCCTGTGTGCGACAAGACGCCAACAGGTCTTGACCCCGCGTCATGCGCGTTGAGGGGACGTGCACAATGTGCACATGTCCCATGTGTGCGTATGTGTGGATGGGACGTGTGTGTTGTGTGCACGTCCCACGACCACTGTGCGCACATGCACGCGCGCACAGTGCCCAGCACCCGTGCGACCAAACAGACTCCTTATGCAATTTTTCTTGTAGGATTTTCTTCCCTATTCACTATTTTTCAATTTTTTTTCTCTATTTTTATATTTAATTTAAATGAGGTAGAATAAGAATTAATGAAAATAAAATTAAATAAAAGTTAAATAAATTAAATTAAAATTACGAATTACAATAATTATTAAGAGAGTAAATTAATTAAGTTTAACATGGCTAAATGCCCAAATAAATGGGGTTTTCAAATCATTTTAGCACAGTGATGGGTCGGGTGTTACACGAACCATTTGCGGTTCACCTTACACGTGGACAGGCACTGCACATTGTGCGCGGGCTATCCGCACAGTTGGCCTGCGCAGATAGGCCCCTGTGCACCTAGGGCTTGCGCGCCCGGTGCCAGTGTGCCAAGGTCCTGCGCGCACGGCGCCCAGTGTGCCTTAGCCCGGCATGCGCGCAGGCTAGCCCCTCCATGCATGCCAAGAGGCCTGTGCACCAGCAAGCTGGCATACAGCATGTCAGGTAGGCCACTGTCGCCTCAGGCAGTGCATTACTTTCGCCTTGGGTAGTGCGTCGTCATCTCCTCAGGCAGTGCACCGCTACTGCCGGCGGAGGAGACCTTTTTCCCTCGTTTTTTGTGCTGAGCATCTTTTTTTTTTCTCTTCACTAGATTTTGCGACTTGGCACAAATCCAATGGTTCTTAATTTCTATAGATAGGTCTTCCTTTACTAATCTTTCCCACACTTCTATTTTTCAAGAATTACAAAGGGAGAAAGAGAGAGAGAGTGATCTAGAGAGAGGACGGAAAGAAAATAAGAATGGTGAAGGAGAAACTATCAAGGTTTTGGTAAGAAATTTGGTATTTCTTTCGACCTCATAAAGAGTACTTTTAGATTAAAAAAATTATTAAATATGATAATTGTGATTTTTCCTGTTTTGTATGTTTTTGTATTTATAGGTATAATAAGCTGAATTGTTCTTATTTTCAAGCATGTTGTGTGATTTATAAACACTTGATGATTTACTTGTAATAAAAATAATACGAAATTGGTATTGTTACCTGGAAAAATAAAAGAAACAAAAAAAAAAGAAGTGGAATGAAACATAAATGGTCCAAAGTATGTATTTGTATTGACATGCATAATGCATCAAGTGTCTCGTTAGGTTTATCTCTGAGGGGTGTCTGTTCCCCTAACTCCATCTGGGGTATCTTTTTTCTCCTCGCCTATCTTGTCTAAAAAGACGTAAGAGCACCGCTTTCTGTGAATGATGGTGTACTATCTGACGAGAATGATGACGCGAATATTTGTTAGGAGTCACCTTTGGCTAGGTACTGTCGTGACTGTAGATATCTGATATAACCACTATCGTTGATATGGCCCTGGTCATAGATCGTATCATGATTTGACTAGCCAGAATTGTGTCTAAGCAAATTACTATTATCTGTATCTAATCTAGTTATTCCACATGCTTAGTTGGAAATCTGTATCTGCCTTCAGAGATGGAAGTCGTAACGACTTAGCGAAGCATAATACAAAAATCTGAGCATTTCATGATTTATATGATTTTTTCTATTATCTGGCATGATGTATGTTTGTTTGATCATATTAACGTACTATTTTCCTAATAAATAAATTATTTTCATAATGTAAGATAGGCCTATGAAGTATCTTAATGTTAAGTATTTATGTTAAAATAATTCACCTTTAAAACCTTCTGATGTTATTTAAATACTGTTTTTCTTACTGAGTATATAGAACTCACTCTTTTCATGCTGCCCCAGGTGAGGAGAAAATGAGGAACCGCAAGCTGACTTACCCACTGAAGTCTATAAGGATCCCGTGGATTCACAAAACTTGAGTGCATGATTTTTCTCGCACTCTGATGAGTTCAATAGCATAGTGAAAGAAATGACCTTCTTTTGTACTTTGACCCTGTATTTTGTAACCACTTCTGGCCTTAGTTATATGTATGTAATTGGAACTTATATATATTTGTAAGGAATTTGTATTAATTTGTTCCGTTGCATAAAATTTTATCATGCACTCATTATTCTATTTTTATATTTGACACTCATTTGTCTTAATTAGCATTTGGGATGTCACATAAGAGGCTGCAGATTCATTATTGATGGAAGGCAACATGAGGTGCAATGATCTGGTGCATGGTTGCTTAGGCGTGGTGATAATTGTTTGAGAAGGAACTTGTATTGGTGAATCAATAACTTCACCATTTCAGAGCACAAAGGGATGACGAGCAAATGCAACAAGTAAAAGGGAAATTAATAGACGATGAGTTGCCACCTATATTAACATTTTCGTCATTAACCCCTCAATCGGATACATTGGACATGCCACCTCCTTTCCTTGTTGAGCATGTAAGATACTACAACTAGTCTAATTCTTCACCCTTCTAATTGATTCTAATTGTAATTTTATAAAAATAAAAAATTTCTAACATTCTTTTCGATGAAATATTGAAATGAAGTAGAGTTTGGAAAGTTTGAAGTATACTTTAAAAAAAAAAAAAAAGATGCCTGCAATGTATGTTGCACTTTCATTAGTAAGTAGTTTATTCACAAACTTTCATAAAAAAGTGCTCAGTATAAATTGAATTCTTTTAAAAAAATTTATTAAAATAATATTGTCTATTTGAACGATAATTCATTCTTATAAATAGATTATTTATTTACTCAAAGGTAAATGGGTTATTTATTACATATGAACATAATCTTATATATTATCATTTGTTTCCAAAAAAAAAGAAACAAGTATCTGAAATTTTTATCCAATATAAATTACAAATACATATCACTTATCTCCCAATTTATATATAAGTTAAATTAATCTTCTATGTACTTATGATGAATAATTAGAAAAGAAAGTGTATTATTATTATTATTATTATTATTTTAAATTGTTTTTGAGAAAACAGAATCGGGATGATATGAAAATATTTCATAATGGATATAAAGAGCCGCTGCTAATAGGGAAGGAATTAGGTCTGGATTTTGAAGCAGTGGGAAGTCTCCATCAAAATTATCCTGCAAAACTTCCTAGTTATTGAATTGGAGAAAGCAATAGGTTCTTGATAAGATTTCTTTAATTAAATTATTTTTTAAATTATTAGTGACATTTTAATTAAATATTTAATTTGTTTAGATAATAAAACTCATTTGCCCATGCAGTGCTGCTATCATGTTTAATGATAAGTTGAAACAAGAAGTTAAGGATGTCGTTTCTGTAGTGTTGATATCAAATAAAGGGAAGGAACACATTGAAGGGTAGATTTATTATGTAATAATATATATACATAATGTTCATATACATACTTACATACCCAGATGGATATTCATCAACATACATATCCATATGGGTATTAATATGTTAATATCAATAGAACTTTATTATAAGCATTCAAAAAGTTTATTCTAATAATAATAATAATTTAAATCTTTTCAATTATATAGTTAATGAGGCTAGCTCCTCCTATTAAGCTAATTAATATTTTTTTTCACGTATCAAAGTATTCTATTTTTTTACCTCGATGGCTTGGGATAAGCGACTTTAGATTTTGTGTTTGTATATGTGTACATAATGCATTAAGAAATACAACATATCACGTTAGATTTCCAATAAGGAGAGGGTTTGCAATTAACTCATTACGCAAGTTTATTTGTAGCTTTCTTAAGCTCTCTTTAGCTACCAAATTTACAGTGCATGAAAGTATCACCAAAAACTCTACTTTCTCCACTCTGTCGCCAATCAACTAGTCAACCTTAAAGTTTCTGCATGAGCTTTTAGCGAATAGTAAGACAGAGGAATTTTTAATGGAAGTTATTTGACGGAAGCTTCTCTAGGAAAAACCTCATCAATTATACCTTTAAATGGCTATCTAGAACTCACTTGAAGTGACATCACTAATTCATTGTCTTCTTGTCCGTAGAAAAGCTAATTCTTCAAGTCGTTTCTTATTCCTTAGGTTTTGCATTGTGGAGAGCACCTTTGAGGCATCCAATAATCAATAATACAAATAAGCTAACATGAATGTAGATGAAATTATCATGGATTTTATCCAAGGATTTATAACTACATTTTGTCTAAATTCTCTCTCCTATGCTCCAAACACTATTCATTATAATATATTCTTCATTCAATTATGAGACAAACATTCAACTAACCCTTATATCTATATCCATATTAATTTTAGTGGATATGGCTAGAGGGTAATTGAAAAGCCTTATAGTATAAATAGAGGTTCTAATAAATTTTTTCTCTTACAGTTATAAAGAAAAATTTTTATCTCAATTTTGGTTACGATAGTGTTCTACATATTTCCTACAAGTCAAGTTCTTTTTAGTAATAGGATATATAACTAAGACAGTTTCATCTTATTTATTTAATCCCTTTTTAATATTATTTTGTATATACTAATGTTATTCATAACTGCTTAAAATATTATTGGTTGTTCATTATACTATTATATCATAAAGTGCCATATATGTATAAAAAGACTGTGAACTAAAAATGCTTGTAATATTGGGAACACAAAATTTTGTAAATACTCTTCATAAAACATGTTTGATCTATAAGATTCATGAGAAGGAACACCATGAAATTTAGAAATAACCATAAATATTGTATAGCTAAAAGAGGATGTTAATCTCAAACTGTAAGACCCCGTTCACCACCGCGCTAAATTTATATCTAGAAATTCCTATTTATTCGGGCCTTAAGTTACTTGAACTCATTTAAATTTATATCATAGTTTTATATCTTTGTTTTGTGATTTAAATTCGTAATTTTAATTTATTATGATTTTGTTACTTTATTTTATTTTTATTTATTACTATTATTATTTCTATTTTTGTTAAATTTTTATAAAAAAATAATTTTCAAGAGAAAAATAGGAAAAATGGACGAAATCTCGTGAGAAAACACCTGCAGGAAAGGCTCGCCCGTGCGAGCATTGCACACTGTGCGCGTTAGTGTGCACATGTCCCTGCCACGCGAGGCACGTGGCTGGTCTGTGCGTACGTCCCATCGTGTGTAGAAAAGCCATTCTGCATGCGTCACATCACGCACGGACAGGGCCAGGCATTGTGCACCCTATGAGCGCACAGTTCATGCAGTAGGCCAGCATGTTGTAGGCCCTGCGCGTGGTAGGATATGCCGGCACCTGCAGGCTATGCCTGCTGCACACGACCGGCTTAGGGAGATGCACTGTTGCCTCAAGTAGTGTGCTGCCACCCCTTGGGCATTGTGTGCCGCCTTGGGCAGTGTGCTACAGCTGCCTTGGGTGGAGAACCACCGCTGGTTGGAGGATTCTTCCTCCATTTTTTGTGCTGCCATTGCGTCATTTCAAATCACTCATCTTCCACTAACTTGCTCTCTCTTCACCAGATTTCACCACTTGGTGCAAATATAACGGTCCCCATTTTCTATAAATTAGGACCTCTTTCTTCATTTTTCTTCATCACTTCCATTTCATTTTTCCATCCACCAAGAGTTTAGAGAGAGGGAGTGATCTAGAGAGAGAAAGAGAGGAGAAGAAAAAGAAAAGTGTAGGAAAACTTCAAAGTTTTGGTAAAAAATTTAGTATTTTCTTAAACATCTTAAGCAGTATTTCTAGAAATCAAAATTATGAAATTTGAGTTTTATGTTTTGCATGATTTATGTTTAATACTTCTAATAAAGTGATTTGTTCTCGATTTAAGCATGCTATTTGATTTTATAGGCACTTGATGATTTGCATGTAAATTAAATAACATGAATATAGTAATAATTTTCTGAAATGTATATAAAGCAAAAAAGGGAATGAGCCTAAAATGGTTCGAAAATAAATATATCTGTATTGACATACATAATGCATCACATGTCTCTTTAGGCTTTTATCTCTGAGAGGTTTCTATTTCCCCCTCCCCCATCTAGTCTATAAAGATGTGAGGGAACTGCTCCTTGTAGATGATGGCGTACCATCTGACGAGAGTGGTGACATGAATATCTATTAGGGGTCACAATTGGATAAGCACTACCATGGCTATAGAATATCTAATAGGACCACTATGGTTGGTACGACTGTATTCATATATCGTACTATGGTTTGACAAGTCAGAAATATGTCATGAGCAAATTGTCGTTATATATATCTGATTTGGTCATTCCACATGGGTAGTCGAAAATCTGTGTATGCCCTCAGTAGATAGAAGTCAAAACGACTTTGCGAAGCATGACACAAAAATTTAGGTATTTTATGATTTATTTGATTTTCTCTATTGTTACACATGATTTGATTTGATTGTTGTGACTATGATATGATAGATTTAATGTTTTCTTTAATAAATAAAATTATTTCCATAAAATAAGAAATGACCCCTAATGGGACCCGATGGTAAGTACTGATGACATAATTATTCACTTTTAAAATCTTACGATGTTATTTAAATACTGTTTTTCCTTACTGAGTATATGGAACTCACCTTTTCCATGCCCCCCCTAAGATGAGGAAGATAATGAGGAACCGATCACTGCTTACCCCTTGAAGTCTATGAGGATCCCATGGATCCATAAACCTTGAATGTATGACTTGTCTAGCACTTTGATGAGTCCATTCGCATAGTGAAAGAAGTGGCCCTTTTCATATTTTGATATTTTGTATTTTGTTACCATTTCTGGCCTCAGTTATATATATGTAATTGGAACTCATATATTTTGGTAAGTAATTTGTAGTAATTTACTCGCTGCATACAATTTTATCATGCACTCGTAATCTATTTCTATATTTGGCACTCTTATCCCTTAATTAGCATCAAGGATGTCACAAATGGTATTAGAGCAGTTACATGGACCAAATCCCTTACAACTAAGGCTTTAGGTAGAAGGATGGTTAGGATATCTAGAAAGATAAGTCATCTTTTCTTAAAACTAGACCACTAACTCATGTCTTCCTTTTCTTTTATAGGAATGATTCGAGGAAGACCTTTTGCATAACGTACCGAAAGACCCGAGGCCTAGGATCATTCTACCAGGGTCGAGTTTACCGAACTCTTTTGAACTATCCAGGGATTGATCGCAGCCATAGGACAGAACTAAGCCAACCCTTTTCAGCACCCTGCCCCATAATACCAAACAATCAAAAAGTCTATCTCTCACAACATAGCGAAGTTTAGGAAGCTTAAGCTGCCACACTTTAAAGGTGGTCCTGACTCCTTAGTAGCCGAACCGAGGAACAAAAAGTCCCCCTAGTAGCTTTTATATTAACTAGTGAAGTAGAACACTGGTGGCGACTTAAGAATGATGTCTTTCCTACCCTTACCACCTAGGATGTTTTCATGGATGCATTTTGTGATAACTTTTTTTTCCGCCTATGTTCGAGAGAAAAAGGAGGAGGAATTTCAGGACCTCCACCAAGAAAATCTGACGGTTGCCCAATATGTAGCCTGATGTGTCCAATTGTCTAGGTTTGCCCTCTAATGGTCACCTCCGAAAGTTGTAAAGTTAGAAAGTTTCTAAAAGCCCTTCGTGTCGATATTTATAATCGGGTTGCAATGCTGAGACCCAGCTTGTATGCCGAGGTACTAAAAAATGCCAATTACTTGAAGACCTCATCACTATCAGGCATCAACGCATTGCCCAACTCTATACCCAACAACAATAACCCATAAAAAGATTGCCCGACCCAGAAAGTAGCCACCCTGATAAACGAACCCAAGTTATCCTTCCCCCTGCTCTATCTCCACCTACTCGATAGTCTACCTGACCTTGCCAACCATATCAGCATTGTGGTCACTCGCATGGTGAATTACCCTGTTTGTGTATCAATCACACCTACTATCGATGCGGAAGTACCCAACACCTTATAAAGGATTGCCCTCAGCGGTAGAAGGATATGGCCAGACTGGTAGCCTAAGGTTGTGTGTACCACCTAGATGAACCTGGTGCCCTCCCAACTCCTGTCCTTATCTAGGATATGTTTTTATTTATGATACTTTAGTTAGAGCTTTGATCAATGCACATGCTACCCACTCTTTTACCTCTTGTGTATTTGCTTGTAAATTAGATATTAGGCTTGAACATTCAAAAGAAATATTAGCTGTAGAAACTCCCTCTAGAGGATTATTAGAAGCTCACTACGTATATAAAAATTGTAAGATAAAATCTTCAGAAACAGAACTATTTGTAGACTTAGTGCTCTTAGATTTCTTAGGATTTGATGTTATTATAGGAAAAGATTGGTTAGAAAAATATAGGGTAATTATTAAATGTGAAAGTAAAGTTGTAACCTTACTAACTCTGAAAAAGAAATAAAATTTATTTTTACACTCTAATAATTGAATAACAGGAATGTGGATGCTGATTCTGTTGTGTATTCCATTCCCATTACTTGTAACTTTTTGGGAAATTTTTCAGTCGAATTACCTAGTCTACCTCCCCCGCGAGAGATAGAGTTTTTTATCGAACTCCTTCTCGGAACCCAACTAATTTTGAAACCTACCTATCGCATGAGTCATGCTGAGCTCGTAGAACTGGAAAACTAGCTTTATGAGCTTTTTGGTTAGAAGTTTATTCGCTCTAGTCACTCCCCTTGGGGCACTCTAGTGTTATTTGTGAAAAAGAATGACGGCTCCCTCAGACTATGCATAAATTATCGAGAACTCAACCGAGTAATAATAAAGAGCTAATACCCTCTACCTCGTATCAACGATTTCTTTGACCAGTTGCAAAGAGCCATGGTATTCTCCAAGATTAACCTCAGATCGAGATACTACCAGCTAGAGTCAAGGAATAAGATATGTCGAAGACTATTTTTCAATATAGATATGGCTTGTACGAGTTTAAGGTGATGTCATTCGGGTTAACTAATGCCCCTAGATCTCGTAAATATAATTTTTCGGCATGCACAAGATTAGTACATCATCGTATTCATTGATAACATCCTAGTGTACTCCAAGAGCCCGAAGGAATATGTACTCCACCTGTCTAAAGTGTTGGGGACACTTTGTTGGAACCAGCTATTTACTAAACTTAGCAAATGTTTCTTCTGGTTGGATCGAGTCTTCTTTCTTTGTCATGTAATTTTAAGTGATGGAGTTTCTATAGATCTAGCCAAGGTTGAAACCGTAATCAATTGGAACCCCCCCACCAATGTAGCTGAGGTACGTAGTTTCTTTGGCTTGGCAGGTTACTACCAATGATTCATCGATGAATTTTCTAAGATTGCTACTCCGTTGACTCAACTCACTCGAAATGGTGTACCTTTTGTCTAGGATTACTAATGTGGTGAAAGCTTTATGGAATTGAAGCATCGTCTCACGTCTTCTTTGATGTTGATCCTCCCCGACACAACTGGAAGATTTCAAGTTTACTGTGATTCATCTTCTATTGGTTTGGGATGCGTTTTGATACAGTATTGTAGAGTGATTGCTTATGGATCCAGCCAGTTGAAATTCCATGAGCAGAACTACCCTACTCACGATTTGGAGTTGGCAGCCATTATCTTAGCTTTAAAGATATGGTGTCATTACCTGTTTGGTCGAATATTTGAAATTTACACTGACTACAAAAGTTTAAAGTACATAATCTCACAAAGGGAATTGAACATGAGACAGAGACGTTGGATGGACCTTCTGAAGGACTACAACTGCAAGATCATCTACCATCCTGGTAGAGGGAATGTAGTCTCTGATGTGCTGAGGTAGAAGGAGTCCGCTGTGTTGGCCCAAACCATTGCCTCCAGTTGGAAGTTAATAGATGTTATGCAGGCACTCCACCTCAACTGCTATGGCAATAGTGCCTATCTTGCTCAGATCCGAGCTTTGTTCGATCATTTCATGAAGATTTGAGATGCTTAGTCCATAGATCAAGATATCACCAAAAATTTGAGTAAATTCTCTTCTCTAATGAGCTTCCTAATTTTAAGCTCTTAGATGATGGGTTGTGTAGATTTGGAGACCGTATTTGGGTCACTGTTGCTGTCAGGACGGATGTTCTTAAGGCTACCTATACCTCAAAATTGTCCATTGACCTTAGGAGTACCAAGATGTACCGGGACCTGAAGCGCCAATATTGGTGGCCAGGAATGAAGAAGGACTTTGTTGACTACATTTTTTGATTCCTTACTTGCCAGCAAGTTAAGGTAGAACACCAGAGACCCGACAATTTGTTACAGGGCCTCCCAATTTTAGAATGGAAGTTGAAGCATGTAACCATGGATTTTGTCACCGGTCTACCCAGGACCTATTCTGATCGTAATGCTATTTGGGTCATTGTTGACAGACTAACCAAGACCACTCATTTCTTAC
This sequence comes from Carica papaya, assembly GCF_054855325.1. Classification (NCBI taxonomy): domain Eukaryota; kingdom Viridiplantae; phylum Streptophyta; class Magnoliopsida; order Brassicales; family Caricaceae; genus Carica; species Carica papaya. Next base: position 15,476,054 of record NC_142315.1, read on the forward strand.
CCATCAGGACCACTGACTCCACCAACAGATTAACTCGCCTTTATGTCGATGAAATTATTTGACTTCATGGTGTTCCCTTATCCATTATATCTTATCGAGATCCTCCATTCACCTCCCTCTTTTGGGATAGCTTCCAAGAAGTGCTTGGGTCTAGATTGTATTTCAGTACTACTTATCATCCCCAAACTGATGGTAAGTTTGAACTCACTATCCAAACATTAGAAGACATATTACGTGCTTGCGTCCTCAATTTTGGCAATAACTGGTATGAGTATATTTTCCTATATGAATTTGCTTATAATAGCAATTATCATTCCACCATCGGCATGGCTCCATATGAAGCCCTGTATGGTAGGCCATGCCAGTTCTCCCACTTGTTGGAGCGAAGTTGGAAACCAGTGTTATTTAGGACCAAACTTCATCCAGGAGACTATTGAGAAGGTTGTGATCATCTGTAGGAACTTGACCACCACATAGAGTCACTAGATGAGTTACTCTGATTATTATAGAAGACCTTTGGAATTCGCCATTGGAGACCAAGTCTTTTTCAAGATTTTTCCCTACAAGGGAAAAATACAATTCGAGAAAAGAAGAAAGTTGAGACCCTGTTATGTGGGACCTTTTTAGATCATAGAGCATATTAGACCCGTAGCATACCACCTTACTCTACCTCAAGAGTTTGTGGGTCTACATGATGTTTTTCATGTCTCCATACTCAAAAGGTACCACTCTGACCCTTTTCATATCATTCTTCATGATAAAGCGCATGTACAAGCCGATATGACTTATGAGCCACTCACTACAGAAATTATTGATTAGACTGACGAAGTCTTATGCAATAAAAGGATCCCCATGGTGAAGGTGTAGTGGCAGCACTACACTCTAAAAGAGGCAACGTGGGAGTTGGAGAGCGAGATAAGAGAGAAGTTTCTAAACCTATTCGAAATAAATTTGGGGGACAAAATTTTCTAAGGTTGGGGGGGATGTAACACCCTGCTAACCATTGTGCTAAATTTTTATTTAGAAATCCCTATTTTAAGGCCACTTAAACTCATTTAAATTTATGTCATAATTTTATATCGTATTTTGTGATTAAAATTCAAAATTTTAATTTATTCTGATTTTGTTATTTTATTTTATTTTTATTTATTATTATTATTATTATATTATTTTATTTTTGTTATATTTTTATAAAAAAATAATTTTTAGGAGAAAAAAGGGGAAAAGGGACAAAATCTCATGGGAAAATGCCTGCCGAAAAGGCCTGCCTGCGCAGGCATCGCACACTATGCGTGTGTGCGCGCGCGCACCCAGTGCAAGATGTGTGCACTGTGCGCATGTCCTGTCTGCGCAGGGTGCGAGGCCAATTTGCGCTCGCATCCCATCGCGTGCAAATAGGGTCAAACACCTTGCACCCTATGTGTACACCGTCCGTGAAGTAGGCTTGCTCAGATAGGCTTGCGCGTATGGGCCAGTGCGCAACACCCTCGCATTATAGGCCCTGGGTGCGACACGATAGGTTGGCGCCTACTGGCTAGGTCTACAGCGTGCAGCCAGCTTGGGAAGGTGTACTGTTGCCTTGGACAGTGTGCCGCACCCTTGAGCACCGTGCGTTGCCTTGGGCGATGTGCTGTTGCCACCTTGGGTGGAGAGCTGTCACCAATTGGAGGATTTTTCCTCTATTTTTCATGTCACTGTTGCATTGCTTCAAATCACTCATCTTCCACTTAACTTTCTCTCTCTTCACTAGATTTCACCCCTTGGCGCAAATCTAACAGTCCCCATTTTTTATAAATTGGGAGACCCATTTCTTCCATTCACTTCCATTTCATTCTTCCATCCTCTAAGAGTTTAGAGAGAGATAGAGTGATCTAGAGAGAGAAGGAGATCAGAAAAAGAAGAAAAGTGTTGAAAAACTTCAAGGTTTCGATAAGCAATTTAGTATTTCCTTCAACATCTTAAGGAGCATTTTTAGAAATTAAAATTATGAAATTTGAGTTTTATGTTTTGCATTATGTATGTTTAATAGTTTCAATAAAGTGATTTATTCTTGATTTAAGCATGCTATTTAATTTTATAGGCACTTGATGATTTTCATGTAAATTAAATAACATAAATCTGGTGATAATTTTCTAAAATGGTTCGAAAATAAATGTATCTATATTGACATGCATAATGCATCAAGTGTTTCTTTAGAATTTTTATCTTTGAGGGGTTTTTGGTTTGGAAAATTACATGAATCTGGTTTAAAAAGACGTGAGATGACCGCTCCCTGTGGATGACGGTATACCCTCTGACAAAAGGAGTGACGCGAATATCTGTTAGGAGTTACCGTTGGCTAAGTACTTTCGTGGCTATAGAATATCATATAGGACCACTGTAGTTGATACGATCGTGATCATAGATTGTACCATGGCAAGCCAGAAATATGTCGTGAGCAAACTGCTGTTATATATATCTAATCTAGTTATTCCACATGGGTAGTCGAAAAATCCGTATTTGCCCTTAGTAAATGGAAGTCAGAAGGACTTCGCGAAGCATGACACGAAAATTTAAGCATTTCATGATTTATTTAATTTTCTCTATTGTTACGCATGATTTGATTTGATTGTTGTGACTATGATACGATGGATTTGATATTTTCTTTAATAAATAAAATTATTTTCATAAAGTAATAAATGACCCTAACGTGACTTGATGTAAGTCTTGATGACATAATTACTCACTTTTAAAATCTTATAATGTTATTTAAATACTGTTTTCCTTACTGAGTATATGGAACTCACCATTTTCATGCTTCTCCAGATGAGGAAGATAATAAGGAACCGATCGCTGACCTACCCCTTGAAGTTTATGAGGATCCCTGGTTTCACAAACTTTGAGTGCATGACTTGTCTCGCACTCTGATGAGTTCATTCGCATAGTGAAAGAAGTTGATTTTGATATTTTGTATTTTGTTGCCACTTATGGCCTCAAGTATATATGTGTAATTGGAACTCATATTTTGTTAAGGGATTTGTAATAATTTGCTCTATTGCATACAATTTTATCATGCATTCGTAATATGTTTTTTAATCTCGCACCCTTATGCCTTAACTAGTATTGGGGATGTCACACAAACAACATTTATGAAATTAATATTATGACAAAATATGTCGATGCTTGTTGGTAATAAAAACATTATATTAACTCAATACCATTTTTTAATAATAATATTATTATTGTTAACTAAGGATCTATTATGTCAATTGTACTTAATTGATAATTAAGCTTAGCATATTAATTATCTTATGCACAAATTCTTTAACTTTGATATTACAAATATAGGACTACTTCTATATATTCTAGATACTATATGAAGAATATAAAGATAAATTATCAATGCAGAATAATCAATCGCTTTAAATTAGGATTCTATTTACCAGTATGGAAAGAATATGAAAATATTAAACCTAACTAGATCGAGGATCGAATTTGGAGAAAGATTTTGATCAATTACTAAAGTAGTCACCTCTCAATACAGTCACGACTAAAATATCTATAAAGTTTTTTCAAAAATAATTAAAATTTAATAGAAAGATATGAACATGTATACGTTGATCATGGTTTGAGAATTGAGATTTGTACACAAAAATAAGAAATTAAGGAGAAATAGAAAGAACTCATAAGCCATAAATAGAAGTTTGTATATAATAGTTTAGTGTTAGGGTGCTAGCTCTTTTATTGGAATAGGTAGAGCTCTAGCAAAAACAATATGAGCCAAACCTTAAACTATTGGACTTGTGATAATGGTCAAAGTGGGCATTGTATCATCTTGCAAGCTACTAGAGCTCACGAGCTGGACTTTCCACCTGCTGCAATGACGTTGCGTGCTTCATGGGTGCTGGTCTTGGGAAAGATATGATACCATTACATTGTTAATTCTAAAGATTTTTAACCATATTAAGAATGCATTTAGAAGTAAAATATATAAAAGACGAAAAATTTGGTTCATGATAGCAGAAAGATGTAATAGTATTTAACAAATGAGTTATTGCAAATCATGCTTTGGTCATTCTAGGATGTATTAAGACGACAAGAATGTATCGTAGGATAACTGAACATGTTAAGGGTTCTTAAAATTATTGATTGTCAAACTCATGTATATAGGGGTGAGGACATACATACCAAATGTTCTCATGGATACACTAATCACTATATATTTTTTTAATTATTGAAGTTAATAAAAATTATTAATTCTATTAATGATATGTTATTGGATAATTAATTAATATAAGTCTTTAATATTATTTTAGAAATAAAATAAATATATTAATAATTAAATAATTAATTGAAATTAATAAAAATTATTAATTCTATTAATGGTATGTTATTGGATAATTAATTAATATAAGTCTTTAATATTATTTTAGAAATAAAATAAATATATTAGCAATTAAATAATTAATTGGTGAATTAATTTTTGTATAAGTCCATATATGTCATTGATCATAATAAAGGCTAAGAAACATGATGGTGACTTGCGCATATAAGTCTTAAATAATTCCTCTCCGATGGCAAGAGAGAGAAGATTTTGAGTTCATCTGAAAAAGAAAAACATGGATAAGCTTGAAGAAGAGACAACAAGTCAAAACCCCATACTATTTTCTCTTATTTCTCTCTTCAATTTGGCAGCTTGATAAAGAATTTTTTAGTAGTCACTCTTGGTTCTTAAATATTTAGAAGATTGTAAAAAACTAATGTTTGGTATTTGCTACCAATAGATAACTATAACAAGAGAGCTTTATGAACTATTTTAGTATAAAATTATTATTGGGATATATATATTTTTTCCAGTATCTTTAAATAGTAAAAATTTCTAAGTTCTTCAATTTTCATCCAAATTGTACAATCTTATTATATATAAAAAGGTTATAATGACTATATTATTGTTATATAGATTTTGTGGTTGGACATTGACCAAAAAAATTGAAAATGCATATATCAACTGAGGGCATAAAGGATCCCTAAACTACCACTGTTAATGGCAAATATATTCATTTTTGTATCAGTCATTTAAGATGTAAACTAATGACCACGGTCATACCTCACCAGTGTGGCCTCTACAAATCAAATAAGACTATTGACCACGGTCGTACTTTGCCACTGTGGCCCCTACAAATTAGATAAGACTATTGACCACAGTCGTGCTTTGCCACTGTGGTCCTCACAGATCATATCATGAGTACACTCTTGTTAGAGGGAACACTATTCCATTCACAAGTAGTGATTCACCAACATATTCAGATATAGATTAAGATACAGAAATAAAAATCCCTCAAAGATAACAGTCAAATGGATTTTCCATTCTTTCCTCTCTTTTTAATGATTTTTCTTTATAATACTCACAAATTTAGGACTCGATTGGGGTCTAATAACATATTTTGACACTAAAGCTAATTTTACTCGAATTTATCCATCGGGTCATTTTCTCGAGCCAAGTCCCAATATAATTACCCTCTCCAACATCACTAAAGGCAACACAAAGGGCCAAGCTAACACATATTTCAAATCATCATGTGTTTGAGTCAATCATGCATTTTGTTTCACATGTTCATATTTATATCAGATAGCAAACAAATCACTTTTCAAATTCATGCATCAAGATAATTCAAAATTTCAAATTAATTATTTAGAAAATCCAATTATAAATATATGAGAAAATACTTAAGAAATTCCTTACCGAAACATTTAAGCTTATTCGAGATTTGTTTATTTTTCGTAAGAGAGAAAAGGTTATTTGGTAGAGTTCTTGCATTAAGTAGCTTTCTTGAAATTTAATAGTGAGCTCTTTTAAAGTTGTAGTGTGAAAAAAAAACAAATGAGGAAAGAAGCAGAACTACCATGTGAAGATCAAAGGTCTTGCAGTCTCTTCCCAAGACTCTCTCTCTCTCTTTTTAGCTTTCATGGCGACATGAACAGCTGACATATGGAAGCCGGCGACGATGACCGATGGGACGGCTGCAGGCAATGGGATGGGTGGCTGTAGGGACATGACAGCTAACCAGCTCGGGCAGTTTATGGGAAGCACACTGATAGCGCACAGGTGCACACTGGCGCATGATGTGATGCATGTTGCGCGATGTGACGTGTGCACATACACGTGGGATTTGACATCAAGTGCAACGTGTGACATGACGTGCGCATAAGCATGCACCCGATCTACCTCACGTGCGTGTGCGGATTCGTAGGCACGCAGGTGAGGCACCTGGGCTAGCAAGCTCGTGAGCCGTTTCTATGGTTCGTAGTTTCTCCGTGCCATTTTATGTTTTTTCTTATTTCTTTCATTTCTTTTGGAGTTTTAAATAGTTTTTTATGGAAATTAATAATGTAGCACCCCAAAACTTTTGTATTTAAATGTGGTGTTCGAAAACTCTATATTTTCTTGGCACTACCACTTTTAACAATTAATTTAAATATCTATCAAAAATTAGAATTTACTTGCCTTGTGAGTGTTTTTATCTTTAATATTTTATTTTATTAAATTATGAAAATTATTTTATTTTATTTTAGTTAATTTATATTTATTTATTGTGATTTTCGTCAAAAATTATTTTAACTCTTCAAAAAAAATGAACAAAATTCAGAAAAAATGGAAAACAGTAGTGTTTTTATCTTTAATATTTTATTTTATTAAATTATGAAAATTATTTTATTTTATTTTAATTTATTTATATTTATTTATTGTGATTTTCGACAAAAATTATTTTAACTCTTAAAAAAAAAATGAACAAAATTCAGAAAAAATGGAAAACAGTAGTGAAAAATCTCGTGAACCATGGAAACGGTCCACGTGATGGTGAGGCAGCCCATGCGCAAGCCTGCGCATATGTCATGTTGTGCAGAAGGTGCGACGTCACCTCGCGCGAGCCTCTGCGCATGTCATGTTGCGTAGCGCGCGGTCACGTCACGCAGTGCGCGTCATATCGCAAGTCTGGGCACTGCAGCTGTAGCCTATGCGCTGTTGGTACGCGTCCCATCAGCTCGTGAGGTTAGCTATTGCGTCGCCTCTCATTAGACGTCGTCGCCAATTTCTCCCCACCATCGACTACCACATGTTAGCCATGCACGCTACCACGTGACAAACATGCATTTTTCCCCAATGGCTATTTAAAACCCTCTCTATTCCCTCTTTTCTCCCATTCCTTTCATTTTTTCCTCTTTTTTACTTAACCAAGATTTTAGAGAGAGTTTAGAGAGAGAAAGTTTGAAGAGAGAGAGAGAGTATTGGGAAGAGACTGAAAGGCCTTAATCTTCACACGTAAATCTCTTTCTTTTCTCCTTGGTTTTTGTTTTACACTACAACTTCAAAAGGGCTCATACTTAAGCTTTTTATTCACTTAAATTTTGAAATTTAATTTATTTGCTATTTGATATGAATACGAACATGTGAAATAAGATGCATGATTAACTTACCGCATGATGATTTGAAGTGTGTGGTTTTAGCCCTTTGCCTTGCCTTTGGTAATGGTGGGGGGGGGGGGTCACTCTATTGAGTATTGGCTCGAGAGGATGACCCAATGGCCAAGTTCAAATAAAATGGGCCTTTGTGCTGGAATATGTAATTAAACCCCCACTGAGTCCTAAATATGTGATTATTATAAATGAAAATTAATAAAGAAATAGGAAAGAATCGAAAATCTATTTGATTGTTATCTTTGAGGGGTTTCTGTTTCTGTATCTAAATATGTTAGTGAAGCACTCCTCATGAATGAGACTTACGCTCCCTCTAACGAGAATTGATTCACGATTTGATATGTGGGCGCCACAGCAGTGAAGTATGATCCTGTTCAATAGTCATCTGATTTGTAGTGGCCATAATGGCGAAGTACGACTGTGGTCATTAGTTTATATCTAAAATAACTAGTATGTAAATGAATATGTCGCCATTCACAGTGGTAGTTTAGGGATCCCTTCTGCCCTTAGTTGATATAAGTTAGAATGGTTTTGCACAAAGATCTGTAAAAGATGTAAATAAAACCTAACCATTTGATAACATAGCTAGAATAGTTGTTTGATAGTACTTACTATAATAGTTTCATATGATATGTTATTTTCTATTTTATCATAATCTTGTTATGCTTTTAGTTGGTTCAACTAGTTTCAAGTACACTACTTGATTAAGTCTTGACTATCTTATTTTCTGCTCTATCTTTACGTCCTATTATGATATCAATGTTTAAAAATGGATTTTAAAAGAAAGATAAAAGTCTTCTTAATATTTTGAATAAATCTACTTCACAACAAGTCGTAAAGGTAAGTCACTCATTTAGGTAATGGCATTTTATTTTAAAGTTTAATCACATTTGTAAACCTTAGTAATGTAGTTTAAATACTATTTTCCTTACTGAATTTTGTGGAACTCACCTTAATCCATGCTCTCCTCAGATGATGGAAGTGATGATTCGCTCGCTGAGTTACCCATTAAAGCTTCTTTGGATCCATTCACAAATCATTGGGAAGATTTTGAGTGGTTTATCTATCCACACTCGGATGAAACCAACTTGTAATAGAAGAAGTGGCTCTCTATAACTTTTTATATATTTATTTCGGTAGCCATCTTCTTGGCCTCAGTTGTAAAAATTTGAAACTCAAATTTTGTTGTAAAGGATTACACTTTTAGCTGCATATATTTATTATTTGCACTCGCACCTGTTATGTTATCACATTCTTTTTATCCCACCAAGTATATGGGATTTCACAGTTGGTATCATAGCATGATTTTTTAAAAATCCCTTACACTAAGGTCTAAAGTTTAGATTTAAAAAAACATTGGGAAATTCTTAGCATTAGAAATAATCTATTTCGACCTAGTCATCAAACTTGTTTCTAAAACCTTTTGTCTCCCTTTTGGGGTCTTAATGACTCCAGGGAGACCTTCCGTAGAACAACCCGAGGCCTTGGATGCTCCAACCCAGGCTGAGTTTACATAATTATATCGAGCTATTCAAGGCCTGTTTGCTGCTGTAGATCACAACTAAGCCAATAATGACCAGCCAACTCCTACACATGATCATTGTTCTGTTGACCGAACCATCTCCAGAATTTCTCAAAATTTAAGAGATAAACCTTTCTCACTTTGATGGTGGACCTGACCTTATGGCCGCAGAAGCATAGATCCTATAAATTAAGAAAATTTTCTTCGTCTTGGATCTTACTGAGGAATAGAAGGTTCTTTTGGCAACTTTTATGTTCATTGGAGAGGTCGAACATTGGTGGCGGCTTAAGAATGATGTTTTGCCAACTCCGACCACTTGGGATCATTTCATGGATGCCTTTCTCAAGAACTTTTTTAAGTTTATGTTCGGGAAAATAAGGAAGAAGAATTTCAAGACCTGCGTCAAAGAAACATGACTATTAGTCAGTATGCTGCCCTGTTTGTCTAGTTTTCCTAGTTTTCTCCTGAGATTGTAGCCACTAAGAGCTGGAAGGCTAAAAAAATTTTAAAGGGTTTGAGAGCTGATATCTTTGACCGAGTTACTATATTGAAGCCCAACTCCTATGTAGAGGTTCTTGGGCATGCCCAGTGGTTGAGAAACTCATTACAGCCCGATATCGGCATATTAATCATGTTTGTGCACAACTGTAACAGAAAAAGAAGATAACTAGCCCTGGCCCTAACTGTGTTTATATGTGATCCCGTATAGTTCCTATTATTGTTCAGCTAACCTAGGTATGTTAGCATTGTGGGTAAAATCATGGTAACCGACCCACCGCTATTTGAACAATTCTTACTACAAGTGCCGGAGCACGCAATATTTTATAAAGGATTGTTCCCAGAAGTCGTGAGAAACTGTTAAACCCATTACATAAGCAAGAGTCTTCCATCTTGACAAGGCCAGTGCCATAGCTACACCAACTATCATTTAGGATATGCTTTCTATTTATAACTCTACCACTTGTGCTTTGATTGATATTGGTGCCACCTATTCTTTTGTGTCATGTAGATTTGTAATAAACTTAGGAATTAAACTAGAACCTTTAGGATGCATTTTAGTGGTAGAAACACCCTCTAGAGGACTATTATAAGCGCATGTTGAATATAAGAGCTATAGAGTGAACATTCAGGTAAAGAATTAACTATAGATCCTATACTTCTAGATTTTTCTGGATTTGATGTAATACTAGGAATAAACTGGTTAGAAAACTATCAAGCTGTATCGACTGTTATGATAAAATTGTAACCCTGCACTCATCCAAAAGGAAACAATCTTAGAACTATGGGAAGGTTTTTGTTTTCTAAATAAATATTTTTTTGAATGTTTATGGATTTTATAATTGTATGGTAAGGATTTTTCTAAAATTTTTCTTATCTTTTTTTAACTTCTGTTATGCCTAGGCACATGGATCATGAGCTATCAATTTAGGCTGTCCCTATCGTCTGTAACTTCTCGGGTGTTTTTCATACGGAGCTACCAGGTCTGTCTCCTTGGTGGGAGATTGAGTTCTCCATTGACCTAGTCCCAAGGACACAGTTTATCTAAAAAATTATCTACCAAATAGACCGAACGGAGCTTTTGGAGTTAGAACATCATATCACCGCATTTTGGGAGAAGAAATTCATCAAACCAAGTCATTCTCCTGGGGATGCCCCAGTTTTATTTGTGAAAAAGAAGGATGGTAACCTTAGGCTATGTATTGACTATTAGGAACTCAACTAAGTGACTATCAAAAGTAAGTATCCCTTGTACTATATTTACGATCTGTTTGACCAATTATATGGTGCATCAGTCTTCTCTAAGATTGATCTTAGGTCGGGCTATCACCAATTGAGGGTTAAGGTCGAAGATATTCCCAAAATGGCATTCTACTGCAGGTATGGTCAGTTATGATTCAGGGTCATGCTTTTCAGATTAATCAAAGCCACTATTACCTTCATGGACCTTATGAACCAATTTTTCAAACTTACACTAGATCAGTGTGTCATCGTTTTTATTGATTACATCCTAGTGTATTCCAAGAGCCCTTAAGATCATGTCGTTCACCTAAATCAAATCTAGATTTGACTCTTCAATGACATTGATTCTAAACCAAGTTAAGTAAATACTCCTTGTAGTCAAGACTACTGACTCAGAGACCTAGTGGTGTTTTACAAGGTCTCTCCTAGAATGGAAACGGGAGCATGTGACTATGGACTTCATCACGAATTTTTTGAGGACAAGTTCATATCGTAATGCTAGTTGGGTCATCATGGATAAACTGACCAAAATTTTCCTATTTCCTTGAAGTTAAGACTATTGACTCAACCAGTAAGTTGGTTCATTTGTATGTTAAGGAGATTGTCCGACTCCATAGTGTCCCAACTTTCATGGTTTCAGACAAGGACCCTCTTTTCATCTCTCATTTTTAGGAAAGTTTCCAAGAAGCTGATATAATTGAATTTTATAGATATTTTTCTATTTCATTTGACTTGATTTTGATTGATTTTTGTTGCATAAACTTTTGAATTGTTCTTGGCAGTTTTCAGGAATGATTATGAGACTTGAAAGTAAATTAGAGTGGAATGGAGCAAGATTCGGGAGAAAAAAGGTTGAAAAATAAAGATATGGGAGACATGGCCATAACACACGACCATGTGTTAAGAAGCTAGCATTTTTATTTTTGAGGAGGAATGAGACACGACCATGTGATTAAAGACATGACTGTGGGCTTTATACTGGGTTAAGACACGAAAATTTTTTAAAAAAGCTACCATTTCTGTTCCGTTTAGTGAAAGAGACACGGTTGTGTCATGTCTACAAGCTCAAAACTTATGTGATTCCAAGGAAGACACACTTGTGTGTCAATTCAACATGGCTGTGGGACGTGCTAGATTAAATTTTGACTATGTCAAAATATTAGGTTTTAAAGTATATAAAGGGGGTATTATCTAAAAAAGATGAGGAGAACATAGGAGGAGAAAAGAAGAAAAATGGTGGCAGACAGTAAGAACTTCTTCTCAAGGGTTTATTTTTGATCATTTTATGATTTATTTTATGTTTTTTTTAGAATTGTTTCTTGCAACTTTCTTTAGGATGAGTAAACAAACTCTTCTTTTGGGATCTTTGATAAAACCCTAAGGGATACTTTGTTATTTCCTTATTCAATCTATGAAAGTCTTTTTCTCAAATCCTTATGTGTTATCTTGTGGCTTTATGCATAAAAAGATTGATCACCTATTTATTGATTTGTGATAAATGATCGAATTGAGATATTGATTATTCATTAGAATATCAAGTTAGCACAATATATTGAATATGAGTAGAGATACTTGACATGATCTATGTATTTAATGATTGATTGTTAATGCACTGATTTATATTAATTCAAAGAGATGTGTGTGTTATTATGAATTAGGTAGGGTAATTGATCTTGAAAAAGAGATTACTATATGATTGAATGAAATTTGGTGAAATTCTTGTTATAGATTGAATTTAGGAAATTTACAATTGAACTTAGGATGGATTATGATATCTTAACAATTATTATATCTCGATTATAAATTAGTTTTAATTCATTTCTTTCTTAGTTAAGCATTAGTTTATATTTATTCTCTTAATCTTTAGCTAAATAATATAAATAAGTTGAGATTCTAGTATTTTTTATATTAGTCTTCGTAGGACGATATTCGAATTCACCACTGTAGTATATGTTTGAACTAGTGCACTTTCTAGGTGAGGTTAACTCAAAACTCACAACAGAAGATCTTAACACCGTTGCTAGAGACTAATACTAGCAACATTCGTATAGGTTGATTATTATTAGTTTGGTATTTTTACTTTGTTTATTTCATTTTGCTATATATTTGCAATTAATTCTGTAGTGCATGACCAGATGTAGCAAAGAGCTATTGATTTTTTATTCAAAAATTGAGAAGACTTGTCATAGATTGAGAGCACAAGAAGAGTGAAGAGAGTGCACAATGATGGATTATACTATTTCATCTCTTATTGGAATCAGACTAAGTGTCACAAGATCGGCTCTAGCAGCTAACAACTTTGAGATTAAGCTAGCCATCATCCAGATTATTCAGCAGAGTGTATAATTTTCTGGGTTTCCAACTGCAGATCCTAATGAGCACATTGCTAATTTTCTAGAGATTTGCAACACTTTTAAGCATGATGGAGTGAGCAATGATGCAATTAGGTTGAGCCTTTTCCCTTTCTCATTACAGGATACAGCTAAGGCTTAGTTGAATTCGTTACTAGCTGGTTCCATCACTACTTGGAACGACATGGCTCAAAACTAGTACTTTCCTTCTTCAAAGACAACTAGGTTGAGGAATGACATCACCACCTTTGCACAAATAGATGGAGATTCATTATATGAGTCTTGGGATTGGTATAGGAATCTACTAAGCAGAGTTCCTCACCATGGTCGACCTATGTGGCTTCAAGTGCAGACATTCTACAATGGTCTCACCATCAACATCAATAGCATGACTGATGCAGAAGCTTGAGGAACATTGAATAATAAGACACCTAAAGCAGCCTACAAGTTGATTGAGGACATGTTGAACAATAGTTACCAATGGGAGAAGAAGAGATCTTCATTAAGAAAGAATGCATGCTTGTATAGTGTTGACAACTATATAGCTCTATCTGCACAAACTGAGGCCTTAACTAAGAAGATAAACAACATGAGTATGGCGACAACATAAGAAGATCAAGTTCATAATTCTATAGTACAACAAGGGAATCCTTATTCTAATACTTACAATCCTAGATGGAGAAATCACTCTAATTTTTTATGGGGCAACCAAATAATCAATGTAACACCCAACAAAAATTTTAGTTTTTATTTTTATTTTTTATTTTCATTTTTATTTTTTTATAAATATAATTATTTATTTATTTATTTTATTTAATTTTAATTTAATGAAAAAAGGGGTAAATATTTGTTAAGGATTAAATTGAAAATAATTTTGGAAAAAAGGAGTGAAAATTTGGGTTCTGGGGGTATTTTTGAAAGAAAAATCAGAAACCAATTGCCAAAACGTAATTTAAAAATATTGTTCCACGTCAGACGGGTTAGCAGCCCTGACCAACCAGGATGCGCCAAGTGGCAGAGGGACTAACATGGGAGGCCACGCGGGGGGAGCCACGTAGGCGATCTGCTTGAGTGCGATCGAACGGCTGAGGTCTGTTCCCGCACGCATGGACGGCCCAGATTGAATCGCGCACAGACAGCCCAGACTGAATCTCGATGAACGGTCCAGATTCACTCCTTATTTTATCGTGATCGGATGGCCCAGATCAAAAGTGATGGACGACCCATATTAAAAGCGGATGGGTATAAATAACCCCATCCGCACCCAAACCCAAACCCTAGCCGCCAGAACCCCTCGCTGGAGAAGACAACCCAGCTGTTGGGGAGCCGACCGTCGCCGCACTGGAACCCTTTCCGACTGCAAAAAAAAGCAAAAATTTCTCCTTTTATACGAAATTCAATTTTAAACCCACTCATGGCCAAATTGGAGTGAAAGAATCGACTAATTGGTCGAAAAACACCGTCGAATCCTGGCGCCACTGCCGTTGGGAATTTCACAAACCGCCTCTGATGAGGCCCTTCCCGATTCCCATTTTGTGTAATTTTTCTACTGTTGTGATCACTGTTTTCCTCTCTACAGGTTGACCGAAGCGAAACACCCAACTGCAATGTGAGCCGGAGGAGCCGCCGCACTGGAGAGCCTCGCCACCGCTGAGTTTCAGTTTTCGTATTTTTTTTCAGCCCACCGAGGCCCTTTAGCGTGTGTGCTCGCAATAATCGATGTAAAATTGACCGAATTCGGTTGAAAATGATCGATCCGAGGTGGACCGCTACCGTGCGCAGCGGCGCCGTTGCTGGAGCACGGCGGAGCCGCCGTGCCGGATTTCTAAAATTGGACGAGTAGGCCCTGTGACTGATTTTTGGGTTTATTTGGGACATTTGTAGGTACTGTATGCGCGTTTCAGTTCCCAAAGAGAAATTCAGGGAACCAAGGGACCGCCCGTAGCTGCAGTAAACCATTTAGCTTTTCATCGTCAAATCAAGGACTCTCACCCTATTTTCTATCATAGATTTGAAGTTTGCACAAATAATAATACAGTCTTTTGTACAAATTAAATAGAAGTGCATAATTAACTACGGATCACTAATGGAGTCCGAATCGGACATTATTCTCTGTTGATTTCTGTTTATTTATTTTACAGTCTAAAAGCATGATGGTATCTGGTTTATATATTTTATTGCTTAAATGCATGTATTACTGCCTTACTTGACCACTGCTTGATTTGGGGATTTAAGATATGATGCATTACTAGATGCATGTTCATTTGTTTATGTGATTATGTTCGATTTGGTAATAGGGACTAAGGAAAAACAGGAAAGGGGTATGATCAAATAAACAGATAAGACGACAGCCTCACTATATATCTTGGGAGATGGTGGATGGACCAGATTCATAGGGAATCCTACCGTGTACGTTGTCTCATACCGGACGGGGTATGGAGACTTGGTCATGTGATGCTCATACCGGATAGGGTATAGGAACGACCCGCTTCACCCTCATACCGAACGGGGTATTGAGGTTTAATGTCTTGGCGCTCATACCGGACGGGGTATTGGGACGGCTCTGTAATTAAGATTGTTAAGAGAAAGGGCTCACATGTAGCAGGGATACCCCTATGGATCCCCATGGATATTAGTAGGCTGGTAAAACGAGAAACGGTTATGATTTAGTTTACTATTAATGAATGTGAATTTATGATGTGTTATATGTTGCTGATCGTGCATGAAGTTATGATCTGCATGATATTATTGTTTCTATAGTTTATTTTCATAAATTCTACAATGGTAAGTGAAGGGTAAATGATTTTATGATTGATAAACGAATTTGCTAAATTTAATGCTCCATTTGTGATTTTGATTTTCTACCAAACTTTTCTTCTGTGCCGGTGATATAGTGTGATGTCCTTACTGGGCTAGTGTACCTCATCCTTTATTTAGCCATTTCAGATCAAGAGGACCTGGTTCCCGGGTTCGATCTGCGAGAAGATTGCTAGTAGATGCTAGATACTTTATATCTTTCTATACTTTTCTCATTTCTCGTGTTTTTTTAGAGAATTTATTCCCTAATGTTTGTTTAGTACTTTTAAGTTATTGTGCAAGGGATGCAAACCTTAACCTTTTATTTTGCTTCCACACTTAAATTATTATATATTTCATTTTGGATTTTCGAGGCCGTTACAGTTAGTATCAGAGCCGTGTTCCTCGGACTCGTCCCTTACACAATAATACTTAGAGAAACACCAAACCAATGAATTATCACTCAACTCTTTCTTGTGAAATGCAGGTACAGAGAGATGAGTAGAGGAAGACCCCCACTAAACCAAGCAATCCGGAATGCTGGAGAGACTCATTACTGCCCAGCAGGACCAAAAGGAGAGGAGGGAGCTACCTGTACCCTCCCCCGCTGCCACAAGTTGAGCCACCACTGCAGTGAGAGGATCCCGAGACACCCCAGTACGACCCTACTCCTCTACAGTACCACCCGACACCACCGCAGTATGATTCAGTGCCCTATCCACAGTACTGCCCGGCACCACCATAATACAATCCGATGCCCCCACCGTATCAGTAAGTACCACCACAGGCCCCCCTAGTCTATCCTCAGCTTGGCCTAGTCCCTCTTCCACAGGACCCAATTCCTCCCACGATTAACCCAGGCTACATAGAGAGGTACAAGAGACTAAACCTATCTATTTTTACAGGAGAATCCTCTTTTGAAGATGCTGAGTACTGATTGGGAGAGACAGAGAAGGCCTTCAAGACCCTAGGGGTGACTTATGAGTAGAAGGTCACCCTTGCTACCTACATGCTAGTGGGAGAAGCAGATCACAAGTGGGAACTCAAATAAACCACCCTACCTGTTCCAGTTACTTGGGAAGAGCTCCTAGCAGCCTTTTATGCAGAGTACCTCCTAGAGCATCTCCAACATTTGAAGGAGATGAACTTTGTCCAATTGGTACAGGGGAACATGACTGTGTCAGAATATGTTCGTAAGTTCCTGAAGTTGGGCCGATACTCCTCTGAGATCAGACAACATTTGTTTGTGCTGGAGCTCAGGACTTATTCGACTGTTCTGTCCAAGGCACAGCTGGTGGAGAGGAGCTTCCACACCCTCTCTCAAGCAGCAGGGAACCTTAGACCCTCAGCTCCACCCCCGCAGACCAGCACCTACTGTGCCTGTCCAACAGAACAAGAGGCCAAGACCTGTGATCCAGGCTCCCCCTCAGGCTCTAGTGGCAGGACGTGGTAAGATTTGTCAGTATTGCGGCAAGGATCATGGGGACCGGCCTTGCTACCGCCTCAACAACACTTGTCACACATGTGGTAGTGCCCAACATTATACGAGAGAGTGCCCAAGGAACCAGAATCAGGGCAGACCTCCTATCTAGGACAGGGCTTACAACCTCACCCAGCAAGATGCTGAAGCCAACCCGGACGTGGTACAGGGTATGTACATTATCTGTAACTATCTTGCTCATGTTTTGATTGACACTGGTGCATCTCATTCATTTGTTTCACCTATTTTTGCATCAAAATTTAATGTATTACCTGATAAACTTGATTCTATATTGTTTGTGTCTACTGCTGGGAGTATGACACTAGGAAACTTCATACCTCAGCCACATTGGTGTGTGAACTCCAGCTGATTACCGATTGGATGGGTCTACTGAAACTCCTTCACTTGAGATCACATGACCGAGAAAAGAAACTCGATCCAACTAAAAGGAGTATTTGCTTAGTTTTGCATACAATTGGTTTTGACGGAGAGTCTCCAACACTTCAATTAAATGTAAAGTGTGTTCCTCATGCTTTTTGGAATACATTAGAATGCCATCAATAAAAATGATGACATATTAATCTAGTGCATGTTAGAAAACTCGATTCATTAGGTCCATGAAGACTACTGGGGCATTGATTAATCCGAACAACATCACCCTAAACTTGTACACATCGTACCTGCACCAAAAGGTAATTTTTAGAATATCTTTTTCTTTAACTCTTAACTAGTGATACCCGATCCTAAGATCGATTTTAGAAAAGATCATGGCTCCTTACAATTGATCGAAGAGATCGTCGATCCGGGATAAGGGGTACTTGTTTTTAACGGTCACTCGGTTGAGTTTTTTGTAGTCTACGCAGAGTTAGAGGGTACCATTCTTTTTCTTTATGAACACCACCGGAGCGCCCTAAGGGGAATGGCTAGGACGAATGAATTTTCAGGTGATAAGGTCAAAAAGCTTATGTTCTAGCTCTGTTAGCTCAGCGCGACTCATGTGATACATGGACTTCGAGATCGGCTAGGTTCTAGGCAACAATTCAATTAGAAACTCTACCTCACGTGGGGGAGGTAGAGTAGGAAGTTTGATGGAAAAGACATCCAAAAAATTACAAACAATTGATTTGGAACACACAGTAGGATCAACACCCATATTCTTGTTCATTCAATTATTAGGAAAACGGTAATAATAACTTTTATTTCTTTTTCAGGGATTGTAAGGTTAAAATTTTAATTTGTAGTCTATTATAGCTCTATACTTTTCCAACTAGTCTATTTCTAATATTACATCAAATCCTACAAAATATAATAGTATCAGGTTTACACATGCCTCCATCCCTGAAGTTTTTATCCTACAGTCCTCAAATACATAATGAGCTTCTAGTAATCTTTTAGAGGGAGTTTCCACCACTAGCATTTTTCCTAAAGCTTCTGGTCTAATTTCTAGATTACAAGCAAATGCATAGGAAATAAAATAGTGAGTTGCCCCAGTATCGATCAAAGTCTTGGTATAAGTATTATGAATAAAAAGCATACCCTGAATGAGGATAAGAGTAGGAAGGGCATCAAATTCATCTAAGTGGTACACTCAACCTTGTGCTATGGGCCGACCTACATCCTTTAGTCGTTGAGGATAGTCCTTAATAAGGTGTTGGGTGTTTCTGCACCGATAGCAAGCATTATTAATACGCCGACAGGGCAAGTCACCATGTGAGTGACCACAATGCTAACAGGGTTGGTTAGCTCGAGTAGATTAAGCTGTGACATCCCAAGTGGTAATTAAGGCAAATGGGTGTTAGATACAAATTCAGAATAACGAGTGCATGATAAAATTTATGCAGCAAAACAAAATCATAACAAATCCCTCATAAATATATATGAGTTCCAATACTTACATATACTGAGGCTAAAAGTGGCTACAGAATACAAAACATAAGGGCCATTTCTTTCACTTTGCTACTAGACTCATCAAAGTGCAAGAACAGTCATACACTTAGAGTTGTGGATCCACAGGATCCTCGTAGACTTCCAAGGGTAGGTCAGCCTACAGTTCCTCACTTTCTTCTTTATTTGGGGGGGGACATAGAAAGAGTGAGTTCAATATGCTCAGTAAGGAAACCAGTATTAAATTAACATCGTAAGATTTTGAAAGTTAATTATTTTATCTTACTTTTTAACTTCCTCGTTTATCTATCTCACATTATGGAAAATCATTTATTTGTTACGAAATGATACGTTAACACAGAACATCAAACATAAATCATGCCAGATAATAGAAAAAACTAAATAAATCATGAAATGCTCATATTTTTGTGTCATGCTTCGTGAAGTCGTTACAACTTCCATATCTAAGAGCAGATACAGATTTTCAACTACCCAAGTGGAATGACCAGATCATATATAGATACAAAAATTTACTCAGGCCAAACCATGTACGATTTATGACCATGGTCGTATTAGGCATAATGGTCCTAACAGATATCTACAATCATGACATTACTTAGTTGTGGGTGACCCCAACAAATAATGCGACACCACTCTCGTTAGAGGTTATAACATCATCTACTGGGAGCGGTCCTCTTACGTCTTTCCAAACCATATAGGGGAGGAGAAAATAGATACTCCAAAGGGTAAGGAGAACAGATATACCTTAGAGATAAAAAGCCTAATGACACACTTGATGCAATATGCATGTCAATACAGATACACTTCGGACCATACAGGCTTTATTCCACTTTCTTTTCTTTTTTTATCTTTTATACTTTTTACTGTTACCGATTAGATATTATATTTATTACATGTAAATTCATCAAGTGTCTACAATTCAGATAGCATGCTTAAAAACAAGAATAATTCGACTCATTTGAATACCGAAGTATACAAAATAGGTAAATTAACAATTATATTAAATTAGTTGATCTAAAAATACTCCTTAAGATATCAAAAAAGATACTAGGTTCCTTACCGAAGCCTTGATATTTTCTCTCTTACTGTTCTCCTTTCTTTTTCTTCTTCTCTCACTAGACTACTATCTTTCTCTCTCTCTCTCTCTCTAAACCTTTGAAAAATGAAAGAATTGAAGTTTAGAGAGGAAGGGAAGGGGGAGGGAAATTTATAAAATTTTAGAACCATTGGATTCGCGTCAAGTAGCAAAATGCAGTGAAGAGAGACGAGAAAAAGATGTTCGGCACGAAAAATGAGGGAGGATTTCCTACTCCACCGGCGGCGGTGGTGCGTTGCTCACTGCCATCTAGAGTAGTTCATCGTCGCTGCCTACTCGAGATGGCAGTGCTTTGAGCGACACGATGTAGGTTAGCCTGCAGGCGTGCAAGCCTCCTACTACACGTGCAGGGCATAGGCACACTGAGCACCGCGCGCATAGGTCTACTACTCCCAGGCCCCAGGTGTACAGGGCCTATCCGCAAGCGAGGTGACGTGCGGATGGCCTGCTTATGCGTGACAGGACGCGCGCATAGGTCCTAACCTTGCGCCATGTGTACGGATGGGACATGCGCGCTATGCGCACTCGCACAGTGCTTAGCACTTGCGTGGGCGACCAGCCTTCTCGCGGGAGTTTTCTCGCGGGAATTCTTTTTTTTTCGTTTCACTGTTTTCTAATTTTTTCTCTAAATTTTTATTTTCAATTTAATTTAGCTAAATTAAAATCATTTAAAATAAAATAAAATAATATTATTTAAAATAAAATTTAAATAAAAATTAGATAAATAAAAATTAATCAAAATCACGAATCACGATAAATGTTAAACAACATAAATTAATTAAGGTCAAAGCGAATAAAGGCTCAAATAAATAGAGTTTCTAAATCATTTTAGTATAATGACGGGCAGGGTGTTACAGGAGCTGTAGGTGGGGGCAAGGCAAGAGGAAGGGCAACTCTGGTTCATTTGTTTGGAGGGTTACTTATTTGGTCAGACATTCTACTTTTAAGCTATTTGGGTTGTTGTTGGGTATGGACTCGAACAATGCGTTGGTGTTTGGTCGAGATAAGATCTTCGACCAACTGGGCATGTTCACCTCCACATATGAGCTGAGTCTCAGCATCGCGACTCAGTCATAAATGTCGGCACGAAAGCCATTGAGAAACTTCCTACCTTTTCAGCTTTTGAAGGTGACCATCAAAGGGGTAAACCTAAATAGGTGAACAAAACGGGCTGCATATTGGGCTACATACAAGCTTCTTTGGTGGAAGTCCTAGAATTCCTCCTCTTTGTTTTTATAAATATAGGCAAGGAAGAAGTTATCAAAGAAAGCTTCCATGAAAACTTCCTAGGTAGTAAGGGTAGGCAGAATTTATTTCTTAAGTCGCCACTAGTGTTCAGTTTCACCGTTTAAAATAAAAGCTGCAAGATGGACCTTTTGTTCTTCGGTTAGGTCTAGGACAGAGAAGAGCTTCTCTATTTGTAGGATCCAAGCTTCAACTACTAAAGGATCAGGGCCACCTTCAAAATGTGGGGAGTTAAGTTTCCTAAACTCCACTATATTATAGGAGATAGACCATTCTATGTTTTGAAATTTAGGCGCAGGAGGTGGACAAGGGTTGGCCTAGTTCTGTCCTATAGCTGTGATCAATCCTTAGATGACTCAGAAAAGTTTTACAAATTCAACCTTGGTCAAATGATCCGGGGCTTCAGGTCGCTCAGTATGCTTTACGGTTTGTCTTCTTTGCATTATTCCTACAAAAGGAAGGAAGACACGAGTTAGAGGTTTAATCTTTGAAAAAATTACTTATTCCTTTCCTAGGAAAAGGTTTATGTACCTAAGGCCTCAGTGCAAGGGATTGATTCGCGAAATCTGCTCTAATACCATCTGTGATATCCTAAGTGCTAATTAAGGCAAATGGGTGTCAGATACAGATTTTGAATAACGAGTACATGATAAAATTTATGCAAGAAAATAGAATCATTACAAATCCCTTACAAATATATATATAAGTTCCAATACATACATATATTGAGGCCAGAAGTGGCTACAAAATACAAAATAAAACATAAGGGCCGCTTCTTTTACTATGCTATTAGACTCATTAGAGTGTGGGAACAGTCATGCACTCTAACTTGTAGATCCACGAGATCCTCATAGACTTACAAGGGTAGATCAACCTGCGGTTCCTCACTTTCTTCCTCATCTGGGTCGCATGGAAAAAGTGAATTTTATATGCTCAGTAAAGAAAACAGTATTAAACTAACATCATAAGATTTTAAAAGTTAATTATTTTATCTTACCATTTAACTTCCTTGTTTACGTATCTCACATTATGGAAAATTATTTATTTTTTAAGAAAATGATACATTAATACAAAAAATTAAACATACATCATGCTAAATAATAGAGAAAATAAAATAAATCATGAAACGCTCAGGTTTTCATGTCATGCTTCGCGAAGTCATTGCAACTTCAATCTCTGAGGACAAATATAGATTTTCAACTACCTAAGTGGAATGACCAGATCAGATACAGATACGGTAATTTTCTTAGGCCCATTTTCGACTAGCCAAACCATGATATGATCTATGACCACGGTCGTACCAGCCATAGTGCCCCTAACAGATATCTACAGTCACGATATTACTTAGCTACGAGTGACCTCCATAGATAGTGTGACACCACTCTTGTTAGAGGATACACCATCATTCACTAGATTCCTTACCAAAATCTTGATATTTTCTCCTTCACTGTTCTACTTACTTTCCCTTCTTCTCTAAGTAGACTAATATTTCTCTCTCTCTCTAAACTTTTGAAAAAGGGAATAATGGAAGTGTGGAGAGAAAGGGAAGGGGGAGAGCAATTTATAGAGTTTTAGAACCATCGAATTCGCACCAAGTGGCGAAATCCAGTGAAGAGAGAGGATAAAAAGATGCTCAGCACAAAAAATAAGGGAGGACAGCCTCCTCTACAAGCAGCAGCAATGCACTGCGCAAGGCAACAACGGTGCATTGCCCGAGGTGGTAGTGCCCCAGCAGACGCGCTGCAAGCTAGCCTGCATGCATATAGGCCTTCTGTCGCATTGCAGGCTAACTGCGCACAGGCCTTTGGTGCACCAAGCCTATCCGCGCAAGCCTGCTGTGTGGATGGCATGCATACAGTGTGCGGCGCCTGTCCGTGCGTGAGGTGACGCTCGGACGGCCTGCTTGTGCACGACAAGACAAGACGTGTGTGTTGTACGAACGTGCCCCGGCCACTGTGCACGCAAAGTGCCCAACACCCATGCGGGCAACCAGACTTATTGCGGGATTTTTCCTGCAGGATTTTCTTCCCGATTCGTAGATTTTTTATTTTTTTCTCAATTTTTATATTTAATTTAAATGAGTTGGAATAAAATTATTTAAAATAAAATAAAAGTAAAGTAATTAAAAGAAAATTAAATGAATATAAATCAACTAAAATTAAAAATTACGATAAATATTAAGCAGCATAAATTAATTAAGTTTGACGTGGCCAAAGGCCCGGATAAATAGGGTTTCCAAATCACTTTAGCACAGTGATGGGTGGGATGTTATACTGCCCGAGGAGACAATGGCCTCACCTACCTGGCGTGCTGTAGGGCTAGCCTGCCGGTGCATGGGCGACCCTATCGCGTGCAGGCCCCAAGTGCGCAAGGGCCAATCCGCACAGGCGTGCTGCTCAAACGGTGCGTGCACATTGTGCGTCGCCTGTACGTGCCCAATGTGATGCACGAATGGCCCGCTTGCACGAGACAAGATGCATGCAAGATTGAAATCGCGCCGCGTGTGCTGATGGGGACGTGCGCACATCCTGCACCTACTATGCACGCGTACGAGCACCCGCGCGAACAGCTCTTTTTCACAGAATTTTTCTCAAGAGTTTTTCATTTTTTTTCAAAACATCGTTTTATTAAAAATTTAAGGATTAAATAATTAAATTAAAATAAAATGAGATAAATAGGATTAAAATAGAATAAAGTCAATATAATTTACGAATTACAATAATAAATTACAGAGTAAATTAAATAAGTTCAATATACCCTAAATGCTTGAATAAATAGGATTTTCCAAATACAAATTTAGCACAGTAGTGAGCGGGGTGTTACATCCCCCCCACATTAGAAAACTTTGGTCCTTAAATTTGTCTTGAATAGGTCCGAAAACTTTTTCCTCATCTTACTTTCTAACTCCCACATCTCTTCTTCTAGGATATGATGCTGCCACTGCACCTTCAACATGGGAATCGTCTTGTTGTGCAAGATCTTGTCGGTCCATTCAAGAATCTCTACGGAGATTTTTTGATACGTCAAATCAATTTGTATCTCTGTTTCATCGTGAGGAATGATCTGAGAAGGGTTAGCTTGGTACTCTTTGAGCATCGAGACATGGAAAACATCATGTAAACTCGTAAACTCTCGAGGTAGAGTAAGGTGATACGCCAAGGGTCCAGTGCATTCAAAAATATGAAAATGTCCTACATAACATGGGCTCAACTTCTCTCTTTTCCTAAATCGCATCTTTTCCTTGTAAAAAAAAACTTTGAGGAAAACTTGGTCTCCAACGGTGAATTCTAGGTGTTGCCTAAGATTATCGGTGTGACTCTTCCGCCGACTCTAGATGGAGTCAAGTTCTTACAAATGATCATTACCTTCTCAATAGTCTCTTGGATGAAGTCCGACCCCAAATGACGCTGGTTTCTGACTTTGCTCTAACAAGTGGGAGAACAGCAGGGCTTACCATACAAGGCTTCATACTGAGTCATGTTGATACTGGAATGATAACTGTTATTATAAGCAAATTCACATAGGTAAAGATACTCATACTAATTATCGCTAAAGTCAAAGATGCAAGCACACAACATGTCTTCCAACATCTGGATCGTACGTTCTGACTGACCATCCGTTTGGGGATGATAAGCAGTGCTGAAGTACAATCCAGACCCTAGAGCTTCCTAAAAGTTGTCCTAAAAGTGAGAGGTAAACTAAGTATCTCGATTGAATACAATGGATGAGGGAACACCATGAAGTCAAACAATCTCATTAATAAAAAGACGGGCTAATTTTTTGGTGGACTCAGTGGTTCGAATGGGCAAGTGGACGATCTTGGTTAGTCGATCAATGACGACCTAAATAGAATTTCGTCCAGAACAAGTCCTAGGAAATCTGGTAACAAAATCCATGGTTACATGCTCCCACTTTCATTCAGGAATAAGAAGACCTTATAACAAATCGCCAGGTCTCTAATGTTCTACCTTAATCCTCTAGCATGTAAGGCATCGGGAGACGTAGTTGATTATATCCTTAGTATTGATGCTTTAAATTTCGATACATCTTAGTACTCCCAGGATGGATGGATAGCTTGGAAGCATGGGTGGTTTTGAGTACATCCGCCCTTATAGCGACGGAAACCCAAATTCGATTCCAAAATCTAAACAGCCCATCATCTGAAATCCTAAAATCAGGAACTTCGTTAGAAGAGAACTTACCCAAATTCTTGGTGAGTTCCTGGTCCGTGAACTGAGTTTTTTAAATTTTCATGAAGAGATTCAGTAGGGCTCTGATATGAGCGAGATAGGTACCTTTGCCTTAATAGCTAAGGCAGAGCAACTGTATAGTATCCATTAATTTCCAATTTCAGGCTATGGTTTTGGCCAACACTGCAAACTCCTTTCGATTTAGTGCGTCAGCGACTACATTTTCTCTACTGGGATAATAGATGATCTTGTAGTCATAGTCCTTTAGGAGATGCATCCAACATCTTTGTCTCATATTTAGCTCCCTCTGTAAGAAGATATACTTCAAACTCTTGTGATCAATGTAAATCTCAAAAGTTTGATTAAATAGGTAATGACACCATATCTTCAGGGCAAAGATAATGGCTGTCAATTCCATGTTGTGGTTCAGGTAGTTTCGCTAATGAGGTTTCAACTGTCAGAATCGATAAACGACTGCTCTACCATGCTGCATCAAAATGCACCCCAAGCCAATATGAGATGCGTCACATTAGACTTGAAATTTTTTCATTTTGTCAAAGAGGATCAACACATGAGCAGAGGTAAGATGACGCTTTAATTCCATGAATCTTTCATTGCATTTATAATTCCAGAAAAATGGCAAGCCCTTTCGGGTGAGTTAGGTCAGTGGAGTAGCAATCTTAAAAAAATCGTCGCAAAATCGCCAGTAGTAACCTGTCAAGCCAAGGAAACTACGTATCTGAGCCACATTAGTAGGTGAATTCTAGTTGATTACTATTTCAACCTTTGATAGATCCACAAAAACCCCTTCACTTGAAATTACATGACCGAGGAAGGCGACTCCATCTAACCAGAATGAGTATTTACTAAGTTTAGCAAACAGTTGGTTCCGGTGAAGGTCTCTAACATTTTAGACAAGTGTACTGCATGTTCCTCCAAGCTCTTAGAGTACACTAAGATATCATCAATAAATACGATGACGTACTGATCTAGTGCATGCCAAAAAACTTTGTTTGTGAGATCCATGAAGGGTGCAGGGGCATTGGTTAACCCGAATGACATTATCTTGAACTCATACAAACCATACCTATACCAGAAACCGGTCTTCGAAATATCTTCTTCTTTGATTCTCAGCTAGTGATATCCTGTTCTAAGATCATTCTTGGAGAAGACCTTGGCTCCTTGCAATTGGTCAAAAAGGTTGTCGATCCAAGGTAAGGGATACTTGTCTTTAATCATTACTTGGTTATTTCCCAGTAATTCACATAGAGTCTAAGGGAACCATCCTTCTTTTTCACAAACAATACTGGAGTGCCCCAAGGAGAATGACTAGGGCAGATAAACTTTTGAGAAATCAGTTCAAAAAGTTAATTTTTTAGCTTTGCTAGCTCAATACGACCATACGATAGGCGAGCTTTGAGATTGGTTAGGTTCCAGGCAGTAGTTCAATTAGAAATTCTACCTCTCACAGGGGTGACAGACTAAGAAGTTTGATGAGAAAGACATCTAAAAAGTTACAAATAATCGGTATGGAAAACACAGCAGGATCATCACTCATATTTATGTTTATTCAATTGTTATGAAAAATAATAATAATAGATTTTATTTCTTTTTCTGGGATCGCAAGGTTACAATTCTACTTTCACAATCAATCATTACACTATATTTTTCTTACCAATCTATTCCTAATATCACATCAAATCTTGAAAAATATTACAATACTAGATTCACAAATACTTTTATCCCTGAAGCCTTCATCTTATAATCTTTATATACACAGTGAGCTTCTAATAATCTGCTAAAGGGAGTTTCTACCATTAATTTTTTGCTAAAGGTTCTGAGCTAATATCAAGCTTACAAGAAAATGCACAAGAAATAAAAGAGCGAGTAGCACCTCTATCGATCAAATCCTTGGCAGAAGTATCATGAATAGAAAGTATACCCTGGATAAGAACAGGAGTAGGGAGACCGCCGAGTTCATCTAGGTGGTACACATGACCCTGTGCTACAGGCCTAGCCACATCCTTCAGTCGCTAGGGGCAGTCCTTTATAAGATGTTTGGTGCTTCCGCATTGATAGTAGGCGTGATTGATACACCGACAGGGTAGGTCACCATGCGAATGACCACAATGTTGACAGAGTTAGGTAAGTCGGACCGACTAACCCATAGGTGGAGGCAAGGCACTGGGAAGGGTAACTCTGATTCGTTTATTGGGATAGCTACCTACTAGATCGGGTAATCTCCTTCTAGGCTGTTGGGTATAGACTCGAGCAATGTATTGGTGCCTGGTCGAGATGAGGTCTTTAGCCAACTGGACATGTTCTAGCACATCTACATACGGGCTGGGTCTCAGCATCACAACCCAATCATAGATATCGGCACAAAGGCCTTTTAAAAATTTTCTACCTTTACGACTTTCAGGGCTGACCATTAAAGGGGCAAATCTACATAGTTAGACAAAACGGGTTACATACTGGGCAACCTTCAGATTTCCCTAGCAGAGATCCTGAAATTCCTCCCCCTATTTATCTCGGATATAAGCAGGGAAAAAGTTGTCAAAGAATGCATCCATGAATACTTTCTAAGTGGTGAGGGTAGGTAGGACTTTCTTCTTAAGTAGCCACCAGTGTTCTACTTCACCGTTTAACATAAAGGCTGCTGGGGAACCTTCTATTCCTCAGTCAGGTATAGGATAGAGAAAAGCTTCTTTATCAGTAGGATCCAGGCTTGACTATTAAGGGGTCAGAGCCACCTTCAAAATGTGGCAGGTTAAGCTTCTTAAACTCTGCTATGTTATGAGAAATAGACCTCTTGGCTGTTTGGTACTTTGAGGCAGGAGGTGGACAAGGGTTGGCTTGATTTTGTCCTATAGCTGCAGTCAATCCTTGATGGCTCAAAAGCGGTCGACAAATTTAGCCGTGGTTGGATAATTCAGGGCTTCGGATCGCTCGGTATGCTCTATGGATTGTTTTCCTCGCATCATTCCTACAAAAGAAAAGAAGACACGAGTTAGTGGTCTAATTTTGGGAAAAGAAGACTTGATCCGTGTAATCTGTTTTGATGTCATCTGTGACATCCCAAATGCTAATTAAGCCATATAGATGTCAGATACATAAATAGATTACGAGTGCATGATAAAATTTTATGCAACGGAGCAAATTAATACAAATTCTTAGAAATAGATGAGTTTAAATTACACATATATAATTGAGGCCATGAGTAGCTACAACATACATTGTCAAAGTACAAAAGAGAGCCACTTCTATCATTATACTATTAGACTCATCAGAGTGCGAGAACGATCATGCACTCAAGTTTTGCAGATCCATGGGGTCCTTAAAAACTTCAATGGGTAGGACAGTTGGCGATTCCTCATTCTCTTCCTCATCTGGGGGGGCATGAAAAGAGTGAGTTCTATATATTTGGTAAGGAAAACAATATTTAAATAATATCGTAAAGTTTTAAAGGTGAATTATTTTAACATAAACACTTACCATTTGGTTACTTTGGAGACCTATCTTATCTTATAAAAATAATTTATTTATTAGATAAAAAATTACGTTAATATAATTAAGATAAACACACAGTATACTAGATAATAGACAAAATCAAATTAATCATGAAATGCTTAGATTTTCATGTCATGCTTCGCGAAATTATTACAACTTCCATCTTTGAAGGCAGATAAAGATTTTTGACTACCCATGTGGAATGATCAGATTAGATACAGATAATGACAATTTGTTCAAGCACATTTTTGGCTTGCCAAACCACGGTATGATCTATGACCACGGTCGTACTCACCATAGTGGTCCTATCAGATATTCTATGGTCACGATAGTATTTAGCCAAATGTGACCTAACAGATATTCCCATCACCACTCTCGTTAGAGGGTATGCTGTCATCCACAGGGAGCGGTCCTCTTATGTTTTTCCAAACCATATAAGGTAGGGGGGAGAATAGATACCCCAGATGGGATTAGGGGAACAAATACCCTTCAGAGATAAAAAGTCTAACGAGACACTGACACATTTTGCATGTCAATACAGATATATACTTTGGACCATTCATGATTCATTCCACTTCTTTTTATTTTTTGTTTTGTTCTTTTTATTTTCTAAATAATCTTACTAGTTTCATATTATTATAATTATATGCAAATCATCAAGTGTCTATCACTCACATGGCATGCTCTAAATCAAGAATAATTCAACTTATTAAGCCTACAAACACAAGACATAGAACAAAAAAAATCATAGAATTATCAATTTAATCTTCTCTTTTTTTGTCTAAAAATATCACTTAAGACGTTTAAAGAAATACTAAATTTTTCACTGAAACCTTGATAATTTCTTATGCACCATCCTTCTTTTCTCCCTCTCCTTCTCTCTCTAGATCACTTTCTCTCTTTCTCTAATTCTTGAAAGGTGGAAGAATGGAAGTGTGGAGAAAATGGGAATGAAGGGTCCCTATTTATAAAAATGAGAGCCATTGGATTTGCACTAAGTGGCAAAATTCGATGAAGAGAGAGAAAAAAATGTTCACCAAGAAAACTAAGGAGGAAGACCTTCTCTATCAGTGGTGGTGCCAGGAGCAACGGCACATCGCACGAGGTGGACTGTGGCACACTGCCCGAGGCAGCAATGGCCTCACCCACCCAGCACACTGGAGGGCTAGCCTGTGCGCGCACAGGGGCCTATCCTCACAGGCCTGCTGTGCGCGAAGTGACTCACAGATGGCTGTCTGGGCACAACAAGACGCGCATGGAGTGACCCCACACCGTGCGGTGGATGGGACGTGCGCATTATAGGCACGTTCTGCGCCAGCTCCGTGCGCGGATGCGATGCGCGCACTGTTCTCACATCTTGCGCCTGCTACACGCGTGCGCATGCATAGTGCACAGGCGCCCTCATGGGCAACCCTTTCTTACAAGATTTTCTCGTTGGATTTTTCTCCTTTTTTTTCATTTTTTTTCAAAAATCATTTTATTCAAAATTTAAGGATTAAACAATTAAATTAAAATAAAATGAGATAAATAGGATTAAAATACAATACAATCAATATAATTTACGAATTACGATAATAAATTGCAGAATAAATTAAATAAGTTTAATGTGGCCGAAAGGCTTGAATAAATAGGATTTTCCAAATACAAGTTAAGCACAGTGGTGAGTGGGGTGTCACACTGCGTGCCGCTCCCATGCACTCACGCAGCCAGCTAAATGTCTGCCAACACGCACGTTCCATCTGCACGAGATGTGAGGCATGTAATCTACGTGCCTGTTATATTTCACATAGATAGCACTCGGATTCGCGTGTATGTGCGTGTGCCTACGCAAGCAAGCGCCTCAATTAACACATACAGTAGCCACTGCCAATGCAAGCGTAGGCCTTGGGTAGTGCGCACCGCCCCAGAGGAGTGCGCTACTATTTGGGGGGCATGTGCCACTCCTTAATTGGCGTCCCTCAGTCTTCATGTCGATCATTATGTCACCTTCATCTCATCAGTCATCCATCAGTTACATTTGTCAGTTGTCTCATTGCATCAGCCAACTTTTCCCTCCCTCTCTCCTCTCGCGCCACTTGGTAGAAATTTGATGACCCATTTAATCTATAAATAGGGGCCCCTCCCCATTATTTCTTCACACGCCATCTGCATTTTATTTCATTTAAAAGCTTTCTAGAAGAGAGAGAGCTAGAGAGAGGGAAAGGAAGGAAAGAAGATAAGGAACGTAGGAAATCTACAAGTTTTTATTAAGGAAGATTTTGGTATTTTCTTGTACATTCTAAGGAGTATTTCTAAAATAATAAAATGAAATATTATTTGATTAAATGAGAAATGGAATGTATATGTTTAGTACTTGTTAAACTTTTATTTAAATATCTTATGAGCAATGAAAAATAGTACTTGCATGATTAAATAAAATTATTTACATTTGACATTTAATTAAATGATATGAATATGATGATATGCAAAGTAATGCATGAGATGTTGTGATTTCACTCAAGAAGCATGGATATTATGTGAAAAGCATGAATATTATATGAAAAACATGGATATTATGAGAAAATGATCATCAAAATATTTATGCATGGCATTTTAAATTAACATGATCTATTAGCCTTTTATCTCTTAGGGGTTATGTTTCTCCCCCATCTGGTCTAAAAAGACGTAAGAGGATTGCTCCCTATGAATGACGGTGTACCCCCTGATGAGAGTGGTTATGTAATATGATTGTAGGTGTCACTGTGGCGACGTACGCTAGTGATTATAGTTTACACGTAGGACCACTGTGGTTGGCATAGCCGTGGTTGCAGAATGTGTCATGTTTGGCAAGCCGTAAATATGTTGCAATTTAGCAAGCCGTAAATATGCTAAAAAATGAAATAACTTGTCTTTCCATAGTGGTAGTCAAAAATCCACATTACCCTCAGTAGATATAAGTCAAAATGGTTTCGTGCAAAGAGTAGATAAAAGATAAAAAGAATGCATGATATGATTTATATTTGTTTTATTTTCTCGATTCTATGCATGATATGATTGTCTTGATGTCGATGCCTTTTCAAATAAAATTAATTTTCTTTAATATTAAAATGAACTTACAACGATCGCCAATAGTAAGTTGTTTATGGTATATTTTTTTAAAGTTTAAGTACTTTTAAAATCTTAGAAATATTGTTTAAATACTATTTTTCTTATTAAGTTTATAAAACTCGCCCCTTTCCATGCCCCCCATATGAGAACGATAGTGAGGAACCAATCGTTGATTTACCCATTGAAGCCTTTGAGGATCCCGTTGATCCATGAACCATTACAAATACATGTTTTGTTTCACACTCTAATAAGTCAATTTTTTAAAAGGCTTATAATTATTATTTTGCCAAACTTTTGCCTCAGCATAATAAGATTTGGACCTCATACTTTATTTTGTAAGGGATTGTAATATTTCTTCTGCTGTATATAATTTATCTTAATACACTTGTAATATGTTTTTGTATTTGGCTCCCTTATGCTATACTTAGTATATGGAATGTCACAAATAGTATCAGAGTAGTTATGCAGAATAATCCCTTACATTAAGGTTATAGTACAGGAAACCACTCTAGAGAACTTAGGAGATTTCCTTTTTTAAAAATAGTCCATCAACTCATTGACTCCCTTTTTTTTTATAGGACCAATGACTCTAGGGAGACCATCAGTAGAAAGAACCAAGAGACTCAAGGCCCAGGACCCACTGACCAGGGTTAAATTTACCGGGCTCTTCTGAGCAATTCAAGGCCTAACCGCAACTATAGGATAGAACCAAGCCAATCAGTGCCAACATCCCATAGCCCAAGACTATCACCTTACTGATCACTCCATCTCCCATAACATTGCCAAGTTTAGGAGACTGAACCCACCTCATTTTGAAGAGGACCTGACCCCTTGGTCGCAAAAGTTTGGATTTTGCAAATAGAGAAAATTTTTCCATCTTGGACCTGACAGAGGAACAGAAGGTTCCCCTTACCACCTTCATGCTAACCAGTGAAGCCGAACACTAGTGACAGCTTAGGAAATGTATCCTACCCTCCCCCACCACCTAGGAAGTTTTCATGGATACCTTCTTCAAGAATTGCTTCCTTATATATATCTGAGAGAATAAAGAAGAGGAATTTCAGGACCTCTACCAAGGGAACATGACTGTTAACCAGTATGCCCCCCGATTTGCCCAGTTATGTAAGTTTGCCCCTCTGATGGTTACCCCGAAAAGTTATAAGGCCCAGAAGTTTCTGAACGATCTATTTGTAGATATGTATGATCGAGTAGCAATGCTCAGGCCCAACTCGTATGCCCACGTGCTTAAACATGTTCAGGTGGCTGAAGACCTCATCTCGCCCTGCACCAACACATTACTCGAATCTGTACCCAATAATAGCAGCATCAACTATAAAAACATAGGAGAAGGTTGTCTGACCTTGGCAACAATCATCCTGACAAGAGACCTCGTGTTGCCCCTGTTCCTACCCTATCCCCACCCACTAGAAATCCTACTAGACCTACCCACTATGCCAGCATTGTGGATTTTACCACAGTGATTAGCCCTACCAACGTCTAAACAACTCTTGCTACAAGTGTGGGAGCACTTAACATTTTGTGAGAGATTGTCTTCAGAAACCCAAGGATATGGCCTGACTAGTTGTCCATGGACGCGTCTACCACCTTGATGAGCCCCATGCCCTTACCACTCCTGCCATCATTCAAGGTATATTTTCTATTCATAATACCACTACCCGAGCCTTGATTGACAAAGGTGTTACCCATTTTTTTATATCTTATTCTTTTGTTTGTAATTTAGATCTTAAGCTTGAACCATTGAATGAAACATTAGCAGTAGAAACACCATCTAAAGGACTTTTAAAAGATCATTGTGTGTATAAGAACTATAAGATAAAATTCTAAGAAACAGAACTACTAGTAGATCTTATACTTCTAGATTTTTCAGAATTTGACATTATTTTACGTATGGATTGGTTGAAAAAATATAGGGCAATTATTAATTGTGAAGCAAAGTTGTAACAATTCACTCACCTAAAATAAAGTAAACTGAAAACTTGTGCTGTAAAAGAAAATTTATTCTTATGAAAGTTTTATATACACTTTGTTTGCTTTTCCTAACCTTGTGGTGAACTAGAACATGGACACTAATCTAGTAGTTTTTATAATCCATCTGGTTTGTAATTTTTTAGACGTATTTTTGGAAGAGTTTCCAAGACTACCTCCCCCAAGGAAGATAGAATTTTCCATCGACCTACTCCCAGGAACCCGGCCCATTTTGAAGCCTACTTACTAAATAAGTCGTACTGAACTTGCTGAAATAGAGCACCAGCTCTCCGACCTCCTAGGACAAAAGTTCATTTACCTTAGTCATTCTCCATGGGGTGGCCCTGTACTATTCGTGAAGAAGAAGGATGGTTCCCTCAGACTATCCATAGACTATCGAGAATTCAATCAAGGATGGTTAAGAGTAAGTACCCCTTACCCTGCATTAATAACCTTTTTGATCAATTGCAAGGTGCTTCAGTCTTTTTCAAGATCGACCTCAAATCTGGTTATTATTAGTTGAGAGTGAAGGAAGAAGATATTTATAAGACAATATTCTGATGTCGGTAAGGTCAATTCGAATTTAAAGTCATACCCTGTGGATTGACCAATGCCCCTACTGCATTTATAGACCTAATTAATAGAGTCTTCTATCATGCACTGGATCAGTACGTCATCATTTTCATTGATGACATTCTAGTGTATTTTAAGAACCATGAAGAGCATGCAGACCATTTGTTCCATGTACTGGAAACCCTCCATCGGCATCACCTGTACGCCAAGTTCAATAAGTGTTCTTTTTAGTTGGACCACATATCTTTCTTCGGTCATGTGATTTTAGTGAAGGAGTTTTTGTCAACCCCTCCAAGGTCGAGGCTGTTATTAGTTAGAGCAAACCAACCAATGTTGCTGAAGTTCGCAGTTTTTTGGGATTGGTCGATTATTACCAACGATTCATTGGTGGTTTCTCTAAGATCGCAGCCCCCTTGACTCGACTCACCTGGAAGGGTATAGTCTTTGATTGGGATGATCAGTGCGAAAATGGTTTTATTAATTGAGACGTCGCCTCACTACTGCCCCCATATTAATTATATATGATAGTACTAAATGATTCCAACTTTTTTATGATGTATCTCACATAAGTCTGGGATGTGTACTCATGAAGCATGGTTAGGTAGTTGTTTATGGCTCCAGACAAGAGAAATTTTATTAATGTAACTACCCCACTCACAACCTGGAGTTGGCTACGATTATCTTTGCTCTGAAGATATAGCGTCACTATTGGTATGGCTAGACCTTTGAAATCTACACGGATCACAAGAGCTTAAATACTTGTTTTCTTAGAGAGAACTTAACATAAGGCAGAGATGTTGGATTGACCTCTTGAAAGACTATGATTGCACGATCCTTTACCACTCCAGTAAGGGTAACATGATCGTCGATGCTCTGAGTTAAAAGGAATCCACTACGTTGGCTTAGTATATGACTTTCAATTAAAAATTAGTTGATGCGATGCAATCACTCCATTTGAATCATTATGACAATGGCATTTATCTCACCCAAATTCAGGCCCTACTTAACCTTTTCATATAGATTTGGGAAGCTCAGTCCATCAATCTTGAGATTTTACGGAACCTTGGTAAGTTTACTTATGACGAGTTCCCCAATTTCAGTATCTTTGATGATGGTCTATTCCGATTTGGGTACCTGCTACAGTCAGGAAAGATATTCTGAAGTCAGCCCATGCATCTAAGTTATTCCTTCATTCGGGAAGCACTAAAATGTACCATGACTTGAGGCACCAGTATTAGTGGCCTAGAATGAAGAAGGCATTATTGATTTTGTCTCTCGATGTTTTACTTGTTAGAGAGTCAAGGCCGAACACCAGAGACCTAGCAGATTATTGCAAGGCCTCCCCTATCCCAGAGTGGAAGTGGGAGCATGTGACTATGGAGTTCGTCACTAGTTTATCCAAAACCAGCTCTGGTTGCAATGCAATATAGATCATAGTAGATAGATTGACCAAGACTGCCTATTTCTTTATCATCAAGACAATAGATTCCACCAGCAAGTTAGTCCACCTATACGTCAAGGAGATTGTTCGACTCCACGGTGTTCCTTCTTCCATTGTTTCTGACAAAGATCCTTGGTTTACTTCCCATTTCTGGGATAGCTTCCAATAAACCCTTGGCTCAGCTCCTTCAACACTACCTATCATTCCCAAATTGATGGAAAATCTGAGCATAACATCCAAATAATTGAAGATATATTAAGCACTTGTGTTCTTGACTTTAGTGACAATTGGAATCAGCATCTTCCTCTTTGTGAGTTTGCTTACAATAATAGTTATCATTCCAGCATTGGCATGGCTCCAGATGAACCTCTGTATGGTAGGCCTTGTCGTTCACTAACTTACTAGAACGAGGTCAAAAACAGGCGTCACTTGGGACTAGACTGCATCTAAGAAACCATTGACAAGGTTACCATTGTTCGCAAGAATCTTACCACGGCCCAGAGTCGTCAGAAGAGCAATACTGACTGTAGGAAACCACTGGAGTTTGTTATTGGTGATTGTGTCTTCCTTAAAATCTTCCCCTATAAAGGTAAAATGCAGTTCGAAAAGAAAGGAAAACTGAGTGCTCAGTTTGTGGGACCTTTTATGATTTTAGAACATATTGAACTCATTGTGTTACGCCTTGCTTTGCACTGGATTTTGCAAGTTTACACAATGTTTTTCATATTTCCATGCTTAAAAGAAACATCCATGACCCCTTTCATATTATTCCGCACTAAGAAACTCAAGTTCAACCAGACATGACGTACGATGAGTTTCCAACCGCGATTCTCAATTGGACAAAGAAGGTCTTTGCACAACAAGAAATTTTAATGCTTGTTTGTAACAAATTTGGAGGACCAATTTTTTTAAAGATGGAGGGAATGTAACACCCCAGAACCTTTGTGCTTTAATGTGTTGTGTAAAACTTCTATTCATTTGGGCCCTAAGGCCGTTAACTATTTAAATTGATATTTTAAATTTTTGCATAATTTTGAGTTTTACTTAAAAATTTATTATTATTTATTTATTATGGTAATTTTATCACTAACTTTGAAATTTCAGAAAAAAATGGAGAAAAACAACGGAGAAATTATGCGAAAAAATTTTCCCCACTCGTGCATGCCCCACGTGTTGCACATACGCACGCACCTGGCCAGCTGGACATGCGCCTGCGCACACGCCCCATTTGTGCGAGTCGCAAGGCGCGCAGTCTATGCAGAAAGACAACTCCACGAGCAAGTTCCTCGGATAGTACGTGCAGTAGGCACCGCCAGTGCGTACAACAAGCCAGCATGGCAGGCCTTGTGTGGCGCACACCGCCCTCAGGCAATGAGTGTCGCCTCTTGAGCGGTGTGTGTTGCCCCCTTGGGGAGTGTGAGCCACTGTTCAACCAGCACATCACTACCATTCGGGAGGCGTGTGCTGCCCCTTGGCTGGCGTGCCCACGACCTTCGTGCTGATCATCAGGTTACCATTATCTCATTGGTCGTCCATCAGTCACATTCTTAGTCATTGTGTTGTGTCGATCAACTTTTTCCTCCCTCTCTCCTCACAAATTTGTGCCATTTGGCAAAAATCCGACAACCCATTTAATCTATAAATATGGGCCCCTCCCCACTATTTCTTAACACACCATCTTCATTTTACTTCATTTAAAAGCTTTCTAGAGAGAGAGAGATAGCTAGAGAGAAAGGAAGGAAAAAAAAAGAACATAGGAAATCTATAAGTTTTTTATAAGGAAGATTTTGATATTTTTCGTAAATTCTAAGGAGTATTTCTAGAATAATAAAATGAAATATTGTTTGATTAAATGAGAAATGGCGTGTGTACATTTAGTAATTGTTAAAATTTTATTTAAATATCTTATGAGCAATGAAAAGTAGTACTTGCATGATTAAATAAACTTATTTACATTTGAAATTTAATTAAATGATATGAATATGATGATATGCGAAGTAATGCATGAGATGTCGTGATTTCACTCAAGAAGCATGGAGATTATGTGAAAAACATGAATATTATATAAAAAACATGGATATTATGAGAAAATGATCATTGAAATATTTATGCATGGCATTTTAAATTAACATGATCCATTAGACTTTTATCTCTGCGGGGTTATGTTTCTCCCCCATCTGGTCTGAAAAGACTTAAGATGACCGCTCTTTGTGGATGATGGTGTGCTCTCTAATAAGAGTGGTTACGCAATATGATTGTAGGGGTCATTGTGGCAATGTACAGCCATGACTATAGTTTATATATAGGACTACTATGGTTGGCACGGCCGTGGTCGTAGAATGTGTCATAGTTTGTCAAGCCATAAGTGTCATGTAGTTTAGCAAGCCATAAACACGCTAAAAATGAAATGAACTTGTCTTTCCACTGTAGTAGTCAGAAATCCATATTGCTCTCAGTAAATATTAGTCAGAATGGCTTCACACGAAGAATAGATAAAAGGTGAAAAGAATGCATGACATGATTTATATTTGTTTTATTTTCTCCATTCTATGTATGATATGATTGTCTTGATGTTGACATTTTTACAAATAAAATAAAGATGTTTTCTTTAATATTAAAATGAACTTACAAAGAGCGTCGATGGTAAGTGGTTTATGGTGTATCTCTTTAAAGTTTAAGCACTTTTAAAATCTTAGAAATATTGTTTAAATACTATTTTCCTTATTAAGTTTATGAAACTCACCATTTTCTATGCCCCCCAGATGAGAACAGTAGTGAGGAACCAATCGTTAATTTACCCATTGAAGGATTCAAGGATCTCATGGATCTATGAACTATTACAAGTGCATATTTTATTCTGCACTCTAATGAATCCATATTTCAAGACGTTTGTATTTATTATTTTACCAAACTTTGGCCTCAATATTATAAGCTTTGGAACTCAAACTTTATTTTGTAAAGGATTGTGATATTTACTTCCCCACATATAATTTATCTTAATACACTCGTAATCTATTTCTGTATCTGGCTTCCTTATGCTATACTTAGTACATGGGATGTCACGACTGGAATGTCAACAGTTGGAGCAGTGGCTTGCTAATAAAATGCCTAGTCTAGATTGCATTTTTGGTGGAGAAGTTGGTTCTCAAATCAAAGCCCAAAGTTAGGCATGTGTGGGGTTGCCCAGTCCACAGGTTGGGCAAACAAGGCTTGCTCCCATAGGCACCAGTAATTTGCCCATGAGGTTGGAATAAATTTTCCCTCTCTCGTGACCAAATGGTGTCAAATGGATAAATGGATCAATTTATTATGCCATCCTTGTGCTTGCCGAAGCCTTCTCACATGTCCGCAGTCGGCATGCCTGCGGGCTGCCACATGATCCCTTTGCACGTCCATGGGCTTACAAGCTTACAGGTTGACATGTTTATGGATTAAAGGAATTTCTTCAATCCGTGGAAAAAATCCCATCTTGTTTTTTCCTTTTTCCCTTGTTTTTTGAAACTCAAAATGCAAAAATTAAAAATCAAATTTACAAAAATTAAAATGAAACCATACATTATTGAAATACCTCAATTTTATTGATAAAAAGTTTGATTACATTCCTATTGTTACGCATTATTTTAGAAATAAAATAAATAGATTAATAATTAAGTAATTATTTGGTAAAATAATTTCTATATAAGTCCATATATGTAATTAATCATAACACAGGATAAGAAACAAAACGATGACTTGGGCATATAAGTCTTAAATGTTTCCTCTCCTATGACAAGTGAGAGATAAGATTTTGAGTTCATCTAAAAAAGAAAAACCATGGGTAAGCCTTCTTTGAAAAAGTCTCATTCTCGAAGTATAAAAAGAGAAGAGACAACAAATCGAAATTCCAAACTATTTTCTCTTATTTCTTTCTTTAATTTGGTAGCTTGAAGAAGCATATATCAATAGCCATTCTCTTATTTTTTAAGTTTTTAGAAAATCATAAAAAAATTAATGCTTTGTATTTGCTACCAATAGACAATCATAGCAAGAAAGCTTTATGAACTATTTCATTATAGGCAATTAACTTGTGTCATTGCAATTTGTAACCAAATGGTAGCCTTGAACATTTTGTCGAGAAAGTATAAAGAAGCACACACTCTTGGATTATCATCAAATTGACTCTTACATCAATCAAGATATTTTCTATAACAATCTATTTCCTTAAGTGTGCATCTTTGAAAGAAGCGTTGATAGATGTCGAATCTACCAAAAATAAATTCCTATTCAAACAAGAAAATAATATTGTAGTTATGGTGAGTAGGGTCGAATCCACAGGGAATTGAGTCATAATATTCTTTTACGACTAACAAATAA
This sequence comes from Carica papaya, assembly GCF_054855325.1. Taxonomy (NCBI): domain Eukaryota; kingdom Viridiplantae; phylum Streptophyta; class Magnoliopsida; order Brassicales; family Caricaceae; genus Carica; species Carica papaya. The sequence goes on from NC_142315.1 coordinate 15,516,784, forward strand.
ATGAAGTGAAAGGAGGGGGTTTTTGCTTTGTGTTGAAACTGAACAACCAATGGATTAAAACAAACCAGCAAATTAAAAATCAATTAAATGAGATTAGCATAAAATAATTCAGCAAAATAAAAAAATAAGAATCAATTATGAATAAGTTTTTGGCCAAATAAATAATATCAGTTTCAATATGCATGATTGATCATTGATGCAAAAATAATACTTACCATTTTTTAATAGACCGACTCTAGTTATTGGAGATGCTCCTAATAACTGATTTTTCCTTAATCTTATATTAACCAAGAGATATTTGTTGATTAAACCTTTCTAGTAAAATAACCTTGAGACAATTTTAGAATTTAATTCACTAATAGCATTATGGATGCGAAACACCTGCTCCTAACTAATAAACTCAACCGCACAGTTTATTTAAATTAGATTATATATCTTCTTAGTTTGAACACTAATTTACCACTAGTTATCATGATATGTTGAACAATATTGATTCAAGAATCTCAAATAAAGATATACTATTATTCTAGACACACAACGGACCTGTTGAATGAACAACAAAAAACATCATTCTTATGCATAGAAAAATATATAAATATTGAAAATAAGGAATAATAAAAGTAAAACAATTAGATCTCACAACCCTAAAATTGAAATTTAATTAAATTCTTGACTAGAAAATAGGAATATCTAGCCGCTCATTGTGAGTTTAGTATACTAGCAATCATTTACAATCAACACAGAAAAATTACAGAAAAACATAAAGGAAATATGTCATCATATTCTTCTCCGTTCTGGCTCCTTATGGCGCTCCTTTTCTGCCTCCATTTAAAGAGTGAATCGTGTGTAGTTAGGATTTTTCTTCCCTCGATTTCGGCCTCTTTCTATTTTTAGAAGTATCCTTTTTACTTGGTTTCATGTTTCTACCCTTTTCTTTGAGTTTGAAAGAATCATGAAAGATTAATATACGTTGCTATCGTTAACGTGTAAACCTTGCCCAAGGCTTACCTGTGTACGAACTAATATCTGCTGCCAAAACTGCCAAGTGCAAGCCTTGCCCAAGGCTTGAGCACGTATGACAACTCTCTGTGCTAAATTAGCTCTGCTGCACTATTTTTCGGATGTTGAGTCTTATTTTCCCACTTGCATAAAAAATTATCAAGATCCTTTAAGTTAGGCAATAAACGACTTAAATATGCACTCAATCTAAGCAATAAAAGTGGTGTTTATGTACACTATCAAACTCCCCCCACACTTATCTTGTACTTGCCCAGAAGAACCACACAATACAAATCTCCAACTCTCAACTCCTCACCTTCAACCCATAATCAACTAAATTATGTGAATTATAGTAGCAAAAGCTAATTAAACAGCAAAACCTAAAATTTTGTTATCACTCAACTGAATTATGTGAATTACAACATAAGGTGAGGTCTTTATAAAGGCTTTCACTAAATAAATTCTAATTAAATACGAACACTAAAATTCTGCCCAAACTCTTAGCTTATCTAAATCCCAATCTTAAAATAAAATTAAAATGTTAATAAGGATAAAATCCAACATTAAAAAATAATTAAAAATTAATAAAATATTAACTAGATAATTCTCCTTCCTTTTACCATAATTTCCATGTGCTTTAATTGTTCATGTGGACTTCAATTTGTAGAAGAGTCATTCTTGGAAAAATCAGCATAAAAAACATGTAAAAAGTAGGCAAAAAGGAGAAGAGTCCTCGTGGGTTACACTTCCTCACCTCCACATCTGACCCACGCAGGCTGGAATCCCACATACCCGCACTGCCTGTGTGTGTGGCATTCCATGCACAGAGCAACACACTTTTAGGCATTCGGCTAAGTCTCTCTTACACACTAGCTTTCCTTCTCATGCTAGAAAAGACCCCACAGGTATGAGTACTCCCTCTCGCACATGTGAACAAGGTGGTTCACATGTGCAATTTGTGTAGTCTGTCACTCCCCACGGCCAAATGGATCTGAGTCTTCTTTTTCTTAGGCCAAGGCTCAGCCTTACTCCTTAACATATGGCTCTTTAAGCCCATGAAGCATCACTTGGGCCTTAAGCCTTATTGCTTGAACAAACTTGGCTCATTCTTTAGAATTATCCCAATTAGGAAAGTGATTAGGGGTATAGGTATTTTTCTCCTTGAGACAATTTAGTTTTGGAAGTGAAAAGAAATTAAAACTGCTTGCCTAATTGGGACGGGATGCTGCTTGGATTTTTGGGATGTCTCTTGGCTTGATCATGCTCACATCACTTTGTTTGCGGTGGAGCTCGCCTGAAAAGCTGGTGGATCTGTGGTTGTAAGAGGGCTCATGGTGACTGTGGCTAATCTTTTTAAGAAAAAAATCATTGTGCTATACATGATGCACTTTTTATTAGAGGTTATTCCCTTGGGGAGGGAGGCTGCGATATTTTAAAAAAAAATATATATATATATATATATATATATATATATAGAGAGAGAGAGAGAGAGAGAGGTAATTATGAGGTATAACATATGGGTTCGACCTTTATTTAGATTATTATGAAAAAAATCTTTCAATTCACAAAGTCTTAATTTTTTATTTGTAAGGGAATATCACCCATTTGCCCCTCATTAAAACGTTTGCCTTCTCTTAATAAGAATTTTCAATTCACAAGGTAATTATGTAATATTTTCTTTCATCCAAATAAAACCATCTTTAATATTTCAGGTGGTCACTGTATAATTGATTTAGACAATCTTTACTTAATATAATCTCTATTGAGTTAATCCATGCAAAAAATCATTTTACTTTCAAATTATTAGTAAATACTAAATTTTATGTGTAATCCTTTAGGTCCATTATCAAGGGCAATCGTAACATCCCACGAAATGCAATGTTTAACTTTTTGGGATGTTTTGGCAGAATTTAGGGAAGGAAAAAATGTGGAAAGAATTTAATAATTTTTATGAGACTTAATTTAATGATTTTATGAAAAAATTAGGTGAAAATTTGAACAAAAATACATTTTGGAATTAAATGTGAGTTAGGGGTATTATTGGAATTTAAAGAAAGCCAAGGAAATTTTAAAATACAAGAAAATCCCCTTATTTATCATTATGGACCAAAACAAAGTGAAAATACTAATTAGGACGAAACTGTAATCAATTAGGGACCCAATTGAAAGAACTTTGGGTGAATAAGGGTGAAATATAATTCTGAGAAGTAGGTCATATCAGCATGATGATGTGTCTACCACCCAACCAAATCCTTCCATATGGGCAACCACACAAAAGTGAATAGTACGCATGGTTTCCATGCGTACAAAGGCAAGTAATCAAATTGGATGGTTGTGATATAACCAAGGATAGGATGTCCATGAAACGATCAAGATCTATTTGCGCGCAAGACAGTCTAGATCTCATAATGTTTAAATGAACGGCAAGGATTAATGAAAAGGTAAAAAGACCTAAAAAACCTTAGTGAAACCCTAAATCTGATTATCATGATTTAAGAAAGATCAAACGGTAATGATTAATTTTTGCACGTGAAATAACCAAAATGCCCTTGATCAATCCAACAGTCGAGATTTAAGAAAAAAGATTAAACAGTTAGTGTAAGAAGTATTTAAAGAAACCTTAATCAAGTTTTTTTTGGAAAAGGGAAAACGTCATTGCTGCGAGGGAGAGAAGAGATGGGGAGATTTGGGGCAATGACAAGCGGAGAAGAGAGATCAGGAGAGAGAGAAGAATGAGTGGAGAGATTTTGGTCGCATATGAAAGGAAGAAGAAAAAAAAAAAGAAGTTCATGGGGAGGCAATAGGGAAAGTGGGTGAAGTTATAATATCCCAAATACTTAAAGAGTAAAAGGGATCCAACTACTAAGTAGTTACGAGTGCTAATAAAATGTTTATTTAAGGGAAAGATAGAAATCTGTTACATAATAATCTAGGTTGAATATTTATATCAAGCCATAGATTGGCAAACCTAGATATCAAAATATAAAATAGTGTTCTTACAAAATAACTACATCAGAGTTTGGTTTTAACTATTGCACTCAAATTATATGCTTGAGATTTACTAAGGATCTGCAAACGGATCCAAACAAGCTTCCAAGGGTAAACCAAGGAACAACTCCTCGACTTCCACATCATATGGGAGGGCACAAATTAGGGGTGAATTCCATGCAAATCGTGAATCCACTCTTGTCAAAGGGAACACCATCATTCATAGGGAGTGGTTCACCAATCTTTTCATACCATAGAGTAAGGAGAGACAGAAGTCCCTCAGAGATAACAGTCAAATAAATTTTCATTCTTTTCACTTATTTATTCAGTATTCATATCAATCATACGTTTCGAACCTGGTGGAGTTCCATGACATATCCGGCCCAAGGCCTATATTCTTGATAACATATCCGAAACTCAGTGGGGGTCTATTAACATATTTGACATAAGACCTATATACCTGAACTTGACCATCGGAATATTCCTTAAAACCAGGGCTCCTAGAATAACCCTCTTCACCATGCCATATAGTAACGTGAAGGGTCGACCCATACGCATTTCCAATCATCATAGTTTTCATACATCATGCTTAACATTTCATATTTTATGTTCAAAAGTATAGTAACCAATCAACGCAAAGGTTTATGCAACCAAAATCATCATGTTCAATAATTCCATAACTAAATATACAAATTATTATATAAATTCATGCAACAAAATATCAATCAATATTTAAATTATTCCTTCTAAAAAATATACTTAGAAGAGTAAGAGAAAATACTAAGAGAATCCTTTACTAAAACTGAAGTCAAATAAGTCTTAAAAGAAGGGAGAAAAAGACTTCTAGAAACCCTCAAACAAGCTCTTGAAATTCCTACTCCTTTCTTCCTTAAAAATTCTGGAATTGTGAGAATTAAAAATGATGGACAAGAGAGAAAAAAATGAGTGTATGTACAAGTGAGGAGAAAAGGGGGTTTAAATAGATTATTGGAGACTTAGGGATGCGCGACAAGTGGCAAGCATCCGAAAAGACACGTGAATGTGTGGTTGGAGTGGATTGCCAGCGTAGGGCCCACTCAACATGGCCAAGCATGCCAGACAGGATGTGCCAACCGTTGTCCTGTCTACATGCGGCTAACAGCGTGTAGTTGCACGCTATGTGCAGCCATGTTGTGCACTATGCGCGCATCGACAGTCATGTCACACATTGTGCATGCACGCAGCCAGCCACGCCCCACGTGTAAGCGGCCATGCCACGCGCTGTGCACGCACGTGTGCGGTCATGCCCCACGCACAAGCGGCCATGTTGCGCGCTGTGCACGCACGTGTGCAGCCATGCCCCACGCACAAGTGGCCATGCCACCAGCTGTGCACGCACGTGTGCAGCCATGCCCCACGCACAAGCGGCCATGCCGCGCGTTGTGCACGCACGTGTGCAGCCATGCCCCACGCACAAGCGGCCATGTCGCGCATTGTGCACGCACGTGTGCAGCCATGCCCCACGCACAAGTGGCCATACCGTGCGCTATGCACGCACGCTAGTAGCCATGCCATGCGTTGTGAACGAACATGGGCAGCCATGCCCCACACGCAGGCAACCATGCCGTGCGCTGTGCACGCACACAGGCGGCCATGCACTGTGCACTAGCGGCCATGTTGCGTGCTATGTGCAGCCATGATGCGTATTGTGTGCACACTATTCGTATAAAGTGCGCGGCGTGTGTGCTTCAAGTTTGCCCAAGCGTAGTGCTGCAATCACTTCCGCGGGATTTTAGGGATTTTTTCTCTATTTTTCATTTTTCTTTCCTTTCTTCTTTTTCTTCTATTTTCTAAAAATGTTAGAAAAATTATTAAAAAAACTTTAATTCAAAAAATTATAAATTTAAAATAGAATATAAGAAAGTTTAAAATTGGAAAAAACTAATAATTAAAATATCAAAAATAAATCTCTAATTTAAAAATGAAGTTTAACCATATTTTGAAGTGCAAAGGTTCGGGGTCTTGCAAAAGCAATCCCTAAGCAGACGGATGTGTGAAGCCAGCCACACGAAAACGATGGGGGGCAAGTGGCGCATGAGTCGCTAGAGTGAGAGGCCAAAATTGTGTCTCTCCAGGTCAAGAATCTGAAATCTAATGCCGATCTTGGTAAATTTTTCCGCTTTATGTTAAATATTTCTCTTTTTAAATTAAATCTCGTATGCGAATTTTAGGAAATCGGGAGTAGAAAACTAGAAGGGGAGCTGGTTATGTGAAGCTTGAAGCTGTACAAATTTTCCCAATCCCTTTTTCTGTCTAGGATCCTAGGAAGATTTGGGTTAGTGTTTGTTTAGTGAGATCCAACCATATTTTATTAAAGTTTTCTAACAATTTCCTCAAAAATTTGCATAGATTATTATGGGTTTCTGGCATGTTTTACATATATATATATATATATATTCTTTGTTTTAGGTCGTAGATCTGCATGAGTGCATGTACCATTTAAATAGATGTATATATAAATATATATATATAGATATATGTGAGTTTGGAAATATATGTGCATTATGTGTGTGTATTGGTATAAATTTATATTTGTAGTATATTGATGAAGGCGTGGGGGTATTGATGATATAAACAGGACTATTCATGGGTGTGGATTTGTGTATGTAAATATAGAGTATATATGTATACCTAAAATTATGTGTAAATATTGTTAGGTGTGAGAATTTTAGATATATGTTTATAGGTCAGTATATATATATACAGATATTGATGTGTGTGAATATATATTTGTAACTATCTATGTATCAGTATATATATATATATATATAGGTGATGATGTGTGTGAGCATATATGGAGGTAGACATGAATGTGGGTGTATGTGTAAATGTACAATATGTATATCATTATGGGTATAAATATGTATGAATAAGGCTTAAGTATATATGTACATGTAAGAAATCAAAGTCATTGTATATGTGTTTATAATAAGTGTAAATATACGTGTTTATTAAATGTGTGTATATGTGTATAAATATGTGTACACGTATAAATACAATATGAGGCATGTGTATATATATGTATAAAACTACGTGTCAAATATATAGGTAAATAAATTGTGTAAATGTGTGTATGTAGGAGTACGCATGTATATTAGTTTGTGTATAAATGTATATATACTTAAACCATCCATGTGAGTATGTATCTCATATATATGTTATGACATTGAATAGGTATCTTATTTAAGCAATTAATTTGATTTGCAAAATAATAAACAAAAGAACTTCTAAAAACGAGAAAATTTATTTAGTAGGTATAAGAGAGGGAGGGAGGGTTTGTGTGTTCTCAGTTTTGGCCCGAGATTGTAGTGAACCCTACTATGGGTACAAACTCAGTCAGACATAGCTGGGAAGTCCCATACCAGACGTCGTGGTTGGAAAATTGTCTATTGGTACCCATTACTATTTACGAAATGGGGATTTTATTGGTATTTGATTATTAATTATTATATTTGAGTATCCACGTAGTAAAGGAGATCCTTATTGCCTTTAGTGTTACTGGTAAAAACAGGATCGTGCGATGAAATTTTAAAATAAATATACATGAATATATGAATGGAAATGAATTGTGAAAATCAATAAAAGTAATTTATGCATATGTGAACATTGGTAATGTTTGTATCAGTATGTGAATTGTAAATGTGAGTTGGATATCAATACGACTATGTGAATGGTGATATCAATAATTGCTATATGGAATTATGAAAATTAGATATGAAACAAAGAAAAGAATTTGTGAAGAACGAAAATTGAATAAGAATTTTTATTACGTTAATTTCAATTTGGCATCTACTTGCATTTTTCTTGATTAAAATTTGCATTTGTTTTCTCAACCTTGTGAATGTTTATGTGTAAGTCTTTGTTATGGATACTGCCATCTTCTTACAGGATTATAAAGATTTTGAAGAAGCCTTTCATCTTTTTGTTAGTTTAGTTTGTATGGTAGAACTAAATTATGATATTAATATAATTATATTTTTATTGAGTCTCATGTATTGTAACTTCGTACAAATGACATATAATTTGATTTTTAGCCTATTACTACGCAATAGTGAGTTTTATATGTGTGGTAGCGTTTCCTCTCTGTAGAGAAATCGGGACATTACATCATTGTTGAAACATAATTTTATATATTCAAAATCCATCAGCATTACTAACAATACGTTAATCGCAAGGATATGACAATAATTAACATCATGATTTTTTGTAAAATAGTTCTCATATAGTAAAATTTTCCTGTGACATGAATGCCTAGAACATAAACAAGGTATATATGGTATGTTAAACTCATGTCATCTAACAATATGTAATATAGCTAGTTAATTTATCATTTTTTTTAATTAATCATAATGCTGATGGACATGATTTCCTAAATTAAGATTCAATCAATAGAACATCTATTTTCCTTACTTGATACAGATAGATCATTTATTAATATTTACATACCTTTGTGGAATGACTTGTTCTGTATAATACAATAAAATGCATAAGTTAATAGTATCGAAATGTTATAAAACACTCACCTTAAATCTAAGAAATAGTCTATAACATTGTCACAATAGATATCATATAGTTGATAAACAAGTAAAACTCCATGATAAAACTTCATTACGTAAGTTAACTCATTCCATAAATAGCACCCACTAAGTTATTCTTGTATGAACCATACAAGTAATTAGATAAGAGCAGTCAAAGTTTTTTGATTAAGCACAATATGTACTAACCTAAACTTAATTTTAAAATTAAGTTTTATGATCTCATAATTAGGAACCTTAAAGGACATTATATTTTGGTTTACATAAAGATATTTAAATCTTCAAGATTAGAAATAGTATATAGCTTTGGTTCATCTTTTATTACCATTAAACAAAGGATAACTTTTTCATTGTCAAAGTCCTTTTATTTTCTAAAAGGTATTCATTCTCTAAACATATATAACCATTAAGCCATTTTCTTTCTTCTCTTGAAGTTTCTTTTTAAGTTGAGGAAAACCATATATAACCTACTTTTATGCACTCTAAACAATTCTTAATTGACTTTGTGCTTTATTGAATTCTTTATTATGAAAATTTTTATTATTACTTTTGTTTATATCATTTTTTGCTTTTTTTTGGATTTTACTAAATGATGTGAAACTCAGGATCAACAATGCAATAAAAAAATCGCATATATAACATTGGCATTCAAAAAACTTAAATCTCTAAATAAGCTCTCCCTAATTAACTCACATTCAACCTATGAATGCAAACTAAGGTAACTGGGAACAAAAAAGAAATGGAAAAAATGCTACAACTTACCCAATAAGTCGATTTGATTCCTTGACTCAACAAGATGGTTGAAGAAATCTCACTTGATCAAACACTCTCTCACAATTAGCAATAAGCTAAAAAGTAATAATCTGAATTTTTATTAATCTAAAAAGTTGTGTGATTACAAAGTAAAGGTGAGTTCTTTATATATACATTCATCGGATTAATTCTACTTAAACTCAAAAATTAAAATCTTAATTAAATACTTAACTTAACTCAATCTAAAACTGAATTAAAATAATAATTAAAAGAAACAAAAATAACTAGGATAGTTCTTCTCCTCTCTTGGCCGATTCTTGAATCCTTTTCGGATTGAAATACTTCGTATCTTCACAGCTTGATATTCTCTTTATTTAGTTAATTAAATTGAGGAAGTTGAATTAAAGAAGGATGAAACTTACAGGTTTGAAGCATAAAACACATGTGGAAATTCGACAAGGAAGAATTCTTGCTTGGCCAAATTCTTCTGAGTCTTGAATTCTTTTCTCTCTTAAATATTTTGTCTTTCTCTTGAATTCTCTCTTCTAATCAATGTAGAACTCTTCATGTGACGAATCCCAGCTGAAAAAAAAATCAAGAAATGAGAAAAGACATGTGAAAGGAGAGAGAGAAGAGGTCTCTCTCTCAAGTTTAACTTCTCCTGCATGGGTAGAAGCCTTCTTTCACTAAAACTCGTTCTTGGGGGTTTGCCTTCCTCTAGGACTCTCCCTTGGGTTTCTTGTTATCCTTATCTTCTTTTTGCTGCTAAATCAAATCTAAAAAGGACTCTTTGAACCGATCTTGAGAGAAGGAGAAGTGTGTAAGGACTCTTCCCTCACAGATGAGAGAATCCCACGTGTGCAGGTTCTCCTCCTCCCACATGTCCGAGCCTGTACATGTGAACTAAGCTGCTCACATGCCCACAATGTGGTTATTGTGGGCCTCTATGGCCGATGTGGCCAAACTTGTACTCTTGTTGGGCCAACCCAAGGCCTTTTTTCTTGCCATGTAACCTCCCAAGCTCGCAGATTGGCACATATACCCCAATTCTATGGCCTTGAGCATTTTTGGGCTTTCGAATGGGATCAGACCTCACTTGTTGTTAGGTTGAGCTAGAAGTCCTCTTAGAATAGAATCAAGTTCGTTGTGGAGTAAGATTCACGGAATCCTTGGGGGAAGAGGATTCCTTTTTCTCGTGGGAAAAATCCCCCATTCGCAGGAGAAATCCTAGGTATGCCATGTGAGCGCGCGCAACTGTGTGCGTGTATGCACGCAGGCAGACTCCTTGATGAAATTAACTTGTAAATCACTATTATTTTAATTATAAAATTATATTTCCTATTTAAAATCATAAAAATTTATTTGAAATAGAATCTCTTGTGGAGTTGGAAAAAATGCATTTTAAATTTTATCAAATTTAATAACTTTTAGGGTGACTTATTAAATTTGTCTCCGACGTTTGACTTTTGTTATAATTTGATCTTTTTTTTTTTTATTAGAGTTCAGTGTCTAATATTTTTTTTTGGTTTCAAACACTCACATTCTTTTTATTTGCTAGCTAAAAGAACTATAATGGTTAGATCATTTTTAGATGTTTTTAAAAAGTTTTAAAATTATTTTAATTATTTAATTAAAATAGTAAGTTAATATAAAAAATAGGTAGGATGTTATTATTGATTTATTACTCTTTTAATTTAGTTAATTAGTTAAATTTTTTAACTTATTTATTTTTTAAAACATCCAAATATGATTTAACTATTTTATTTTTTTTTTTTGTTAGAAAATAAAAAGAAACTAAATACTTAAAACAAACATAAAATGTCAAGAACTAAATTATAATAAAAAATAATATTAAGAACCAAATTATAAAAAGTGTCAAATTTTGAGAACTGATTTAATAATTTACTATAAATCTTAAAAGGTATAGTTATAATTTCATATGCAATTCTACTAAATCTTTGAATTTGTAGCAAATATAGCTTAGTTAAGCAGTCTAGAGAGTGCATTTTATGCACCCATTAATTAATTCTATAAATATAAAGATGTAACCAACAATTGGTATTGAGTTTTATTTTAATTTCTGTAATAATAAAATGAAAAGGCATATATTTGTTACTTTTTAAAAGCAAATCAATGATTATGATGCAATTAAAAAAAAAAAAAGAGTAACGAAAGTTTGCAGAAATTTAAGCATGTAAATAGAGAATTGAAGGACTGAATTGTTTTTAAAAAATATAATAAACCTAATTATAGAGATAATCAATAAATAACAATTTTGATGGAATTTGTTTCGTAGTTGATTTTTATTTCATTTTGGGAAAAATAAAATCATTGAGATTGGCCCAAACTAAATTAGAGCCGTTGGATATGTACAAAAACATGTCTGAGCCCGGGTTCGAACCCGGGACCACTAGTGTGTGAGACTAGCGTGATAACCAACTACACCACCCAGACTGGTTGCTGCCACCGACATTAATTTAAGATTCAAAACAAACAACAAGTTTGATAGACATAACTCCTCTTATTTACTATTTAGAATCAAATTAAAAATAATTTTCTATCAAACCACGCTTTATTGACAAGAAATTTAATTGCCACCTTAGCAATGAAATCACGTAAATTACCTCTCTTTATTCTACACTTAAATATCACTGCCCCTCCAGCTTCCCTCCCTACTATTTGATATAATGAATTATAAATTTTAGAAAATTTATCAATAGACTATTTATAATTTTTTAAGTAGCAGGAAGAAAACAAAAAGCTAAAATTTAATTATTTTTTATTTTCTCTCCATATTATATCTATAAATTATTAAAGTGCATGGCTTTTTGATAATTTAGAAGAGAGTTACTATTATCCTCTATACAAATTCCTATTGTACACTACCTACTTTTTAATAAACTCCCCACTCAACTAATTTCATTTAATTTTATCTAAATTATGAATAAAAATTACAATTTCAAATATTCTCAAGTCATAATAAAACTAAACTATAATATTTTATTTTTCCATCATTATGACGTTTCTAATTTTTAACTTTTTTAAATAGTAATTTTATTTTAATTTTAGTTTTTAACTTAAAATAATTTTTCATTGATACTAGTCGTAATTCTATACAAGTCGACATGGCTATCGTTTTAACCTATTTGAAAGATTTTGAATATTCTAACTAATATTACTCGGCACACATTTTAAATTATATTATGTCACAATTAGAATGTATAATATTTATTGATGCTATTATATTTATTTAGATATAGATGTAAATTTGAAGGATTGTAATCTGTTCGCAACACGCAACGAAAGATATAAAACAATCAAATCAAATATATTTGTGCTTCAAAAATCATATTGCACATTAAAGAACAAATTTAAAACATACACGGTATCGCGTTCTCAAATTAAAATTCTTCAAAAATGTAATATTATGATCCCAGAATTTAGGCTCGGGATGATTAAATTTATATTCATAATAATTCTACAAATTTTAATTTTAAGTTTTCTTAAAATTTTTGAAGAAATATACATTTTGGGTGCATTTAAAAATAATTTTCAAAAGTCATAGTCAAACTAGAAATAAGAAGACTTATTTGAAAAAAAAAATTAAAAAATTGGAGCAAAAGTGCAAAATAGAAAAATGGGCATGTAGGACGGTTACATCAGTAGCACAGCCAATCGTCGTGCGCCGCATGGCAGACACGCAGGAGACCACGCGAGCGATCTGCGTGGCAATCGATTCAACGATCCGGATTCACTCCTGCATGGACAAATAATCCAGATCCATTTTCCCTTCAGGCTCGATCGAACAGTCCACGTGCATTCGATCGGATGGCTCTAATTTGCTTCCTAAATAAGCTAGATCTGATAGTGGAGATTGGGTCACGCGGGCCCAAACGAACAATCCAAATCAAAGGAAGAGGAGTATTTAGTCTCCTTTTCCACCAAAACCCTAACCCTAGCTGCAACCAATTTGCCGAAGAAGAAAAAGAAGGGCAAATGGAAGAGAAGCTGGCCACCGTCGCTGCCCGTACCGGAACTCATCACCGACGCCGAAAGGTGAGTTTTTTCTTCCTGTTCGCTTCGTGTTCCGATTTTTAAGTCACCCTAAACCCTTATCGGCACCGAAAGACCAAAGGAGAAGCCAAAAATAGAGGACGGAGTTTGGCCGAGCTGCCGCACCCGAAAACAAAAACTCCTCAGGTGAGCCCGAATCCTCTTTCTGTTCCCTTCTATTTTTCGACCATTGGTTTTCTAACATGTTTTCGGTGAAGGAAAACCGAAGGAAAACCACGACCGCTAGGGAGGAACGACGGAGGTTGATCGCATAAGTTTTCAGTTTGTAATTTTCTTTCTTTTATAGTTTTTAAGGGACATTCTCATAACCCTATTAGGCATTTAAATTAAATTATGCAAGGAATATAACCTAAAATTTAAAATATCTTCCACAAACTAATAAATCTTAATATTATTTATTTAACCATTTCTGAGCCTTTACAGTTGGTATCAGAGCTGCGTTCCTTGAAACCATTCCTTGCACATAGGGTTAGAATAATTCAATACAACCTGAATCTCAAACCTTGTTGTGAAATGTAGGTACAAGTACATGAGGAGAGGAAGACCCCCCTTAAATAGAGCTATCCGGGAGGGATCGCTTAGAAAGGATGTCGATTAACTCTTCGAGATGCTGGAGAGACTCATCTCTACGTAGCAGGCCAGGGAAGAGAGGTGGGAGCAGCCTGATCCCCCTCCACCACTACCACAGTATGAGTCACCTCCATACTGAGAGGATCTAGGGTCATTATGATACAACCCTGCTCCCCCACCGTATCATCTGGCACCATTATAGTACAATCCATGCCCCCACCGTATAACCAGGTGCCACCACAGGGCCACCTAGTCCCTCCCCAGCATAATCTAGTTCCCCCTCAACAGGACCCAGCTCTACCCGTGATGGACCCAGGCTACTTCAAGAGATACAAAAGACTTAATCTATCTACTTTTACAAGGGCATTTACATTTGAAAAAGCTGAATACAGGTTAGTAGAGACAATGAAGACCTTCACAACTCTTGGAGTAGTTCCCAAATAAAAGGTCATTCTTGCCACTTACATGCTCGTAGGTGAGGCAAAGCATTGGTGGTAACTGAAGTAAGCCACACTACTCACTCCAGTCACCTGGGAATAGTTCCTGACAGCTTTTAATGCTGAGTACCTTCCAGAACACCTCCAACATTTGAAATAGATAGAGTTTACACACCTGGTTCAAGGGATCTGTCAGTATCAGAGTATGCTAAAAAAATCCTAGAGTTAGGTTGATACTCTTCTGAGAGCATGGCAGACGAAGGCAGAAAGGTAAAAAAATTTGAGTGGGGTCTTTGTCTTGAAATTAGACCGCAATTGTATGTGTTCGAGTTCAACACCTACTCAATAGTTTTGGCCAAGGCAGAGTTGATAGAAAGGAACTTCTGCATTTTTCCTCCAGTAGTGGGCAACTCTAGGCCCCTAGTTCCACATCGCCGACTAGCTTCTACTGCACTAAATCAACAAAACAAAAGACCAAGGTCCGTGACTCAAGCTCCTTCCCAGGCCCTAGTGACAGGACGCAATAAGATTTACCAACACTGTGGCAAAGATTATGGGAACCGACCCTGCTATCGCCTCAACAATATCTGTCGCATATACAGGAGTACCCAGCACTACGCGAGAGAATGCTCGCATAATCAGAATCAGGTCAGACCCGTAGTCTAAGACAGAGTCTATACACTCACTCAATAAGATGTTGAAGCTAACCTAGACAAAATATAGGAGACGTACACTATCCACAACCACCTTGCATATGTTTTAATTGATACTAGTGCTTCACATTCTTTTATTTCACATGTTTTTACTCGAAATTTAAATGTATTACCTAAAAGCCTTGATTTTGTACTGTTTGTGTCTACACTTGAGAATGGGACACTACTAGATGATGTTATATACAAATCTTGTATCATAAAAATAGCAGGTAGGAAGTTAAATGTAGATCTGATAGCACTTGACACATAAGATTTTGATGTCATTCTGGAAATAAACTACTAGTAGCGTATCACGTCAATGTGGATTGTTTTCATAAGAAGTTTATATTCAACATTCCTAATGAAGAGTCTTTCACAAATTAATAAAAGTTTTAGATATTATTCACATGTGGTAACTGCGTTGTTTATCAAATGCCTTAACTCATCTATTCTTTTCTACGTTAAACAAGCCTAAGAAAGAGATTTCCATTCAAGATATTCCTATTGTTTGAGATTTTTCGGATGTATTTTCTAATGAACTACTGGGACTGCCAATAGATCGAGAAGTTAAATTTATCATAGATCTTTATCCTAGCACCCAGTCTATCTCAGTTGTCCCATACCAAATGAGTTGTGTCAAGATGGAAGAACTAAGGAAATAGAATAAGAAGTTGCACAATAATGAGTTTATTCGACATACCAAATCTCATTAGGGTGTCATAGTCACGTTCGCAAGGAAAAGTGATGGTTCTTTGAGGTTGTGTACTGACTACAGGAAATTGAACAGAGTTACAATCAAGAACAAGTATCCCCTCCCTAGGATTGATGATTTTTTTACTAATTACAAGGTGTTCAGATTTTTTCCAAAATTAACTTGCGTTTGGGATACCATCAGGTAAAGATCAAGACAGAATACATCCTTAAAACGATCTTCGAAACTCGGTATGGGCACTATGAGTTTTTGATCATGCCATTCGAGTTAACTAATACATCTGCGACTTTATAGACTTGATGAATAGAGTCTTCAGGTTGTTATTAGATCAGTTCATCATAATATTCATTGATGATATCCTAATCTATTCGAAGAGCATAGATGAACACACTCAGCATCTGACTCAGGTCTTACAGGTCCTCAGAAAAAAGAAACTATATACAAAATTGAGTAAGTGTTGGTTTTAGCTTTAGCAAAATTTCTTCCTATGGCACATAATATCAAAGGATGGAGCATCAATGAATCCCGAGAAGATTGATGCAGTGATGGGTTGAAAGTAGTTGACTTCAATTAAGGAAGTTTGAAGCTTTTTGGGTATGGCAAGTTATTACTGCAGGTTTGTAGAAGGGTTTTCAAGCATAGCTACCCCCTTGACCCGACTTACGAATAAAAATGTCAAGGTTGAGTAGAATAATGAATATGAAAGGAGTTTTACAGAACTTAAGAAATGACTGACTACCGCGCTAGTCTTGGTATGCCGAATGGAACAAGTGTATATACAATATACAGTGACGCGTCCTACCAAAGACTGGGCTGCGTTCTAATGTAGTACGGGAAGGTCATAACTTATGGGTACAAGCAGTTGAAAACTTATGAAAAGAATTACCCCACCCACGACTTGGAACTTGTTGTCATTATCTATGCCTTGAAGACTTGACTCCATTACTTATATGGGAAAATATTTAAAATTTATATAGATCATAAAAGTTTAAAGCATATATTCACCCAGAAAGATCTCAACATGTTTCAGAGGCTTTGGATAGAGCTTCTCAAGGATTACAATTGTAAGATCTTGTATCACTCGGGCAAATATAATATGGTAGTCAACGCTCTTAACAGGAAAAATGCAAGTATGGTAGCTCACATAATGATTTTTGAGTGCAGGGTGATAAAGGCTACACAGTAGATACAACTCAAAGATTTGAAAAGGGCCATATGTCTCGCCCACCTAGGAGTCCAACCCAAATTAATCCAGAGAATAAAGGAGGCTCAGCTAACTGATCTTACTCTAGTAACTCTCAGAAAAGATATAGAATAGGGTTTAAACTTAGAATTTCAAGTCTCTGCCAATGGGTTGCTCAGGTTCTAGGATAGGTTATATGTTCCCAATGATAGCGAACTGAAAAAAGATATCATGACAAATGCTCACAGTTCAAAGTTCACCATGTATCCGGAAAGTATTAAGATGTATGAAAACATGCGACCCCAATTCTGGTGGAGTGGGATGAAAAAGAAAATTGTTGATTTCGTCTTCAAGTGCCTTGTATGCCAACAGGTCAAGATAGAGCATCAAAGCCCAGGTGGGCTACTTCAGCCATTACTGATCTCGAAGTAAAAATGGGAACATATCACCCTGGACTTTATAACATGGTTGCTTAGGGCACACTCAGGACATGACGCGATCTAGGTAATTGTTGATTGACTCACTAAGTCCTCTCATTTCTTGGCCATCAGAATGACTAACCCCTTGGACAAACTAGTTAGAATCTATATTCAAGAGATAGTCAGGTTACATAGAGTTCTGGTGACAGTGGTATCATACAGGAACCCCAGGTTCACCTCTCAGTTTTGGATAAGTTTTCAACAAGCAATAGGGATGAAGTTGTCTCTTAACACAACATTCCACCCTCAGACAGATGGACAATCCAAGCGAACTATTCGCACACTAGAGGATATGCTCAGGGCTTGTGTCCTAGATTTCGAAGGGCACTGGGATGACCACCTACTCTCGTAGAGTTTGCCTATGATAACAGTTATCAAGCAAGTATTAGCATGGTCCCATATGAGGTATTGTATGGCCAATCTTGTAGATTGTCGATATGTTGGGAAGAGGTGGTGACAGGAAATTGATTAGCCTAGATCTTCTAGATGAGACCACAACAAAGATTGTTAAAATCAGAAAAAACATCCAGATGGCTCAGAGTAGACATAAAAGTTATGCAGACACCCAAATGAGAGATTTAGAATTTAAGAAAGGCGATTGAGTGTTTCTTAACGTCACCCCCTTTAAAGGTATCACCAGGTTTGGAAAGAGGGGAAAATTGAACCGCTAGTTCATCAGATCATTTGAGATATTGGATAGGGTTAGGATATTTGTCTATAGACTAGCACTACCTCTAGAACTATCTATAGTCCATAACGTATTTCGTGTGTCAATACACCACAAGTATAAACTAAACCCCTCACATGTCTTGTCTTACGAACCACTTCCACTTTAGGAAGATTTATCTTACAAGGAAGTACTGGTTGGTATTTTGGACAGGAAGAGTAGAGTGCTTCACAACAAAGAAATTCCCTTCATTAAGGTCCTATGACAAAATCACTCGCAGGACGAGACCACTTGGGAGTTGGAATCAGACTTCAGGACCTAATATCCTCAATTGTTTGACTAGTGGGAGAGCAACAAATTTGAAGGACCAAATTTTCTTACAGGGGGAAGAGTTGTAACACCCTGAGCTCGGGTTTTAGTCTCGGGATGATTAAATTTATATTAATAATAATTTTAGAAATTTTAATTTTAATTTTTCTTAGAATTTTTGAAGAAATATACATTTAAGGTGTATTTAAAAAAAAATCAAAAGTCAGGGCCAAACTAAAAATAAGGAAGGACCTATTTGAAAAAAAAAATAAAAAATTGGGGCAAAAGTGCAAAAATAAAAAAATAACCACGTAGGATGGCTACGTCAATAGCATGACCAATCATCGTGCGTCGCGTGGTAGACACGTGGATATACGTTCTACGCGGGAGGCCACGTGGGTGATCCACATGCCAACAAGATCCAACAGTTCGGATTCACTCTAGCACGCACGAACGACCCAGATCTATTTTTCCTTCAACGCAATCCACGTGCATTCGATTAGATGGCTCTTATTCGCTTCCCAAATAAGCCAGATCTGATAGTGGAGATTGGGCTATACGGGCCTACACGGATGGTCTGGATTGAAGGAAGAGAAGTATTTAAACTCCTTTCCACTGAAACTGTAACCCTAGACGCAACCAGTTTGCCGAAAAAGAAGAAGAAGGGTGGTCAGAAGAGAAGCCGACCACCGTTGTTGCCATACCGGAACCCATTGTCGACGTCAGAATGTGAGTTTTTTTCTTCCTGTTCACTTCGTTTTCTGATTTTAAGCCACCCCAAACCCTTATCGGCACCAAAAGACCAAATGAGAAGCCAAAAATAGAGAGCAGAGCTCGGTTGAGCCGTCGCACCCGAAATTGAAAACTCCTCTGATGAGCCCGAATTCTCTTCCCATTTCCTTCTATTGTTCAACCATTAGTTTCCTAACATGTTTCTAGTGCAGAGCAACTGAAGGAAAATCACGACCGCGAGGGAGGAATGGTGGAGCTGCTGCATCGAAAATCTCAAACCGCCAATAAGTTTGAATTTTTCCCCTTTATCCACCAACAAAGGCCACCTAACCTCTAATTTCATAGGATTTCGTGTAGAATCGACCGAAATCGGCCTGACCAAGAAGAGGAACCACCGTAAGCGTTGGAGCCGGTGCCAGAGCATAGCGGTGCTGCCGTGTCAGAACCCTAAACAGCACCCGGGGGAATTTTAATCCCTTTTGGCCATTATTTTATGTATTTCTATTATATTTGATGTGTTTTTTAGTTTTTATAGAAAAACCCAAGAAATCTGGAAGCCGGGAACTACCAAAAAGTGCTGTGGAAAAGGCGGTATTTCAAACACTGATCCATGGTAAGAATCCCTCACCCTTTCTCTCGTTACAGTTAAGTTAAAGTTTAATAAATAATAAATGAAAAATTTTAAATTTTGGCAACCCCTTGACTAATTAAAAACAGGTCACCAATGGAGTCGGTAACCGGTCAGTATATATTTATCCCTAGTTTATCTGTGGTGTATATTTATTACTATACTGCTTCAATTGCTCATTGTTACATCGTGTTCTTTAATTTATTAATTTAATTAGGTGTCTATTTAATAGTTTGCTTAACCATTTTCATCCTTATCTATTGATTGGATTAAAAGAAATGTTTTAATTACGTTTCTTGAATTATTGAGTATTATCTTATATTGCCTATTAAAGAATCATCATATTGTCCTGTTATTTTAAAATGCGAGTGTTGTACATATTTGGTGGCAAATCGGTAATGGGGACATGCAATGTGTAAGGTAACGTTATTAAATTAAGGGGGCTTATTGGATGTCATGGGAAATAGTGTATAGACCTAGTACATAGGGTAAACTCTACCGTGGATGTTACCCTCAGTCGAACGGGGCTGAGAAGTCCCATACCAGAAGGGTTGAAAATTATTTTGATTACGCTCATACTGGACGGAGTATTAAGGTGGTTGTATGTTTGGCGCCCATTACCCGACTGGGTATGGGGATGACCAGTTGATTAATAGAATGAATACTTGGTCCACGTGTAGTGGGAACCCCCTATGGACCCCCAGCAGCACCGGTAAGTAAGTAAAAAGATAAAGTTTGATTATTGTTGGTCTTTTAGAATATATGATATGTATTGCTATCCTGGTTCTTTCCTTCATAAATGGTATTTAGAAACTTAAAGGTGAGTAAGGAATAAATGTTTTCGAGTTAAATGAATTTATTTAAATTAAAAATTAAGCTCCATTGGTTGTTTACGATTTCTACCAACTTTTGATTTTTCCATATCGGAAGTAAAGTATTGACATTCTTATTGAGTTATTGTAGTTCACTCCCTTATTATTAACCATTTCAGATCAAGACGACTAAGATCCGGATCCTGAACAGTAAGAAAGTTAGGAAAAATTTTGCCTCCCATTTTTTCCAATTATGCAGCAGAAGTTGATCGCATAGGTTTTTAGTTTGTATTTTTCTTTCTTTTATGTTTTTCAAGTGACATTCCTGTAACCCTAATGGACATGCAAGAAATGTAACCTGAAATTCAAAACTGCTTCGCAAACTAATAAATTTCAATATTAGTTATTTAACTATTTCTGAGCCTCTATAGAAAATACGAAAACTTTATGCGTATTTATATTAAAATTGACTTTTGCTAATCAATTCTTTAAATAATGGAATACGTAAATAAATTGAATAATATTTGTATTAAAATTTTCTCATAAAAATTTAACAAAATTGAAAGAAAAAATTCCTCAATCTTTTTTTCCTTTTGGTGCACGGGTAGAGGTTTTTTCTTCTCTTTTTATTTGTTTACAATCCCATACCCATATATATATCACATAGATATACAGGTGACGTCGCAAATTATAAAGTCCTTTTGGACTTCTTTTTGTCATGACCAAACTAATTTGGACTCTTCCCCTTTTTCTTCAGCACCCAATTATATATATAATATATTTATTTATTTATTTATCCCATATATATGTATAAATATAAATATATATATATATATATATGTTAATGGCAGGATTTATAACCTAGTTGTATATACATATATATATCACATATATATAAATATGTTGCCTTTTATTATTATTATTATTATTTAATAAAATAATTTTATAAATCAATCCAATTCTAAATTGAATTTTACAATTGTAGCAGCCCCGGAAATTTTTAAATGAAATGAGTATTTAAATATATCAAATGCGGAAGCGAAGACAAAATTTCAGTTAACATCCCTTACACGAAAACCAAAAACGTACTTAAAGTATAAAAGATTAAACTAACTAAGAGAGAAACTCGAAAATAAAACTATGAGTATGACTACAGAGTCTCTAGGCATCCCCTTCGTCATCCTCCTGGGGAACGGGTTCGGGAAACATGTTTTCCTGATCTGAAATGGTTAAATAAGGAGTGAGCTACACTAGCCCAGTAAGAACATCACGATATCTCACCGTCACGGAGGTAAAGGTGGGTAGAAAAACACAAAAGACCAATGGAGCATGATTTATAACAAATCATTTTTATTTATGATAAAACCTTTACCATCCACTTACCTCGGTGGAATTCATGAAACAATATAAGAAAATAATAACATTATCACAATCATAGAATAATATAAGCTGTAAAACATAGCACTTATCACGCATTTTGTAATTCAATCATTATACAACATATCCTTTTCTCATTCCCCAGCCTACTAGTATCCATGGGGGTCCATAGGGGTCCCGCTACCCGTTAACCTTTAACATTCATAATCAGTTTCCAGGGCCGTCCCCATACCCCGTCCGGTATGGGCGCCAAAACCATAAACCTCAATACCCCGTCCGGTATGAGGGTGAAACGGGTCGTCCCCATACCCCGTCCGGTATGGGCGCCAAAACCATAAAATCTCCATACCCCGTCCGGCATGTGAGACCACAATCCCGGTAGGGTTCCCTACGGACCCGGTCCGTCCACCATCTCCCAGGATATCTAGTCAGGCTAACCCCATCATACAATTATCAGTCTACACAATCTTTCATTTTCCTTTTTTCCTCAATAAGCATCATCAATTCACATTTAAGAAAGCAAATCGTAATTCATGTCAAGCAAACAACATACAGTATCAGTTCTTCAGTCTTTCAACCCATAAATAAATAAAACAGTAATATATGCACTCGAAACTATAAAATGAACACATCAAACCTCATAATGCATTTAAAGCTGTAAAACATGCCAAATAACAGTAAATCATAAATCACACTAGACTCGGGCTCCATTAGCAACCATAGGCAATTTCACACATGTGTTAATTCAAGAAATACCGTTTTATCATTTTGAACTTTAATACCGTGATAGGAAATAGGGTGAGGGGTCCTTACTTGTTTTCGGGATCCGAATACGATTCACAGTGCGCCTACAGGCCGTCCCTAATTTTCCCTGAATTTTTCCCGGGGAACTGAAACACACTAACGGTACCTGCACGTGTTCCAAAAAAACCCAAATTAGGCCCAGGGCCTCTTTCGGCCCAAATCGCAACTCCGGCACGGCGGCTCCGCCGTGCTCTGGCGACGGCGCCGCCGGCGGCGAGTCGCCTCGGGTTGGCTGTTTTCGGCCATTTTCGGCCACACTCGCATCGGTCCCTGTGAGAAAACAACCCTAAGGCCCTCGGGGGGCCAAAAAATCACGGAAAAACGGAGCTTACCGGCGGCGGCGCTCTCGGGTGCGGCGACTCTCCGGCGAGGTTCGTGTTTTGGTGATTCGGCTCCGGTCAACCTGTAGAGAAAAGAATGGTGATCACGGTGATATAAAAATTGCATCAAACGGAGGCCGGGAAGGGCCTCGTCGGAGGCAAAAACCGAGAGGGGGCGCGGCGGCGCCGCTGGTCTTCGGCCGCGTATTCCGGCCGTTTGGCCAGGATTTTGGCTTCGATTTGGCCATAGGAGGAATCAGCATGAAAAAACGAGTCGGGGGTATGAAATTTACCTCGATCGGCGGTCGGAAATTTCCCCGGTGCGGCGGCGGGTGGCGGTGGTCGGCCTCTGGTTCGTCTTCTCCGGCGAGCGGCAGGCGGCTAGGGTTTGTGGTCTGGTGTGGGGGTTATATTTATAACCCCTTGCCCTTTAATCTCAGCCGTCCATTTTGTTTTAATCTGGGCCGTCCGTTTTTGATTAAATCTGGGCCGTCCGTGCGATTAAATCTGGGCCGTCCGATCGCGCGATTGATCTGGGCCGTCCGATCGCGCCCACGCGGATCGCCAACGTGGCCCGTTCAGGAGCGACGTGGTCTTGCCACGTGGCAGGCCCCGGTTGGCCGGGACTGCTGACCGGGCCTGCTGACGTGGCTGCCGACGTGGCTTTTTTTTTTTTTTTCGCTCCTCGGTCCGGGCGCTACAACAATAATCTCCATTATTATAATAACCACACATGTTACATTATTACATTGATAATATAATAACTAAGAAATATAAATATTATTTTCTATTTCAAAAATAAAAAATTTAATTTTCCTCCAATATTAATTATATTTTATGTGTTAGCAAATAAAATAATAATATTCTATTTAGATAAAAAATTTATTTATTTGATGAACAAAGAATCCGAGAAAGAGGAGGAGAGTGTTTGAAGGAGTAAGGCGCCAAAAGGGAGAAAGTTTTTCATCCACTTTTGACACTCCAAAACTAACATGGAGACCACCTTCTCATAAAAGATTCCAAGCTAGAAAAAGAGACTTTAATGCAAAAACAAACATTCAAGAGAGAGAAAAAAGAATTCAATACGAAAAGGGAGTCCAAACTCCTGCACCTAGCAACCAGGGTGATCAACTTCCACTCGAATTCCTATTCCCCTTTCCAACTCAAAGTCCTCTATTTTCCAGCAAGTCCTATTTAAATTCCCCTTAAGAAATCATCAAAAATGAAGAAGAAGAAGAAATAAACTGCAACTCAGAGGCATAAACCGAGGAAGACACTAGAATCGACTGAGAGATGAAGAGGTTAAATTTTAGTTATTTTAATTAGTTAATTATCCTATTTGAATTAAGATTTGATTATTTTAATTATTTATTTTAAGTTTCCTAGTCTAAGTCTTATTAAGAATTAGAGTTGCACTATATTTTCTATTTCAATTTGGATTTGAAGAAAAAGTCTATATAAAGGCTTCACTCCTTAGGTTGTAAACACATCTTTCAAAATTTAGACGAATAAAATTTTAAACTTTTGCTTACTTTTTAAAATTAGCATTTGCTAATTTTTTTTTTACTATTCTTCAAGATTCTTCAAGTTAGGGAGCTTTAGAAGTCTTATTGTGCCAAGGAATCAAAAGTGACTTATTGTGTAAGTCATGGCGTTCTTATTTATTCTTTTATTTTTCCCAATCATCTTATACTTGCATTCATTTTATTGGGTGTAATTTGAGTAGGGAGGGTAAATTAGGTGGTTAAGCTTTCTAGTGTCACATTGAGTGAGGTTTTGGGAGTCAAAACAATCCATCCCCCACCTCACATCAAGAACGGTAGTTAATAAAAGATGCTATAGAATGATTAAATATGGAAAAGTAAGTTGTATATATTATGATCAATGGTCGTTATATAAAGTTATTTAAACCCAAATATGATATAGTTCATGGATTCACTCATTTGAATCAACTTATAAATCTCAATCTTATCCAATGGAACTATAGATCACTTGATCAAAATTCTCAACGAACATGTTTAATATTATATCTAAAACAAATCTCTTTAATCTCCTATCTAGGAGTTATGAGGTTAAATATTAGGCCTTTAAGTAAGCTTTAAAGTCAGAACAACATACCATGCAAGGAAAAATTATTCTTCTTCCTTGAATCAATATGTCTCTTTCATAACTTAAAAGATACCTTGAAAGCCAAAATCAAAAAACACGATAAAGTGATATTGTAAAGAATCATTCATTTCTCGTTCAAGCTTTCCCTAATCAAAGCAATAAAAAAGTTGCATCTATCAGGTATGTTATTTAAATGAAGAATCATACAACTTATACCGGACGGGGTAATGAGGTCTATGGTTTGACGCCCATACCGGACGGGGTATGGGGACGACCCTGGAATGGATTTCAAGTGTTAAGGATTAACGGGTAGCGGGACCCCTATGGATCCCCATGGATACTAGTGGGCTGGTGAATTAGGAAAATATGTTGTGTAACGATTGAATTACGAAAAGTTTGATAGGTATTATGTTATACAGTTCATATATATGTTTTCATGATGATGATGATGTTATTGCTTTCGGATATTGTTTTATGAATTTCACCGAGGTAAGTGAATGGTAAAGGTTTTATTATTAATAAAAGGATTTGTTGTAAATTATGCTCCATTGGTCTTTTTGTGTTTTCTACCCACCTTTACCTCCGTGACGGTGAGATATCGTGATGTCTTTACTGGGCTAGTGTAGCTCATTCCTTATTTAATCATTTCAGATCAAGAGGACATCGTTCCCGAGCCGGTTCCGCAGGAGGACAACGAAGGGGACGCCTAAAGACTCCCTAGTCACATTCGTAGTTTTTTTACTTTCAAGTTTCTCCTTTAGGTAGTTTAATCTTTTATATTTTGTGAGCACGTTTTTGGTTTTAGTATAAGGGATGTTATTCAAATTTTGACTTCGCTTCCGCATTTGATATTTATAATATAATTTTCATTTTAAATTTCCAGGGCTGCTACAAATCTAAACAGGGAATTAAAGTAGCTAATTGGCAGTGGAACTTTATGGATTATTGGCTCACATATATCTTTAATTATCATAAACCAATAGAAGATTTGGATTTCTTGATGGGTGTCGAATCCACCAAAAACAAATTCTAAATTAACCAATAAAATAATATTATACTGTTGTAAGAAAGGTTGAATCCACAGGGAATTGGAATTCAATTTTCTTCCTTAACCAATGAATAACAAGTAAACAAAGGGTTTTTATAGAATCCAATACGCAAAATATAAAATAAAAAATGAGCAGAATAATATTAAACAAACTTTTAGCTACAAATTAGAAAGTAAAACAATTATAAGAAGAATTTCTAATTGATGAAATAGTTAGCTCTAGCAACGTAATTGATCATAGATGCAAGAATTTATTTTATTCAAACTATAATACACTAGTTACAGTTATCGGAAATGTTCTCACAACCAATCCTTTCTTATTTCTAAACTAACCAAGAAATGTTCATTAGTGGTTCTTTAATGTCAAACAGTCCTGGGAATGTCCATAGGATTTAACTTGCCAACGACCTTGAGAACTAGAAGAACATGATTCAAGTTACTGGATTCGTCTATGTGAACTGATCGCTAATGGGTACCGGAACCACTCAAACAATATGGATTTGAGGGTTTTGGCTAGTTTCTTACTGCCATTGTAACATTCAATGAGCCCTGTTCAAACAAGTTCGAGACCACAAATATGTATAGGTATAGAAAATAAATAAATATCAAGATTTAAATAAAATATAGATTAAACCAATTTGACCTCACAAATACATCACTAGAGTTTATAAATCTCAATTAGGAAAAGAAAAATAAATTAGCCACTCATGGTGGACTTTTTAACACAAATGATTTCTTGAAGAGTAGAAGAAAGAAGAAAGATGAAGAAAAAATTGCAGAAGTAGCAAAAGCTATTGCGTGCGGTGTCAGGAAGAAGAAAGATGAAGGATCTACTTGGCAACCACCCCTTTTATAGAAAAAGAGCTTGGATTTTCTTCTTTTTGTTGATTAGGATCTTTTTCCTTGATTTTTAGGTTATCCCAAGATTTTAAGAATATTTTTCTGTTGATTTGTGGCCTCAAATCTTGGCTAGAATAATATCTTTTTTTTATATTTAAAAACCACATTTTAATTTAAATCTACTATTGTGCACGACCGTTAGCCTTGCCTAAGGGTAAGTTATCTAAGATAGGACCTACTATTGACTGCTGAATCCAAGCCTTGCCCAAGGCTTGTTTTTGGGCTAATGACTCTTCTCATGAACTCTTCCCATTTTCATGTTGTTTTTCTTTATTTCATCCTCATATCTTGTCCTCTAACAAAATATAAAAAATAGCTTAGATTAGATAGTATACCATCCAGTTTAACAACCCAAAAATGGATGATAATGATGTCTATTTTAGGCACTATCAAACTCCCCCACACTTGTGTTTGCCCTCAAGCACTACACAATACACTCCATCCATCCCTATCTCTTCACCTTCAACTCACTTACTCCCTATCATTTCATCACAACCCGAATGTTACACCTCAACCCTCAAGTTGCAAGAATATCCATCAACTAGTAATTTTTAAGCTTGAGTTTCATGGAACCACACTAATGAATAACCTATTTAACAACATCCAAATACGACATAAGAGAGATTTTCAAATTTAACACACAAAAATTTCATTAAGGGGAATAACCAATACTTAGTGGAATAGTCACAAAACCTGTCCAAATATAAGGATTCATGTAATTTATGCTAAAAATAGAAAAGCTTGAGCAGCTTTGTTTGCTTGAAATGTCACCAACCTTTTGATGAGAGGGCAAACATTTATGATGAATGCACCTGGTTACTCTGTTGGTCACAGTTTCAAATGGCTACTAGTGCTACTTGTAGTCATTTGGCTAGAGGAGTAGATTATTATTCGTGCTTTTTTTTTATTGTGAGTGTATTTTACGCTCCATCTCATACTTTTACTCCAATTATTTTTGAAAGTGAGTGCATTTTATACTCCATCTCACTCATCACATAATAGTTAATTTGATTTATTCATTTAAAGCACACAATTTTGGACAGGTTGTAGAGGAGTTCTTTCTGAGTATTGCTATTCACCCAAAAATAAGAGAAAATTAATTAAGTTTTTTTATAGGCAATTCTCAAACAAGTCATATTCAGTATGTGATCAAAGATAACCATTCATAGTGCTAAAAGATGAAAAATAAGTTATAATTCTTAGAAGATAGTTATAAGTGTAATTTAATTTTTAAAATATCTCATTTGAGTTGTTTAAAAATAAAAGAGAGAAGGTTGAAGTAAAAAATTATTGGAGGTTCATGTGTGATGCCGCAAAAATTAGGCAAGGTCAAAATAACTAGGATGATATGCTAAAAAGAAAAACTAGCTATTTAAGATGCAGAATGCAGAACGTAGAATGCTTCTTCCCCACACTTAACTGCACAGTGTCCCCAATGTGATGCAAATAATGAAAAATAAATGTAAAGTGACATATTAACTCCCCTAGTTACTTGACTTGGAGGTGGGGTGCATTCGGAAACATCACATTTCCAGAACTGCTAAATGTGTTGCTAGGTGATATAAGCCTTGGACAAGGCCAATGTGGGAAATGACTCACGACCATATTTTTCTTGGGATTCTATTAATTTCCTTATTTTAGAAATGACACGACTATACTTGGCAGGCACATGGCCATGTTTACCTCACAGAAATGCTTTGGTGGTAACACACGGCTATGCCTTAAGGATCTGGCACAAACCTTGGGCAAAGTTTATTCAGCAGTTCCAGAGTTTGGCTTTTTTCAACTCCAGCACCTGAATTCCCTGTCCCTTCACTCTAATCCCCATAGAACTCATGTTAACTCTGAGAAAAATGTTGTAAATAAATTGAAATTACTAATGCAAATAATAAAAATTGAAAAAAATGAAGCATGGATGGGTTACCTCCCATTAAGCGCCTTTGTTTAATGTCTTAGGCTAGATATTGTTAATTTTTAAGCACTCAAATCAGTTTGTCTTCTTATAGCCTGCTTAGCTCATTAAAACTTATCACCAAAAGGGTCGTCTATCCTCCCAAAAACACATATTTCAAATGTTCAGGTGGCAGTTTAAGCTCTAGTTTTGGTGCTTGCAAAATAGAATATAGATGTTTTGTGTTAGAAATAGGAAGTTTAACACACGATGCGTTAATCCTTTAACGTTTAAGTGCCTTTAATTCGAACACAATTCTTATGCATTCTTCTTAACAACAAGATTCTCTTCTAAAATTTTTAAGTTGTCCACATTAAAATCATTAGAAAACACAATGTTCAGCTTATCATCATGGCTTATATCAAATTATTTTTGACTTAAAGGATCTACAGTATCAACACCATACACACAAAACATATCACTAGGATACTTCATATCATCATGAACATTAAATTTTGTCATTTCTCCATCAAATCTCATTGTGAGTGTACCATCGTGCACATTTATCTTCATTTTGGTCGTACAAAGGAAAGGTCTCCCTAGCAAAATATTATAGGGATTAGATGATTTATCATCTTCCATATTTAACACATAAAAATCAGCTGAAAAAATGAAATTATCAACTTTGACAAGCACATAATCTATAACTCTTTTAGGATAAATAACTGATATATCAGCTTGCTGAATTATAACACCTGTTTTTTTAATGGACTAGCACTTAACCTTGAATAAATGGACAAAGGCATGACATTTATTGATGCTCCTAAATCACATATTGCTTTCTTTATTTCTAAAGTGCCTATCTTGCAAGAAATAGCAAACATATGTAGACCCTTGCATTTGGGGGGTAGTTTCCTCTAAATTATAGCTGAAACACTTTCCCCCACACTTACCCTTTCATTGCAGCTGAATTTTTTCTTGTTAGCGCACAACTTCTTTAAAAACTTGGCATATTGAGGAACCTGCTTAATTATATTGAGGAAATGAATATTTACCTCAACTTTGCGAAAAGTTTCTAAGATCTCCTTGTCTTCTCTTTATTTCCTTAATTATATAAATCTTTGTGGAAATGGTGGAGGGATTATGAATGATGCTGGCTGGTCAGAATCTAGCTCAACTGTGTCAGCCTTATCATCAGTAACTGCTTATGGTTCTGTGCTTTTCTATAAACCTTGCCTAAGGCCTATCAAATAGAATTTTTTAGCAACCCTTTACCATTTCTTAATGTGATAGTTGCAACACCACATGTAAATTTTAAGTGTTAATTGATGGATTTAAATTCAATTAATTAGTTTATATATAAATTAAATCTGTGTAAAATAAATAAAATTAAATTTACATCTAAATGTGCAAAAATAAAATTAGGGACTAAATTAAACAAAATTAAATTTATTTGGGGGTCTTTATAAGTTTAAAAATTGATTTAGCGGCTAAAATATAAAGAAAACTCGAAATCTAGGCCATTTTATAATTTTTAGAAGATGGGCCACCTGGGTTGGTGATGTGGCAACTGCCAAATCAAAGAGAGTCACGTGGCGTTGACCCACACATGTGGTCATCCATGCTGACACTTATGGTAAGCAAGTTGGACGATCTTAAGTGTTTTGAGCAAATCCAATGGTGAGATCGCAGTAATTAGATCCACTGGTGTGCAAACATTCAGAAGAAATGATGGCAATCCAATGATCCACATATGAGATGGCAATTGGATAGTCTACATGTGTTTTGAGGTGATCCAACAATCATGCGATTGAACGGTTCAAATCCAAAGGTGCATCACGATTTAACGGTTGAGGGAATAGGATGAAAAAATTATAATTTTGCCATTAATGAGGACCCATCCAACGAACTGCATGCAGCCACGTGTGCGATGCTTGTGTGGTTCAAATTTGTTGAGTGATGGGTTTAAAAACCCATATAGGCCACTCAACCTAGCCTAATTTGGAAAAGAAGAAAAGAAAAAGAAAACAGAAGAGCAAAGAAGAAAGAAAAAAGAAGAGAAATGAGGCCAAGGTCCAACATTCCCAGCGGAGGAAAGGAGGAAAAAGGGGAGAAATAGCAGTAGAGATCGCCGACGAAGGGCCAACCACTAAGAGAAGGGCATTTCTCGGCCAACCGATGTCGAAAGTCGCAAAAACCTACCGGGTTTTCTGACGACCCGTGACCCAACGCGTGATCAAACTGGCACTTTGGTGAGTAATTTTCTAGAGCTCTGTTTATCATTTTAATTAAACAAAATACTCTAGAGATAGCCTGCATGGAATAGAACATGTTTGAAGTTTAAATTAAACCAAAATCAAGTCATGCATGTATGAAAATATGCATGTAATTTACGGGTTTATCACTAACCTGCGAAGAAATTTTTTCCTGCAGATGTTTTCTCAACTTTGGGGACATTTTTTGAGCTTAAATCATTTTATAGAGACTTCCAAATTATAAGTATAATTAATAGGTAACCCAAAGCCTACATAGCATAATTGAATTTTGTGAACCGGATAAGAAGTTAAAAGCTTGCAAAGAGGGGTTGGTGAGCTGGGTTTAAAATCCATCTCGAAACCTATCAAGGTAGTTCAAATCACTGGGAAAGGTCCCCAAACCATCTATTTAGACATTTTGATGCTTTTTACCATATTTTTAAACTCACATTTGCTTGATTGAATTAATTGAATGCATGTATGATGCTTATATAGTGTAAATACGTATAAATTGCCTTGAAAGAAAAATTTGAAAAAATATGAAAAATAGGTTGTTAAAATTAAGAAAGTAACTAGATATAAAAAAAAGGAGAGAAGGAAATAAATTAGAGACAAAGAAAGAAATTAGATTCAAGTCCTAGATAGAAAAGTAGGTAATTAAGTTACAGATAAAAGGAATTAGAGTTAGGATTAGATTTAAAATAATAATAATACTAATAATAATACTAATTATACATAATGATAATAAAAAAATATATATACATCTAAAATATAAATAAATAATAAATTAAATAATAATAATATAAGTAATACTAATAAAATAAAATAGCAATAATAATAATGATAATAATAATATTAATAATAATAAATATTAGTAAATATATATAATATTAACAAATCACAAAAAATTACATAAAGTAAGTGAATATTAACAAAAAATATATATAAACACAAATAATTAAATAAAATTTCTAAAGTAAAATTTTGAGAAAATTAGATTAAAAAAGGGAAAGGAAGAGTGGTAAGTGAAATTTTAGTTGTGAAAAAGTAAATAAAATACCAATCGTAACTAGAATAAGAAGAAAAGAAAACAATACAAATATTGCAAGAAGTGAAAATTTAGAGATAACTCGCTCAAGATTGGTATTGCTGAAATTTAGCGGTATAGTGAATCCTATCCTTGGGTGGATGGAAACTCTTCAAGAAGTGGTTGGGATGTGTTTTCTGTTCTGGGTCACCTAACGATGGACTATTGTGACTAATGTGCATGTTTTATTTATGTGTGCATCCCTTTGTGATAGTGGAAATCTTGATCCCATAATGGTACAAATTGAATAACGGATACATCCATCCAATATCAAATCAAAACTCTAAAATTTTAATAACTTCAATATGGTGATTGTGTTGGGTAAATCGAGAATCTAGGACACCCGCTGAAGGGTTGCAGATGTCTCGATTTGACCAGAAACTTGTGAAAAATTCTAGTAGTGATTATGAGGGATAAATGATGGCTTAAGGAAAAACTGTGTAATAAAATAGATTTAGAGAAATTTTAAGAAAAAAATGAGTATAAGAGACGTTGGAGGGATAATACCTAAACTTAGGGGCAGTTTAGAGAGAGAGAATGAAATTAGGGGGAACAATGAGAGATGAGATAGGAAATGGAATACCTTTGCATTTCATAATTTTTAAATAGAAGAGAAAGAAAAGTTTTACATATTTAATTGATTGTTTGACTGTATGTCACATGCCTAGGGTATAACATATTTCTTATACTTACTGAGCGTGTTGAAATTGCTCACCTCATTAAATAACCATCTTTTCATATCAAAAGAATCTAGTTGTTGATCAAGAGGATCCGGTTGTGGATCAGGAGGATCTCACCCCTAAACTGGATCAAGAAGAAATTGTATGAGCACCCATGATGGAAATTATATGTTGTAACCAAACTGGTGTCTACTTTGTTTTGACTCTATCATACGAACCTAATGTATTCTAAACAATCTTACAATGTGGTCAAGGGATATTTTGAAGTTATAAATATTTTACTAATTGTATTTCTGCTGCATATTTAGTGTTTGACGACTGTAATCCCTTCATGGGAGAGTAGGAGTGTCACAATAGTACTTACATTTTCCGTTGGATTAACTTCAATTTGAGATGAAAATTTACCCCAAGATTCCAACTTACTCATAAATGTTGCTAATTAGGCTTACTTGGGTCTCCAAATTTCGAATGCTTGGTGTTATTTCCTAATAAAATTGTTGGGTGTTAGAAGTAAATGATTTAACAATTTTTTCAAGAGAAATACCTTGTTTTAGAGGTGCTGGTTATTGTTATGGAGGTGGTATTAGTTGATATTATTAGAAATTTTATTGTCTTACTCCATAGCTAAAGTTAGGATGATCCCTCCATCCTAGGTTATAAGTGTTTGGATAGGGGTCATATCTCCCTTGCGACTGGCTGGAGAATCCCTCAATCACTTTAGCTTGTTGTTGTCATCATCTTGAAGTGTAGGACACATGTCTGTAGGATGTCCACGATGCGTACAAATTCTACAAACCCTTGCCCAAGGATTATTCCCTGTAGCTATATTTTTCACCAAATAAGTTAGTTTAGAAATTTGGGATTCAAGAGAAGAAATACTTACCTCATTCACCCTTCTTAGGGTGTCTTGTGCTATTTTGAATTACTATGAGGTGGCAACCATGATTGCTATGAAAACTCTTACTTCTCGAGGTGTTTTGTTCACTATGGCACCACCACAAGCTGTATCCAACATTCTTCTTTTCGTAGGCAGTAACACAAAAATAGTGGATGAGAGATTTTTTGGAGATGTCATGTTGTGGGAAACTCGCACACAACCACTTAAATCTTTCTCGATAATCATGAAGGCTCTCTGACTCTCTTTGTTTGATTCTGCATATTTCTCTTTTTATTCTAGTAACTCTGGAGGCAGCAAAAATACTTATCTAGAAAAAATTTTACTATATCAGTCCAAGTAATAATCGAACTAGGAGTTAAATAAAATAACCAATCTTTTGTTGCATCATCCAAAGAAAAAGAACACTCTTTGTTTTATTTGTTCTTCAGATACTCCTTGTAGCTTCATGCTTGAGCACATAATATGGAATTCCTTGAGATGCTTGTACGGGTCTTCATTCTCCAATCCTTGAAACTTTGGCAGCAAATGAATCAGCCCTGGTTTTAACTCAAACACGGCTTCCAAGACTGGACAAGCAATGCAAATGGGCTGTTGGTTGGTAGGTAGGGCTCGCATCTCCCTTAAAGTGTGTTCCTCAACCATCTGTTTCTGTTTCAGTTTAAATGGTTGTGCCACTATTTGTAAAAACCATATCCTGCTAACATGTTCCTCTCTTTAGCTAGGTCTGTTTTCTTAAACTTTTTGTAGTTTTCTCAATTTTTAGATCATAAAAAAGAGGTTCTTCATGATAGGTCCTGATCATAAAAAGGAAAAATAATTAGTTAATCTCAACTCCCCGAAAATGGCGCCAAAATTTGATAGGTGTCGAATCCACCAAAAATAAATTCTTAATTAACCAATAAAATAATATTTTAATAGTGGTAAAAAGGGTTGAATCACAGGGAATTGGAAACTAATTTTCTTCCTTGACCAATGAATAAAAAACAAACAGGAGGGAATTTTGTAGAATCCATTACTCAAAATATCAAATAAACAATGAGCAGAATAATATCAAACAAACTTTTAGCTATAAATTAGAAAGTAAAGCAATTATGAGAAGAATTCCTAGTTGATAAAATAGCTAGCTCCAATAACGTAATTAATCATAGATGTAAGAATTTATTTTATTTAAACTATAACAAACTAGTTATAGTTGTTAAAAACGTTTCGATAAACAATTCTTCCATATTTCTAAACCAACCAAGAAACGTTCATTAGTTAGTTCTTTGCTGCCAAACAATACTAGGAACGTCTATGGAATTTAACTTGCTAATGGCCTTCAGAATTAGAAGAATCTGATTCAAGTTGCCTGATTCATCCGTGTGAACTGGTCAACTAGATTACTTACCTCTTTAGCGCGACACTGATCACTATTAGGTACCGAAACCACTAAAATAATTACGGATTTGAGAGTTTCGGCTAGCTATTTGTTTCCTTTTCAACATTCAATGGGTCCTTTTCAAATGAGTTCGAGACCAAAAATATGTATAGGTGTAGAAAATAAATAAATACCACGATTTAAATAAAATATGGATTAAACCAATTCGACCTTACAAATACATCATTGGAGTTTACTAAATCTCAACTAGGAAAAGAAAAATAAATCAGCCACCCATGGTGGACTTTTTAACACAAATGAGTTCTTAGAGACTAAAAGAAAGAAGAAATATGAAGAAAAAATTGCAGAAGCTACTACATTTGGCATCGGGAAGAAAAGAAATGATGGATCTTCCTGGCAGCTGCTCCCTTTATAGAAAAGGAGCTAGAGTTTTCTTCTTTTTATTGATTAGGATCATTTTCCTTGATTTTTGACTTATCCCAAACTTTCCAACCTGTTTTTCCCTTGATTTTTGGCCCAATATCTTGGTGTGAATGATATTGTTTTTTTAGATTTAAAAATCGCACATTTTAACTTAAATCTGCTGTTGTGCACAACCCTTAACCTTACCCAAGGCTAGGTTGTCTAGGACAGGACCTGCTGCTAACTGTTGAACCCAAGTCTTGTGCTTGTTTCTGGGATGATGACTCTTTTCACAGACTCTTCCCCTTTCCATGCTGTTTTTTCTTGTTTCATCCTTATCTCTTGTCATACAATAAAATATAAAAAATAGCTTAGATTAGATATTATACCATTAAGTTTAACAACTCAAAAGTGGATGATAATGATGTCTTTTTTAGACACTCTCATTTCTTATAAAATAAAAATAAGAATATGTGAATGTGACAATATGTTTGTTAAAGCTTCAAAGGAATAAGGTAACACATCATAGTTTACAAATTAATATTTTTAAATTCTTATTTAAAAGTAAATGGGCATGGATACTTAAAAATATAGATAAAATTATCCATCTAGTAGTTAAATATGTTATTTAAAGCTCTATTGTTGGAGAATGATACCCTAAATTGTTGAACTCTATCTTATAAAATTGATAATCTCCTAAATTGTTAACGTTCTTATAAAAATAATTACAAAGGCTAGAAGCGAAAAGATATATCTAACTTATATGATGTTAAAAGTTAGTGTCTTGTGTGTGTGTGTGAGAGAGAGAGAGATAGAGAGACAAAGAGAAAGAGAAAGTGAGTAAGAGAGAGGGAGAGATATGGAACTCACCCCAATCTTTGCTCTTTTAAATGATGGAAGTGATGATTCACTAGCTAAGTTACTCCTTGAAGCTTGTTTAGATCCCTTCATGGATCCTTAGGATGATTACGAATGCAATATTTTTTTTCGCACTCTGAATGAAGCCTTTTGTAATGATTAAAGTGACTCCTATAACATTTGTGTATTCATATTTTTGTAGCTAATGTCTTGGACTCAGTTGTAAACATAAAACCTTTGTCTTGTTGTAAGGGATTATATTTTCGTTGCATATGTTTTCATCATTTACACTGTATTTATTTCTATTATTAGGCTTCCTTTTACCCTACCAAGTATTTGAAATGTTACATGACCCGTGCCCTCTTTTGGGCTCGCACTGTGACACCCCTGAACCTATTCAGATGCATGTATTTTAAATTTTAAATTTATTTTAAGTTTATGATAAAAATTTTATGTGTGCTTTTACAATTAAAAAATTATATTAAAAATTTTTTTAAAAATTTAAAACAAAAGAAAAACCTAAAAGAAAAGGCAAAATAAGGGGAAAAACACCTTACTAGAAAAACCTGGTGGGAAATGGCCCGTGGGTATGTGCACGGACACACAAGCCTCGTGGGAAAAGGTCCTCTAACACCCGCATGCCTATAGAGCAGTGCCCACACGTCTCGTATAGACTAAAAGCTAGTCCACTACTATTCTGCCTGCCTTCTTTACCACTTCGCGTGCATGCGCACTTTCCCCCACTAGCCGATTGGCCACTTATGTCGATTAATTACTTCTTTTCTTACATACGATCCAATAGATCACATTGTTTCCCATTTTGGTATTTAGGCTTTCCTTCTTTCCTTCATTTCTTCATTTTTTTTTCATTCTTCTCTCTCCTTACTCGGAAAAAAAAAAAAAAGAAAGCTTAAGAGAGATAGCTAGTCTGAAAGCACTATGGGTTGTCTTTCCTCCTTTGTCATGGAAAGCTTTCACCATGTTTTTCTTCCCTTCCATGTATGGTAAGTTCTCCATCCCCGACTTCCTCTTTCCCTATGGTGCTAATGCACCTCACATATAAAATCCTCTTCTGTTTTTCATCATAGAAAAACATTTTACAACTCCTCAGAAGGCTGATTTGCTACTGCCATCTTCTTCCCCTCAACTAGAAAGCTTCTCATCCCTTTGGAAGTCATTTTAATCCATTAATAGATAAGGGATTTAATATTTCTTTCTATGCTTCTACTGAGCTTTTTATGATTTAAAATTGTTTTGTGCATGTGTGTGTTGGGTGCTTTAAACTGTATTTCATTAAATGTTTGATGGCATTTTGAAGTATTTTGATGCCTAAGTGTTTTTTTAGGTTAATGCATGTTTGACAAATGAGAAAGAATGTATGAAATGTACAAAAGAAATTAAGAAAATCGATTCGGGATATGTTCAAGCACCAAGGTGCCAAAAGTAATAGCGGCTTGCATTTGTGACGCGATTGCGAGGACATTATCCCAGAAAGCCCAAGTGCCAAGACAAGGCCCCCGACTTGCTGTGTGTGCATAATAGCCGCACGCAGGGGCATAAGTCTCGCTAGGCATGCCAGCACATCAAAGAGACCTATTGCGTGTGCGTGTGTGCGTATGTTTATCTACGTGTGCGTGTGCACGACCTACCAAGCATGTCTATATGCCGATAGGCCTATGTGCGAAGGTATTGTAGAGTGGGCATGCATTCGCACGCTTGAGGGCCTGCCTTGACACGCTCCAATGCCTAAACGACTCATCTGGGGCTCACTGCTTGTGTGACATATCGTGTTGCATAGTTCTGCTTGGCACACTCGTGTGCTAGGCAAGCCGTGTAGGTTGGGGCTTCTGTCTCACCCATTTAGTAGAGGTCGAGAGGGAACTTGATGGCCCAATTCGGTTTATGGGCCCTCATTTGGGCTAGGTTTGGTTAGTGGACCCCCACCAGGTTCGGATCGGGTTTGTTGAACCCTTATCAGTTTGGGCTAGTTAATGGACCCTCACCCGGTATGGGTCAGGTTTGTTGGACCTTTATTGGGTCAGGTTAGTCAATAAACCACCGCCGGGCCCAAGTCGAGTTTATTCGACCCTTATTAGGTTGGATCAGTTAGTGGACCCCCATTAATTTCGAGTTGGATTTATTGGACCCTTATCAAGTCGGGTCAGTTAATAGACCCTTGCAGCGTCCAATTTTGGTTTTAGTTAATGGGGCCATTTGGGTCCAAGTTTGATCAGCGGGCCCCTATTGGGTCTACGATCAATTATTTGGCCTTAGTGGGCCCAAATGATTTAGGACTGGAATAATTTAGGAAATTAAGAACCCGAGAGGTTTGAAAATGGGATTATGGACCCAATGGGTCAGATAGAAATCTGTAAATCAAAGTTTTGATTGTGATTCTGTACTCAGTTAAAAATAAAGAAATTATTGAAATTCATTTGACCATTATCACTAAAGGGTGATTGAAATATGATTGTTATCGACTATTAGTGAACCACTCCTTATGAATGGTACTGGCTTTTCCTCTGATGAGAGAAGATCGTGATTAATTGTAGGGATCCCAATGGCGAAGTAATGTCATGGTCATGTATATGATAGAACTACTGTATATTGAATTGAAACTTTTCCCCATTTATTATGGTAGTTAGGGATTCCTTATGCCTTCTGTTGATATAGGTCTAAATAGTTTTGCACAAAGATCTATAAACCATAAAACTAAATCGAATAACATGACTTGTATTATTAGGACTGTTGCTTGTTATGCTCTGTTTTCTAGATTTCTTTCCTTGTAATAATTATGTTTCTCACTATTTCATCTTATTTCTTATAGATTGAGACATGTATTTCAAAATGAATTTCATGTAATTAAAAATGTAAAGTTTTCAGCAGTTTCTTAAAATGAGCATAACTATGCTATGAAATCTTCTGTGGTCTCTGACGGTAAATACTGCTGACTGTAGAGGTAATGGTATTTTCTCAAAAATCAATATGACCTTTAAAACTTTGGTAATGTAGTTTAAATATTGCTTTCCTTATTGACTTTCATGGAAATCATCCCAAATCCATCCCCTAGATGATGTGGAAAGTGAAGATTCACTCCTCAAGCTACCTCTCAAAGCTTATTTGGATCCATTCGCATACCAATAGTGGTTGAGCGCATTTGGTTATATTGTACTCAGATTACTACATTTTTTATATTCTATAGAATTAGTTGAACAATATTTTTAAATTTGTAGCTAGTTCATTTGTTTCAGTGGTATACACTCATTGTATTTTGTAAGAGATGACGTACTTCTATTGTATTTAATATTTAAAATACACTCATATATCTTCTATTATTGGATACCGTTCTCCATCGAGTACTAGGACGTCACACGCGCAGCCTCTGTGTCTCTACTTACAGGTCCTTTAGCTCTAGGTTGTTGTGTTTTAGTCTTTTGCTTGCACGACTTATTCCGTAGTTCTGTGCATTTTGTTTTTAGGTTGGAGGATTGAGCACGTCGATTACGGGGTTGTGGTGTTGGTCGGCCATCGTAAAGCCACTCACACCATGAGGTGAAGCTTGTTCCTCTCATGTGACTTGGTGTTCAGTGTTCGCTAGAGGCGATTGTGTCTGTTTTTCCACCTTTCCAGTGGTTTGCAACCATTTATTTTTGAATTGATCATACTCGAGGAAAACTTCCTTCCTTCTCATTTGGCCTACTTGTCGGAGATCTGGAATGGAGGGAGTTTAATTCCTGGTGGAAGTTATAAGCAGAAAGAGGGAGGTTTGAATTAGGTGTGGGAAGTGTGAAGTGAGAGGTTCACGTTAGGGAAAATAAGAAAGGCTTTAATTTTGATAGAAAGGGGGAAAATGGGTATCCGAGCAAATAAAAAGGGTTAGGGCAAAATAAAATTAAATGGAGGCTAATTGGCCTTAGCATAAGCCTTGGGCAAAGCTAGAGTAGTTGGCATGAACCTTGGGCGAGGCTTGTGCGAATACTCCTAAACAAGTGACATGATTAAGCCTTTGGTAAGGCTTGTGCAAGTATCGTAGAGGTATTGGCGTAGGCCTGGGGCAAGGGTAGAGTGTTGGCGTAAACCTTAGGCAAGGCTTTATGCAAACACTCCAAACTGAAAATCCAATGGATCTGTTCTTCGTCTATTCATTGGTGAGCTACAAATGATAAAAAAAAAAATTCTAGTCAGAACAAAGATGATGAAAAATAAAATAAAAAACACAAACAAGTAAATAAAAGAATTTTAAAAATAAACCAAAATTAAAAATAAAAACACACAAAAACTCGAATGGGTTGCCTCTCATTAAGCGTCCTTGTTTATTGTCCTAGCCTAGACACTGTCAGCTTTATTAGGTGCATTCTTTAGGAATACTCAAGGTCAGTTCTTTAACCTATTGTGTAGAGAATCTTTCGTAGAAGGGCTTCACTCAATGATCGTTTACTTTGAAACTTTTTTGGGTGTTTAGGATTTTGATATCGACTGCATCATGAGGGAATGCGTTAGTAATGAAAAGTAGGTCCAACCACCTGAGTATAGTTTTTGGGGAAACAGCTTCAGGTGAGAATCATAAAACAAGACTTTCTACCCTATTGGAAATTGTTTTCTGTAGATCATCTTATCATGCAAAACCTGTCTTTTCTTTATAGATCCTTGAATTCTCGTAAGCATCATTTCTTATTTCTTTAAGTTCTTGCAACTATAACCTCTTATGCTTCCCAACTTCTTTTAACTTCATGATGCAATTTTTGATTGCCCAGCAGACTTTGTACTCTAGTTTAATAGGGAGGTGATACGATTTGCTAAAGACCAATAGTATGGCAACATTCTTATGGGGGTTTGAAAGCTATTCTGTAGGCCCATAATGCATCATTGAGTCACAAGCTCTAATCTTTCCTATTAGGACTGACTATTTTTTCAAGGATCAACTTATTTATCTGTTAGCAACTTTGGCTTGCCCATTGGTCTATGGGTGGTAAGCCATAGAGATGCGGTGGGTAACATAATATTTCTTAAAGAGAGCTTCTACAACCTGATTGTAGAAATGAGTCCCCCTATCACTTATTATTGCTCATGGTATCCTAAACTTGACGAAAATATGAGTTCTGACAAAGTTCACAACAGTTTTAGTGTCGTCAGTTTGGGTAGCCTTGACCTCCACCCATTTAGAGACATAATCAATAGCAAGTAGTGTGTAGGAATTACCAAAAGAAAAGGGGAATGACCCCATAAAATCTATACCCCACACGTCGATATTTCACAAATAAGGATAGATGTCAATGGCATTTGATCTCTGCGGTCTAAGTTTTCGATTCTTTAATAGTATTCACACATTTTGTAATGCACAGATGTATCATGGAATAAAGAGGGCCAAAACAAAGCAGATTCCAACTCTTTGTGGGCTGTCTATTTTGGGCCAAAATTCCCTCCACAAACATAAGAATAATAGAATTTCATAATAGAGGGGACTGTTGGGATTTCAAAATATACAAGAACTAAATATAAAACATACTCATATTGAATAATTGATATTAGATCTGCAAATGGAATCGTACCTGAATCTATAATGGAAGAAATCTGCACGCCTGCTGTAGATCTTCCAAATCAATATATTGGTCATTTGGAGTTTTCACACTTTTTCTTTTTTGGTAATAGGATGACAGAATAAAAAAATCATAATGTGTGATTTAGGGACCATAACCATCTATTTATATCCTTAAATTTTTATTATTTTCAAATTTACCCATCACAAAAGTAGAAATTATGCTTTTGCTCTCTGTATATAAAATAAAACTTATATTTAATTTGATGCATTAAGACCTAAAGTTCTTTAACCCTACTAGATCACTTGAATGGGCTCACTTACATTTGATGGCCTTTTATGCACAATAAACCTACATATAAGCCTATATGGTTGATTAAAACTCAACAATCTCTCGCTTGGGCTGTATATGTTACCTTATAATTATGCATTAACAACTTTACGAGTACTTAGAATTTGCTATCAATACATGAATGAATCCCTAAACAATCTCATCTATCAATCATATCGATATATAATCAAATTGGTCTTCGCTACAACTGTCATAACTAAACCCATCAATGGTTACGTATGTCAATATAATCGAATGACATGGATCAAATATGGATGTGCAACATGGAATTACATGCTATGTGATCTGAGTATGCCCATTTCTAACTGGTCCTGCCTTAAACTTAATGAGATTAATTTTAAGTAAATTCATAGATAAAATATAAATCACATTCATTATAACTTAAAATATAACCAAATATACATAACCATATCCAAAGGTTTAATATAAGACATGTATATATCATAAAAGCAACTATTATACAAAACCCCCACTGAAACTATACATCCTCAAGAGATACAACACCCATATGAGCAATGTGCTCATAAAAGACCTTGGGTGGTAATTCCTTAGGGAGTGGATCCACAACAATGGAGTTCATTCCGATGTGCTCTATTGATATATGTTTACCTGAACTCTTTCTTTAACAACTTGAAACTTTATTTGTATATGCTTTGACTTTGTTGAGCTCCTATTGTTATTGGAATATAAAACTGTAGACTTATTTTGACAAAATACCTTTAGTGATCTTTCAATTCCATTGATAATACGCAGCCCAATGATAAAATTTCATTACCATATTTCATGATTGGATGCTCATAACATGTTATAATGCTACCTTAGTGGAAGATGTTATGAGTGTTTGCTTAGCACTTTTCTAGAAAATAGCTCCCCCAACAAGCAAGTAAATATAGACTGAAGTGGATTTTCTGCTATCTTGGCATTCGAAAAAATCAGAATCAGAATAACCTATGATCTCCAACTGATCTGACCTCCTATATATAAGCATGTAATCCTTTGTTCTTTGTAGATGTTGCATGATGCGTTTGGCTGTTTTTTAATAATCAATACCTGAATTGCTCAAATATCTACCTAGAATCCCAACAATGTACGTAATATCCATATGCGTACAAAGTTGTACATTCATAAGATTCCCTTCAACTGAAGAATAAGGAGTCTTTTGTATTTTTTTATACTCAAAGTTGTTCTTGGGGTATTAATTTAGAGTAAACTTATCTCCTTTAGACACAAGAATGTCACCTAATTTACAATCCTATATCCTAAATCTTTTAAGGACCTTTTTGATATAACTCTTTTATAAAGAATATCAAGAGAGTGATCCTGATATATCTAGATCCCTAGGTCAAAAGAAGCATCCCGAGATCTTTTATTTCAAAATTATTTATTATAAACTCTTGGTTTTGTGCAATAAACTTGTATCACTACTAGCAAGTAGTATGTCATCAACATATAAAACAAGAAAAATATACTTACTCCCACTAAACTTATAGTATATATAATCATCCACTATATTCATCTCAAAATTGAATGAGATGATAACTTGATGGAATTTATGATCCCATTGATGGAAAACCCACTTAATTCCATATATATATATATATATTTTTAGTTTGCAAACAATTTGTTTCGCGTCATCCGATATAAAGTTTTTTGGTTGCACTATATAAATTATATCATTAATGTCACAATTGAGAAACATTATCTTAACATCCATCTGATGCAACTCAAGATCAAAATATGCCACTAAAGTCATTAGCGACAAGACGAGTCTTGTACCTCTCCACATTGCCCTTTGAATCTCTCTTAATCTTAAATATGCATTTACAGCCAATGGGTTTCATACCTTTAAGCAATGGGACAAGATCCCATACATCATTGTCCTTCATGGACTTGATCTCATCATTCATGGCATCAATTCACTTATAAGAGTTTGAGCTTTCCATAGCTTCATGGAAGTTGATTGGATCATCTTTTACTATTCCAATGTCATACTCATACTT
Organism: Carica papaya; assembly: GCF_054855325.1. NCBI lineage: Eukaryota > Viridiplantae > Streptophyta > Magnoliopsida > Brassicales > Caricaceae > Carica > Carica papaya. The sequence continues at coordinate 15,561,288 of NC_142315.1, forward strand.
TTTAAGAAATACAATGTAGTCATCCAAAATTAATATAACACCACCAACTTTTGTGGTTAAACAAAAGAAACAAATTTTCTATTTAAATCTTAATAGCACTTAGAATGTTCAATATTTATTAAATAATTTTGTTTCTTTTATAAATTTTATTTTAAGAATTTAAATTAAGTAGGAAATTCAGAAAGAAATGGAAGACAGCGAAACAGGAAGCAAGGAAAATTCCCCCAACCCTCATTTGCAAGAACATAGCCCACTCACAAACACGGGCACACAGTGCACTACATGCAATAGTGCGTGCAATACGCGCGTACAGTGCGCAGCATGGACACCTATCCGTGAGTAGGGAATGTGCACTACGTCGTGCACTATGTGTGCAAAGCACACGGTGCCGCACACAACACACGGTGCAGCGCACATCACCCTCAGCTAGCAGTACGCATGCTGTTAGCCGACATGAGTGCCCATAATGTTAGGTGGCCATGCCATGTGGGGCCCAGAACTATGTTTTCCATCTTAACCACTCGGATTGCTGCCTCGTGGCACGAATATAGCCATCAATTTTTCTTGAAATAAGACACCTCCCTCCCTCACTCTTCACCACTTTTATTTTTTCTTCAAATTTCACTAAAACTAGAGAGAGAAAGAGGAGTTTTAGAGCGAGAAAGGATAAAGTAGAAGAATTTCAAGATTTACTTCAGATATTTCTAGAAGTTTTTCTTTGCTTCCAAAGGACTAGATCAACTAAATTCTGATAAGAATTTATTAGTATTTTTACTTATGTTTCTAAGTACTTTTCAAGGAAACTTACTTTATAAAAATCATTAAAATGAACTAAATTGCTTGCTTTGCAATCCATCTCGATGTATACTAGTTTGATGATTTATTTAACATGTTTGCTATTTTATTTTTGACAAAATGATACGATTAGGAGCTTTAGAATTAACCTTTGTCCTACTTCTGATAATGACAAAAAGGGTTGTTATAAGAAATTCTTAGTTCAAGGAATACCCTAATAGTCAAATCCAGTGATAACGAGCCATTTGACCAAACATATGATGAGTCCCACTAGACTTCTTGAGCATGCACGAGAAGTACTATGACATTGTTTAATTCTGAAATCACTTCTTGAGCCATGTCGGGTAAAAGAATCTGATCATGAATATTGTCGAGAGCAGTTGAAGGAATATCAATATATTTCTCTTTAAAGACAAGGTCTTGAACTCTCTCTCCCCGCGTAAATCCTCAAAGAACCGAGCATTTTTCGTCTCAAAAATTGACTAAGTCGTGGGATCGTAAAACTTGTAACCCCTAGATCTTTTATAATAACGAACAAAATAACATCTAATAGTTCTTGAATCTAGTTTTTTTCTTCTAGCCTATAAGGCCTAGCTTTAGCTGGACATCCCCAAATGTGCAAATGCCTTAAACTAGGCTTTTTGCACATACAAAGCTCATAAGGGGTTTTTGTAATTACTTTAGTTGGAACTCTGTTGAGTATATATATTGTGATCTTTAATGCTTCTCCCCATAGAGATTTAGGTAAGGTAAAATGACTAATCATGCACTTCACCATGTCCTTAAGTGTTCTGTTTCGTCTTTTAACAACACCATTCATATTAAACAAACCCAACATGATGTATTGTGGGACGATACCATATTCCTCTAGGAATCTAGATTTGATATGATCTATCATTTCACCTGATCTATCATATTTGTCATAGTATTACCACCACGGTTAGATTTGATAACTTTAATTCTTTTGTTGAGTCGGTTCTAAATTTCAGCTTTAAAATTCTTGAATAGATCCAATGACTGTGACTTCCCATGAATGAGATAAAGGTAGTTATATTTAGAATAGTCATCTATAAACGTTATGAAGTATTGTTGACCATTCTAAGAAGCCATAGGGAATGGTTCACATATATCCGTATGAATAAATTCTAATACGCCCATAGTGCTGTTGGCACCCAATCTCCTGATGTTTGTTTGTTTTTCCTTGATACAATTAACACACATGTTAAAATCTACAAAATCAAGGGTATCAAGAATTCCATCTGACACAAGTCTCTCCATTCTCCTTTTGGAGATATGACCTAATCGCCTATGCCATAATGAGACAGAATTCTCACTAGTCAATTTTTTCTTTACACCTCGTATACTCACATGCAATGATTCACTAAAAGAAGCAACTCTATCAAACAAATAAAGATCATCATGACCTGATAAAGAACTGGTACCAATCAACTTTGAATCATGAAAAAAGACTAAATTTTTTATTTTTAACAGAACAAGAATAATCAAATTCTATCTCAATGACGGTACAACATAAGTCTCATTCAAATCTAAATAATAACCAGTTCTTAACAATAATCTGAATGTGGTAATTGCCTTAACTTCTACTAATTTGTCATCGCTAACATAAATAAATCTAGCATCTTCACTTGGTTTTCAGCAACTTAAGTAACCATGCATAGACACAATGATCTGAGTTGTTGCACCAGAATCTATCCACCATGTGTGTCTAAGTACTGAAGTTAATTTGACCTTAGAACAAATAGAGTAAAGAAATATATCTTTCTTTGTATGTCATGTGTGATAGTTAATGCATTGCTTCTTCTGCTAACTTGGAGCTTTACAAAAGAAGCATACATCTTCATTTTGTACGTTCTATTGTTTCTTCTATGGTGTTGGAACTGCAACATGCTTATCCTTTTTTTTCTTCTTATTTATGTTGTCCTTTGAGACCATGGCTAAGTGAGTACTCTCTGTCTTCTCATGCTTCATCCTTTTCTCCTCCTGAACATAGTGAGAGATTAGCTCATTAAGGGACCAGGAGTCCTTCTGACAATTGTAGCTCACTTTAAACTAAGTAAACTGTGGCGGAAGAGATATCAAAACCAACTGTAGTAGTAGTTCTTCTGATAATTCTAGTTGTAGTGCCTTGAGTTTGGAATGAATATGAGATATTTCCATAATGTACTCCTATATATTTCCTTTTCCTTTATATCTCATGGAAACAAGGTTCGCCAACAATGTATGTGACATCCCGACACCTGATGAGGTAAAAGGGAGTTTAATAATATAATATATATGAGTGCATAAAAATAAACAAATATATATGCAGCAAAAAATATTATCCCTTACAATAAAATTTGAGTTTCAAATTTACATCTGAGATCAAGAAAATGGCTGCAAAAATACATATATACAAAAGTTTATGAAGAGCTACTTCTTCCATTATAAGTGTGTTTCATCAGAGTGTAGATAGATAATGCACTCAAAATCCTCTTAAAGATCCGAGAACGGGTCCAAACAAGCTTCAATGGGTAACTCAGCGAGCGAATCATCACTTCCATCATCTAAAGGGGGACATTGATGGGGGTGAGTTCCAAATAACTCAGTATGTCAAATAGTATTTAAACTATACTACTAAGATTTTCAAAGGTTATTTATTTTTCAAGCATTAACATTATCATATAAACAAGTGACTTACCTCTAAGACTTGTTGCAGAATAGGTTCATTTGAAATATTGAGAAAACATTTAATTTTCTTTTAAACTAATTCAGAAGCATCAATATTTAGCATCAATATTTAAATCATAGCAGGAAGTAAAGACAAAGCAATGCAACATACAAGAGTCAATTATACAATAAGGTAATGTAACAGAAACTAGTTAAATCAACTAAAAGCATGACAATGTCATGACAGAACAACGTAAAACATATTTGTTTCAAGAGAAACTACTAAAGCATGGGAATAAATCAACTGTTCTAGTCGTGTCATCGAGTGGTTGAGTTTTATTTACATCTTTTACAGATCTTCGCGTGAAACTGTTCTAATCTATATTAGCTGAGGTTAGAAAGATTCCCAACTACCACTGTGAATAGGCAAACAGATTCATTTTAGTATCACATATTTCACAAATCAGATAAGATTAATGACCACAGTTGTGCATCGCTGCTATGACCCATATAGATCAAGTCGCAAATCCACTCTCATTAGAGGGAAGGCCAATACCATTCGTAAAGAGTGGTTCACCAACATATTCAGATATAGAAGCAGAAACCCTCTCAGTGATAATAGTCAAATGAATTTTTTATTTTTATTTTTATTTTTATTGATTTCAATTCACAGATAATTTTGAATTTAAAACCCATGGGGGATTCTAGCCTAAAAGGGCCTTAATACCCGGACTTCACCACTGGGTCACCTTCTCGAGTCAAGACTCAATAAAGTGACCCTCTCCACCATCACCTAAGGGTAAGGCAAAGGGTCAAATCTGCATATACTTCAAGTGTCATCAAATGTTCGATTAAACATGCATTTCATTTTTAAAGAACACTAACAACATATATATTCATTCATATAATTGATAAACCATGTTTTAAATTCATGCATCAAGACAAATCGAAAATCACTTATTAATTATCTAGAAATTTCACTTAGAAATGTATGAGAAAATATTTAAAAAGTCCCTTACCGAAACCTTTAATGCTTTTCGAATTCCTACAGAAAAAAGATGGAAAGATTGTTTTGTGCCTCATTAATCATAAAAAGAAATCCTAACTCTCGGTCTCCCACATAAATTTTCTCTAGAAATTACGAATGGATGAATGTATGAAGTGAAAGAGAAGAAATTCTTGTTAAATAGATCTTCTAGGCAAACGGGAGTTGTGGGATTGCATGGGTGATCAACGACAGTCGATCGACCAAGTAGTCGACTGGCCACCACATGCGGCGTGCATGCGCGCCTCATGGTGGCCATGCACGCTTGGTTGGGTTGACAAGACAGACGGACAAGATGGCTCGTCCATCAATCGATCACAGCAAATGACCGCACTTGGAGCCCCATGCACTGTAGGATGACAAGACAGCCTACGCAACATACTAGCTCGCGCAGGCGTGCACAGGTAGCCTGACATGATAGCCAGTGCATGCGTGCAAGCATGTGCTCACGCTATCACATCCATGACATGACAGCCCAACATGTGCAGCTGGCGTGCGAGCACGATCATGCGAGCACGTGGGCTCACAGGCCGTTTTCACGAGTGTGCGGGGTTTTTTCTCACCGCGTTTTCATTTTATATTTTTCTTTCATTTTTCTTGAAATTTTTGAATAATTTTAGTGCAAAATAATTAAAAATAAACAATAAAAAATAAAATAAATAATTTTAAAAATTAAAAATTAAATAAACCCAAGCGAAATAAATTCTGAATACAAACTAAAATTTAAAATTAACATCAAAGGTCGTAACACACTAAAACATGGCATTTGAACACAGAGGTTTTGGGGTGTTACAGTGTAGTAGCTTCGGCCTTCTTATTCTTGACGAAACATTTCTCGAGGTTCTTAAGGAAACCCCTAGCTGTAGTGGTCTTATCGGATATAATGCCTTGAAAATCTACTGGAGTGGCATGTTTCATTATCATTAGACTTATATGGTTTGATCAGTCCCACCTATCAAACTCTCTCTTATTATCAAAAGGTACTCTTAACAATAAGCAGATCGGGTTGATTGACTCATAAGGCAACGTCCAAATCCATTACTCCAAGAACAAGTACATTCTCTTTTCATACCTTGAAGTTTGTGTCATTTAACATTTGGACAGAATTAACACTCGTAGAAATATTTGTAGCAAAACTGGGAACTGAACAGAGAACAAACAATAACTAGTCAATCAATACTCACATAAAATTTTAAACCAAAAACAATAATAATGAATTTAAATAAAGATAAATCTCATCTTAAGATACTAGATACTCCATTAACATTATCTTTGGATAGAATATTAACTTGTGAGTGAGATCTTGACATAGTAATTAAATACTGATAATAAAAATACGTCAAACAATAAATTTACTTTTGGACTAATTTATAAATCACATGCAAAACTGAATAACTATCTTCTCTTTATTACCATAAGTAGAAATGCAATCATGTTAAATATTATCATTCTTTTGGACCAATTAATATTTGCATGAATCACACCCAAACAATCGCTTACATTTGAAAATAAATTAACTTAACACAAGAGAGATTGCTTTGGTGATATATTGTGTAAATTGGTTTATTTCAAAATTATACCAAATTTATTATGTATAAGGAAGAAAAATATCCTTAAAAATTAAAAATAAATTCAATTAATTTTTTTAATTTTTTTTGTCTAGTAGTTGACCGTTGATCGGTCAAATTGTTTCTGGACCAGTTTGGCCTAGCCCGAACCTATTTGCGCTTTGGGCCCAAGGAAACGTTAACCTCCCCTCCTCTTTCTTTTCTTTTATTTTTCTTTCTTCTTTTTCCTTGTTTGTTTTGGGCCGCAACCCATGGCCCAAACAATTTCACAGCCCATTTAGGTCTACGACCTGGAGACCAAATCAAAAGAAAAACCCTTAATTTCTTTTCTTTTGGTCTTCTTATTCCTCGTGCACGCCCAGGGGAAAGGGGACCTTTTGGCTACCACCTATCAAGCCCTCCCCATGCCCTCCCCACGACTATCTAGGTCACGACTTCCTTATCAACGTGATCCTAGGACCATGTCGGTCCAATCGATGCCACTTTTGGCTACTGATCCCTTTCCTCCTATTGGCTTTTCATTTCTTCTTCTTCTTCTTGTGCAACGACTTCAGTAGTCGCTTCTTCCTTCCTCATCATGACTAAAAGGTCACAGCATGAAGACTTACTATCGCGCCTCACCACTTGTGGTCACAGTTATGAGCTGATCAACCTCTTCAAAACAAATCTCATTTGTTTTTTTAAAAATTATCCAAAAAAAAAAGATATGAAAAATACAAAAAAAAAACATAAAAGAAGAAAATTTCAAAAAACCAAATTTTATTGAAACCAGTAACAAATCAGAAAAAAAAATTTCCAATCTCAAAGATTGATATGAGCTGGCTCTGAAACTACTTGTAGGGATTTCAAAATAAACTTGAAGTGAATCTAAAACATACTCATATTGAATAATTGATATTAGATCTGTAAACAGAAGCGTACTTGAATCCATAGTGGAAGAAATACGTCTTGCGGTAGGTCTTCCAAATCAATACATTGGTCCTTTAGAGATTTTAGACTCTCTCTTTTCTGGTGATAAGATGATAGAAGAGTAAAACACTAATGTATGATTTGAGGACCATAACTCTCTATTTATATCCTCAAGTTTTTGTTATTTCCAATTTTACCTATCACAAAATCAAAAATTACGCTTTTGATCTTTGCATATAAAATAAAGTCCATACTTTAATTTAATGCATTACGGCCCAAAATACTTTTAATCATACTAGATCACTTGAACAGGCCCACTTAAATTTAATAGTCTTTTCTGCACAATAAATGCACATATAAGCCCACACGGTTGATTAAAACTCAATCGGGACTTCTATTTCTATAACGTCTAATGATCTAATCCGTACAGTACTTCCACAAGTAAGGATCATCCCAAGCATAATATCTAGCCTCTTTCTTGATTCTCTCTCTTTACTCTGGACAACCCATCTGCAAGTGTATTAGTAACTAAACAGTTAATGATATTAGCGTACCATGGTGTTGATTAATAAACTGAGAAGAGATACTCATTCGAAAAATCATCTTTTAGTGGCAATGGCTCTTCACTTAGTGGTAGACATCTGAGGTGGTCGAAAACGAGATTCTTTAAACCCTCTTTATCCCATATTTCCAAGTCAAACTCCTATAGCATGAGTATCCATCATATTAGTCTCGGTTTTGCCTCTATTTTTTAGTAAATACTTAAAAGCTGCATGGTCTGAAACACAATCACTTTAGTACTGAGCAAATAAGAACAATTTTTTTCCAAGGAAAATACGATAGCCAAAAGTTCCTTTTCTATGCTTGACTAATTAATCTGAGCATTGTCAAGAGTTCTTGAGGCATAGTAGATCACATGAGGGTCCCTACCTATCCTTTACCCAAGGACTATACCCATGGCTTGGTTACTAGCATCACATATAATCTCAAAAGGCAACTCCCAATTTTGTGGCTGTATGATTGGTGTTGACACCAACTTCCCCTTGAGTATATCAAATGCCTCCTTGCAGGATGCATCAGATTTGAACACCACTTCTTTTTGCAACAGTTGGTATAGAGGTTGGGTAATCTTGGAGAAGTCTTTGATGAAGCATCAATAGAACCCTGCATGTCCAAGAAAATATCACATTTCTCATACACTCACGGGGTAAAGTAGGAATTTAATCACATCAATCTTTGCCTTGTCTATCTCTATTCTTTTTTAAGACACCATATATCATAAGATTTATCCCTAATCTACCATAAAATGGCATTTTTTATTGTTTAAAATAATGTTACACTCAAGGCACAGCTTAAGTACTTTTGTGAGGTTGATGAGGCATTCATCAAAGGAATTACCATGGACCGTGAAATCATCCATAAATACCTCTATTATACTCTCCACAAATCAAAAGAAATTACTGACCATGCACCTCTGGAATGATGTTGGGGCATTACAGAGGTTGAATGACATCCTCCTGTAGGCAAAAATGCCAAATAGACAAGTGAAAGTTGTCTTTTCTTGATCTTCGGGGGCCACAAAGATTTGGTAAAAACCTGAATAACCATTAATACAACAGTAATGTGTTCGGTTGGCCAAACGTTCCAGCATCTGATCAATGGAATGAAGGGGGAAGTGATTTATTTTTGTTGATGCATTTATTTTTTTGTAGTCTATACAAACCTTCTAGCCATTCTGTACTCTAATGGATACCATGGTACTCACTGTCATGGTTTTCAACCACTACTCATGTTTTCTTTAGCACCACCTACAATGGGCTTACCCATTTACTGTCTGAAATCATATAGATTACTCCAACATCAAGAAATTTTAAGATTTTTTTCTTCATAACCTCTATCATGAGTGGGTTCAAGCATCTCTGAGCTTGTCTACTCGGTTTGTTTTTGTCTTCCAGTAGTATCTTATGCATGCACATAGAAGGTGATATCCCCTTTATATCAGCTATGGTTTATCCAACTACTTCCTTATGCTCCCAAAGCACTCTAATTAACTTGTCATCATATTTTATTCTGCTTAATTTATTGGAAATTATTACCAAAAAGGTCTCTCTTTCTCCCAATAATACATACTTTAGATGTTCGTGCAATGGTTTCAACTCAAACTTCGATGCCTATAAAATAGAAGATGAAAGCTGCATGTGAGAAATAAGGAGATCAATATTTGGTGATTACCCTTTAGTAGTTTAAGCGCCTCCAATTCGAACACTGTTTCTTGCATATTCCTCTCAACAAAAAAATCTTCTTCTAAAGTCCTTAAGTTATCCACATTCAAATCATTACAAACCATAACGTTTAACTCATCATCATGGCATCATAATAAATCACTAGGGTATTTCATGGCATCATAAATATTAAATTTTACAACTTTTCCATCGAACTCCATGGTGAGGGTATCATCTTGTACATCTATCTTTGTCTTGGTTGTATTAAGGAAAGGCCTATTTAGCGAAATATTAGAAGAGATAGAGGATTTTTCATCTTCCATGTATAATAATAAAAGTCAACTGGGAAAATAATATTGTCTAGTTGGACCAGTACAACCTCTAGAACCCCCTCAAAGTAGACAACTGACCTATCAATTAGTTGGATGATGACACCAGCTTTTTTCAATGGACCAATATTTAGCTTAGAATAAATAGACAATGGCATTACATTTATTAAGGCTCCTAAATCACACAAGGCCTTCTTTATACCTAAGGTATCTATTTTGCAAGAGATAGCAAACATATATGGGTCCTTGCACTTGGGGGTAGTTTTCTCTAAATTATAGCTGAGACATTCTCCCCCATACTTACTTTTTCATTATAGCTCAACTTCTTTTTGTCGGTGCATAGTTCTTTTAAAAATTTGGCATACTAAGATACCTATTTAATTACATCAAGTAAAGAGATGTTTACTTCAAACTTGTAAAAGGTTTTCAAGATTTCTTTATCATTCTTCTCTTTCTTTGATTTTGCAAACCTTTCTAGGAAAGGTAGACTGATTGTAAATGGCGTTGGCTGTTCAGAATCGGGCTTTGTTCTAGCTTTGTGCTTTTTCATAAGCCTTGCCCAAAGGTCACCTGACGAGAATTTTTTAATAGCTCTTTGACACTTCACAGTGTGACAGCACTCACATTGGGTCTTGGGTTTACTTCTGTTTGAGATGGCAATTTCCCTTGGGATTCCAACTTACTCATGGACATTGCTAACTAGTTTACTTGTGTTACTCATGGAGGTGTCGATTGTTGTTGTAGAGATGGTTTTGGTTGGTACTATTGGAAGTTTTGTTCTCTTACTCCATAATTGAAGTTAGGATGATCCCTCCATCTTGGGTTATAAATGTTGGAGAAAAAATCATATTTTTTTGTGGTTAGTTTGGGAATTCTCCTATCGCATTAACATCTTGTTGGTCATCTTCTTGCAGTGTAGGGCACATGTTCGTAGGATGTCCAAAATGTGCACAAATTCCACAGACTAAGTTTGCTGAGTGTTACCTGTAACCATGTTTTGTACCAAAGTGTTTAGTTGTGAAATTTGAGATTCAATAGAAGATATACTTACCTTGTTCATCCTTCTTGAAGTGTCTCGTGTGGTTCCAAATTATTGTGAATTGGCAGCCATAATTGCTATAAGATCTTTAGCATGTCGAGGCATCTTATTCACTATGCCTCTGCCACTAGTTGTGCCTAACATCCTTCTTTTTGTGGGCAGCAATCCTCCATAGAAGTAGTGTATGAGGGACTGTTCTGAGATATCATGTTGTGAGCAGCTTGCGCATAGTCTCTTAAATCTTTTCCAATAATAATGGAGACTCTCTTAGTCTTTTTGCTTGATTCTGCATATCTCCCTCCTCATCCTAATAACTCTAGAAATAGGGAAAAATTTGTCTAAGAATAACTTCACCATGTATGTCTATGTGGTGATTGAGTTAGAATGCAAGTAGAATAATCGATCCTTAGCTGCATCATCCAAAGAAAAGGGGAATGCCCTCAGTTTAATCTATTTTTTAGTCACTACTTGTAGTTTCATGCTTGAGCACACGACATAGAATTTTTTTGAGGTGTTTATATGAGTTTTCATTCTCCAATCCTTAAAACTTGGGCAGCAAGTGAATCACCCATATTTTAGTTCAAATGTTATGTCCATATTCAAATAAGTGATGTAGAGAGGCTGTTGATTTATAGGCAATGCTACCAGCTCTCTCAATGTGCACTCATCGGCCATCTATCCCGTTTCTGCTTCAGGTTCGGTAGTTATATTGTTATTTTCAAAAACTGTATCTTACTAACACGCTTTCTTTTTTAGCTTAGTATGTTTTCTTAAGCTTTTGGTAGTCTTATCAATTTTTGGGTCGTAAAGAAAAATTTCATCACAATCAGACCTGATCATAAAAAGAAAATAATTAAATTGTTTATCTTAACTCCCCGGTAATGATGCTAAAATTTGATGGATGTTGAATCTATCAAAAATAAATTTCTATTCAAATGACAAAGTACTATTGCAGCTATGGTGAGTAGGGTCGAGTCCATAGGGAATTGAGAACCAATATTCTTTTATGGCCAGTGATAAAAGAAAAAGTTGGGAGGTTTTATTTTGTGACAAAGCGATTAAATAATTTAGCAAACCTTAAAGCAATTAGAGCAAAAAATAATTCAGTAAAATAATGAAGTAAAATCAGTTATGAATGAGTTCTAGCTAAAGAAGTAATATCGGTTTCAACTTACAGGATTGATCATTGATGCAAAGATAATTCTTACCAACTTTCAATAAATCGATTCTAGTTGTTAGAGATGCTTCTATAAATCAGTCATTTCTTAATCCTATATTAACCAAGAGATGTTCGTTGATTAACCTTTACTAATAAACAACAATGGAGACGCTCCTAGAATTTAGTTTACTAACAGTATTAAAAAGTAAAAAGACCTGATTATAACTAACAAACTCAACAGTGCAGTTCATTCAAATTAGATTTTATATCCTCTTAGTGTGACACTAATTTACCACTAGCATCAAGACAATCTGAACAATTACAGATTAAGAAATCTTGAATGACAATATGCTATCATGCTACATGAACAACAACACTGTTGAACCGATAATAAATAATAATGTTTGTATGGCAACAAGATATAAAAATACTGAAGTTAAATAAGAATAAAACAAAACAATTCAATCTCATAATCCTGAAGCTGAAACTTCAATTCAATCTCTAACAAGAAATTGTAACATTTAGCCTCTCATGTTGAGCATAACACACCAGCAAATTATTGTAGGATCAACTAAAGAAACTATAGAAAAGACAATTGAGAAGGACGAAGTCTGCTTGCTATTTTCAGTCTAATGTTCTTTTCTGTTTTGCTTCCTATTTAAAAGCCGAGGGTGGATTAGGGTTTCCCTTGTGGAGATAGAGATTTCTTTGATGATTTCGGCCACTCTTTCTATTTTTTAAAATTGCTCCTGCTTTATTCAGTTTCCCACTTCTAAGTAAAAATGGTACTCTCTTTGAATTTAAAGGAATGTCAAAACACCAGTATATGCTGCTACCGCTAGAGTACAAGCCTTGCCAAAAGCTTGACCATGCACGAATTGGTCTCTACTACCACTGCTAAGGTGCAACTCCTGCCTAAGGCTTGAGCATTTGTAACGACTCTGTGCGCTAAATCAATTCTACTACACTATTTTTGAGATATTGAATCCTATCTTCTCACCTGCATTAAAAATTAGTAAAATTCCTTAAGTTAGGCAATAAATTACTCAAATATACACCCAATCTAAGTAATAAAAGTTACATTTATGCACACTATCATTTTCTGTTGAATGAAGAAAGAAAAACCTCTTAAATATTTAAATTTGGGACTATAATCCCTTAAAAAGACACATGAAAAAGCACATGCTTTCATTATTTCTAATATGACCCCTCATCATATTAGAAATAACAATTTAGTCTTTACACATTAAATTCATGATAATTTGATACATTTAGTTAATTATCAACTTTATTAGACCACCTATTAAATTAACTATACTTTATGATAGTAATAGACATTAAATCACATATGTGTGCCCATATATTGGAATTGTTTCCACTTGGGCCACATATGTTGCCTTGTAAATGTGTACAACCTTATAAGCTCAAAAGTTTGCTATCATATAAGGTATTATGAATAATCTCATCCATTGACTATATTGATATAGGTTTAAAGGAATTTTCATCACATTTAACGTAACTAAATTCACCAATAGTCACACATATCAATATAATCAAATGACATAGATCAATCATATATGTGTAGCATGGAAATTACACGTAACGTGATCCAAGCATACCTGTTTTCAACTTGTCCTATTTTAAACTTTATTGAGATCAAACTTTAACACAATAAAATAGAGTATGAATAAACTAAATATTTTATTTCTAAAGAAAATATCTAAATACCTAAAATGTGTATGTGTCTATGATATGGAATAGAGCAATAAAACACACACAAATAAACTCCCATTATACTAGAACATTCTCAAATGATATTACACCTATATGAGTAGTGTGCTCATAAAAGACTTTCAGTATTAATCCCTTAATAAGCGAATCCGCAATCATGGAGTTTGTCCCAATGTACTCTATAGGAATTTATCCACTCTGCGCCCTTCCTTTAACAACTAGGAACTTTATGTAAATATATTTTGACTGAATTGGGCTCCTATTATTATTGGGATATAGAACTGTTGAGTTATTGTCACAATATAACTTTAGTAGTTTTTTAATACCACTAAGATGCACAACAAAATTTTACAACCATAATCTATTATTAGATGCCTTATAACATGCTACAAATTTAGTTACCATGGTGGAAGAAGGTATAAGTGTTTGTTTAGCACTTTTTCGGGAAATGGCTCCTCTAGTCAACATATAAATATATCCTTAAGTGGATCTCTTACTATCTTGACATCCAGCATAATCAGAATTCAAATACCCAATAATTTTTAAATGATCTAACCTCTTGTATAGGAGCGTGTAACTCTTAGTTCTTTGTAAGTATCTCATAGCCCTTTTAGCTGCTTTCTAGTGATCTGTCCTATTGTTATTTAAATATCTACCTATCATCAAACAATGAATGTTATGTCTTGACGTGTATAAACCCGAATATACATTAGACTCCCAACTGCTGAAGGATAGGGAATCTTCTGCATTTCTTTAACGTTAAGGTCATTCTTAGGACACTGATTGCGACTGAATTTATCTCTCTTAGCGATAGGGGTACCTCTTGGTTTACAATCTTTCATAACATATCTTTTAAGCACCTTTTCTATTAACTCTTTTGAGATAATCCAAGAATACCCCGAGAGTGATACTGGTGTATCTGAATTCCTAAAACAAATGAAACTTCACCAAGACCTTTCATCCCAAAATTCTTTGATAGAAATTTCTTAGTCTCATGTAATATTTCCTTATTATTAGCAACAAGAATATGTCGTCAACATACCAAACAAGAGATATATACCTACTCCCACTGAACTTGTGATGCACATAATCTTTAACAAAATTTCTCTCAAAACCAAATGAGATAACTATTTAATGAAATTTATGGTACTATTGACGAGAAGCCTATTTGAGTCCATTAATGGATTTTCTTAATTTACAAACAACTATTTATGGGTCACCAGACACAAACTTTTCTAGTTGCACCAAATAAATTGCTTCATCAATGTCACCATTGAGAAACATTATTTTAATATCCATATGATGTAACTCAAGATTAAAATGTGTAACAAGAGCCATGATTGTCTTAAAAGAGTCTTTCAATGAAACCAAAGGAATGGCTCTTTGTAATCATTGCTTTCCTTTTGGGTAAAAAGTCTCTTTATAATCAATGCCTTCCTTTTGAGTAAAGCCTTTAGCTATAAGACGAGCTTTATATCTTTCCACATTACCTTATGAACCCCTCTTAGTCTTAAATATCTATTTGTAACCAATGGGTTTCTTACCTTTAGATAATGGGAGAACATACTTAATTTTCTGACTGAGTTGGTTTTCAACTTCAGCTTTAAAATTTTTAAACATGTCTACTGACTCTGACTTTTTATAAATAAGATATAGGTACCCATAACATGAGTAATCATCTATGAATAATATAAAATATCGTTAACCATTCTAAGAAGACGAAGGAAATGGGCCATAAATATCATTATGTATCAATTCTAAGCCATCTGAGGAAATCTATTGGCACCTAATCTATTTTGTTTGATATGCTTTTTTTTTATGCACTCAACATAGACTCTAAGTCTAAAATATCAAATGAATTTAAGATACCTTCTTACACAAGTCGTTCAATTTTATATTTGGATATGTGACCCGAACACTTATGTCATAGCTTGGTTGAGTTATCATTAATATATAGCTTATGTTTAGTACCACATGAATCCACATGTAAGGTTTTATTATATAATGCAATAGTATCAAATAAATATAGGTTGTCAAATGTACTTAATGAACCACTTCCAAATGTGCTAGAATTGAATGAAAGAGTAAACTGATTATTTCCAAAGGAATAATAGTAATCGGATTTGTCAAATAAGGAAATAGAAATCAAATTACACCTAAATGACGGTACAACAAAAGTATCTTTCAAATCTAGATAACATGTTGTTCCTAATAACAACCTAAAATGCCCTGTTGCTTCAACTTCCACTTATTTATCATCACCCACATAGATGTATCTTTTAGCACCAATTGGCTTTCGACAACTCAAGCAATCCTGCATAGAAACACTAATGGGAGTAGTAGCACCAAAATCTAACCACCAAGTGTTTCTAGGTACAGAAGCTAAATTAACCTCATAACATACCAAATTAAGAAATGTACCTTTCTTTGTACGCCAAGGGTGATATTTGGCACAATCCTTCTTTACATGTCTGGGCTTTCTACAAAAGAAACATGTTTTTTCTTCTTTGGGTTTCTTTTGCCCAGGACTATCAGCATCTTCATAATCCTTCTTTCTCTTTTTCCCCTTATTTTTAGAGGTGTTAGCCAGATGAGCACTTTGAGTTTTCTCTTGCTTCAACCTATCTTTCTCTTATATATAATATGAAATGAGATCATTGAGAGTCCATTTCTCCTTTTGACAATTATAATTGACTTTGAATTGACTATATTTTGTAAGAAGTGATATTAATACTAAATGCACGAGTAAGTCTTCAAACAACTCGAGCTTTAGTATGTTAAGTTTTAAAGCAGTATGAGATATCTCCATGATATACTCCTGAAATTTTCCTTACATGTAGACTTTATTGAAATCAAGCTAGCTAAAAGCGTACTTGTTTCAGCCTTATTGTTTTTTTGCAAAACGTTTCTCAATTTCAACAAGGAACTCACTGACATTAGTAATCTTATCAAATATTGCCCTTTAAAGGCTTCCAAAATGTCGTGCTTAATCATTATTAGACTTAAGCGATTAGAGCATTCCCACTTTTCAAAGTATCTTCTAGCATTAGAAGTACTTTTAGTCTTAAGAAGAGAGGGTTGCCCAGTTTGAAATACAAGATCTAGATCCATGCAGCCTAGAATGATTAACACATTCTTTTTTCAATCCTTAAAATTTGACCCATTAAGTATGGGAATATTATTTGCATTAACAGACACAATAGTAACAAACATGATTGTTGTATAAAGAACTAATAAAATAAGCATATATGTTCACATAACATGCAAAATAATTAATCTTTAAATTTTAAATAATTATTGAATACATCTCAAGATACCTAGCACAACACTAATATCAAGCCTTAAGACAGTAATATCAACTTGTAAGTGGTACTCTTAGTATAGTGATCAAATGTTAATAATAAATCCTGTCAGATAATAAGCTTATCTTTGGACCAACTTATTATTCACTTGAAAACCTTATAATTATTACACATTCATCACTACAAAAGTCTATGCAATTCGGAAAAAGTTACCCTTCTTTTGGGCTAGCTAACACCCGCATGAATAAAAAATTATAATATTTTCTATAAGTAATCTCACAAGAGACCGGTCACTTTGGCAACATCATCTTTCAATTAGTTATATTAGATGTTAGACAAACCTAATAAATTATAAAGATGTATAAAAAATTATTTATTTAAATTACATCCAGTGTTGTTGCATCAAAGATGCTACTACAATATCCAAAATTGTTTTATGTGTATATACATGACATTTCACATGCAATATATAATATCTGAATTATTCTTAAATGTGAGCAATACTAAAAGAATCATAGGCATGTTATTATGTTTCAAATCAAAATATAATATATAATATATTATTATATACATTACCATAATAAATAATATATTATTATTACAATATATATATTATATGTACATCAACAATTACATATGTATATATAAATAAGTGGGCCATGAATAATTAAATTATCAATCACATAATGGTGATAGCGTGCTCTATGCCCATTTCGTGCTCTCATGCATAGTGTGCTGCAATATTGTGATGGCGTGCTCTATGCCCATTTCGTGCTCTCATGCATAGTGTGCTGCAATATTGTGATGTCTTTTTTTTATTCGATTTAATCAATTCTAATATTAGTGCAATACAATTTCGGAAGTCTCTTGGGACATTGCAAAAAAAATTTGTGATGTAACACCAACATTGGAATTTCTCAATTTGGAATGTATGGGAATGTATATTATATCTCACGCTTATAAAACATGAACCCTAATCCCAAATTCAATCTTAATCTTTAATTCAGTATTTCTCAAAGCATCAACAATGGAGTGGCTCTGATACCACTTGTTGTTTTTAAATAAATATTTAGAACACAGAATAACTCTCCATGTCAATTCAATAAGAACAAAAGAAAAGAAAATAATAGAAACATACCTTAATCCATTGTGAAACTGACTGTTTGTAATGGTTAGGATTTGATTATTTCAATTTAAAATAATCTTAGAGTCTATAAGTTTTTATGTTGAAAGGAGAAAAAAAAATCTTGACTATTTAAATTAGGGACCATAACCCCTTAAAAAGACACATAAAAAGGCACATACTTTCATTCTTTCTAATTTGTCCCCTCACCGAATTAGAAATAATAATTTAGTCTCTACATATTAAATATATGATAATTTGATAATTTAAAATTAATTATCAACTTTATTAGACTATGTGATATTTCAAATGTCAATTAAGGCATAAGGGTGTCAGATACAGAAACAGATTACGAGTGTATAATAGTTAAATGTATAATGTTGAACAATTTATTACAAATCCCTTACAAAATATATGAGTTTCCAATTACATATATATAACTGAGGCCATAAGTGTCAAAAAAATACAAAATATCAAAATACAAAATATCAAAATACAAAATATCAAAATACAAAAAGGTCAATTCTATCATTACGTAAAAGAACTCATCAGACCGCAGGACAAGTAATGAACTCAAAAAGGTTTATGGATCCATGGGATCCTCAAAAACTTCAAGGGGTAGGTTAACGATCGGTTCTTCACTATCTTCCTCATTTAGAGGGGGGGCATGGAAAGCGGTGAGTTCCATATACTCAATAAGAAAAATAATATTTAAATAAAATCATAAGATTTTAAAAAATAAATTAATGGTATCATCATTACTTATCATTAAGAGTCATCTCAAAGTCTTTTATTATGAAAATAATTTATTTTATTAAAAAAATCATCAGTTCATCTTATCATATCAATACATGCTAAAAATAAAAAAAAATCAAATAAATCATGATATGCACTATTTTTCATGTCATTTTTTGCGAAATTGTTCTGACTTTCATCTACTGAGGCTAATATGGATTCCCGACTACTCATGTGGAATGACCAATTCATTTCATTTATGATAGCAATTTGTGACTTGCCAAACCAATAACAAATTTACAGCTTGTTAAACCAACAGCACATTTACAGCTCGCCAAACTATGACACGATCTATGACCATAGTTGTTCTCACCACAGTGGTCCTATATGTTAATTATGACCACAGCCGTACTTCACCAAATGTGACCCCAACAATCATATCGCGTAACTACTCTCGTCAGAGGGTGTACACCGTCATCCACAAGGAGCTGCAAGCCCAGCTAGCCTGTTGCGAGCCCACCGCACAAATGGCACACGAATAGGGCGCATGGAGAGCCATGCCCATCTATGTGCGATGGGGAACACACGCAGACCGCGGCTCGCACCCGGCACGGACGGGACATGTGCATAGTGTGCACGTCCTGTGCTGGTCGTGCGCGTGCACGTGCAAGCAGCGTGCAGAGCCCACGCAAGCGGGACCTTTTCCGCAGGCATTCCCGTGGGATTTTCTGCCTATTTCTTCGTTTTTCTTGAAATTTATTTAATTAATAAATATAATATAATTTTTATTACGATAAAATAGAATAATAAATTTTAAGAATTATTCAATAAAAATACAAAATTTAGAATACGAAATATGATATTCGTCCGAAAAAATAAAATTACATAATATTAAGGAGTTTAAATGGGCTTAGAGCCCGAATAAATAGGAGTTCACATTACAAATTAAGCGCAAAGATTTTCAGGGTGTTATATTCCCCCTACCTTAAAAACTTTGGTCCCACAAATTTGTCATGAATAGGTCTGGAAACTTCTCTCTCATCTCGCTCTCTAACTCCCACGTCGCCTCTTTTGGAGTGTGGTGTTGCCACTGCACCATCTCTATGAAGATCTTCTTGTTGCGCAAAATCTTGTTGGTCTAACCAAAGATTTCTACGGGGAGTTCCTCTCATGTCATATCAACTTGAACTTGCATCTCTTGGTGAGGAATGATCTGAGGACTAAGATCGTACCTTTTGAGCATGAAAACATGGAAAACATCATGTAGACCTGCAAACTCTCAAGGTAGAGCAAGGCAATACGCCACGGTTCCAACATGTTCCACGATCTGAAAAGGTCCTACATAATGGGGGCTCAACTTTCCCTTCTTATCGAACCACATTTTTTCTTTATAAGGGAATATCTTAAGGAAAACTTGATCACCGACTGCAAATTCCAAAGGTCTCCTGCGGTTATCAGTGTAACCTTTCTAGCAACTTTGGGTGGTGGCTAAGTTCCTTCGGATGATAGCAACCTTCTCGATAATTTCCTGGATGAAATCGAGTCTCAAACGATGCTGATTCCCGACTTCGTTCCAATAAGTGGGAGGATGATAGGGCCTACCATACAGGGGTTCATACGGAGTAATAACAATGCTGGAATGATTACTATTATTATAAGCAAACTAATATAGGAAAAGATGCTCATACCAGTTATCATCAAAGTCGATGATGCAAGTGCACAACACGTCTTCCAACATCTGAATAGTGCTGAAGTACAATCCAAAACTAAGTGCTTCTTGGAAATTATCCCAAAAATAGGAGGTGAATCGAGGATCTCGATCGGACACAATGGATGAGGAGACACCATGGAGTCCAATAATTTCGTAGATGTATAGGTGGACTAATCTGCTGGTGGAATCTGTGGTTCTAAAGGGTAGGAAGTGAACAGTCTTGCTCAACTTATAAACAATGACCCATATGGCATTACGATTGAAAATGGTCCTAGGCAGGCTAGTGATAAAGTCCATGGTTACATCCTACCACTTCCATTCCAGAATAGGGAGGCCTTGCAACAAACTGCTAGGTCCCTAGTATTTTGCCTTAACTCATTAATAAGGCATAGGGAGATATAATCGACAATGTCCTTTATTCTAGGCCACCAATATTGATGCTTCAGGTCCTGGTACATCTTGGTGCTTCCGGGGTGGATGGACAGTTTGGAGGCATGGGCAGCCTTGAGAACGTTCGTCCTGACAGCGACTGGGACCCATATACAATCCTAAAATCTGTACAATCTGTCATCCATGAGCCTGAAATCAGAAAATTTGTCAAAAGTAAACTTACTCAAATTTTTTGATATCTTCTGGGTCTGTGGATGAGCTTCCTAAATCTTCATAAAAAGATAAGATAAAGCTCATATTTGGGTGAGGTAGGCACCGTTGCCATACTGGTTGAGGCGGAATGCCTGCATAGCATCAACTAGTTTCTAACTAGAGACTATGGTTTAGGCCAACACATCGGACTCATTTTGGCTCAGTGCATCTACGACCACATTATCTCTACCAGGGTAGTAGATGATCTTATAGTCGAAATCCTTCAGGAGGTCCATCCAACATCTCTGTCTCATGTTTATTTCCCTTTACAAAAGTATATATTTCAAAATTTTGTGGTCAGTATAGATTTCAAATGTGACATGATAACCTCTGACAACACACCTAAATCAGATGAGTGCAAGAAGCGAAAAAGTGTAGATAAGCTTTCGGGAAACGAGAGAAAGCAATTATGAGGTAACGATACTCCAAGTTACTCCGTTCCCGACCAAGTATTGAACAACGAGGCTGAATCCATTAAACACGATTCCTGGCCTAGGAAGAAACGACACTAGAAGGTACCAAAAACTCGGAGGGTAACAGGCCTTACTGCCAAGGAACAACTCGGTCGAAAATCCTGACCCAAGAAGAAAGCCCAAATGTAGTATGGGTTTGGGTACCCATGGAGTACACATGCATTACAATGCACTTATATGATACTTGGCCCGTACATCCACCGGTGTTCCTCGATCCCGTGGTAAGGCAGTCAAGGCAACCTTATACTCTGTAGAAAAACTGGAGGCAGGCAGCCTTCTCAAAGCTGAGATCTGGGAGCCCAAACGTGGGCAAAGAGGCCCACACATGTGTCGGACAAGCAGCCCAGCTCGCACAGTCCCCGAACTTGCATGGACCGCATATACGGCCTCAATTATATATATATAATTCGAAATTCATAAATTTTGTAAAGAATTTGTAATAAATTGCTCCGCAGCATACATTTAACTATTATACACTCGTGACCTTTCCTCTTTCCTCTCCCTTCCGCCGTTGATCTTGTCATTTGAGGGTTCTATTTTCTTTTCCTCTTTTTTTTGTAAATGAAGTTTCTCTATATATTAAAGGATGATTAGATCTCAACCGTCCAAAGAGAGATGAATTCTGGACAAT
Organism: Carica papaya; assembly: GCF_054855325.1. Taxonomy (NCBI): domain Eukaryota; kingdom Viridiplantae; phylum Streptophyta; class Magnoliopsida; order Brassicales; family Caricaceae; genus Carica; species Carica papaya. The sequence continues at coordinate 15,583,369 of NC_142315.1, forward strand.
TCAAACTATTATTCCTGGGTCGTTAATGATGACATTGCCAGGGTGGAGGGTCTTCCTATGATCTTGAAGTTTCAAGGGTTTAGTATGCATGACTAGTTTGGAAATAATTATTTAATTTTCAAAAGTGATTATTTTCTCCTTGTGTCATTATGTTCTTTCTGGTTCATGTCTGCTTTTAGGCGTTTAACTAGAATGTCATATAAGGCTTGGATGTACGTTGCTAGATTAGGAGAGATACACCTGAGTTTTCTAGTGACTCTTAGTACTCATTCCAGTTGGTAGAGGTGAGTCTCTCCAGTGGCATTCTAGAACTTACACTGGATGTGTAAGTCTTCTTTTTAAACTCTCGCAAATAGAAACGTGTTTGTTTTAAGGTGTCTCTTAATTCCAAATTTTTTAATACCTATGAGTTCGAAGGTGGTTCCCTGGGTTCCGAACGTTATCTTGGGAATTTCATAGGGTGTTTCTGTTCTCGAGACTTCCCTTTTTTTCAAGTGATTGGGATTCTAAGTTATCCCTAATTAAGTCATATTGCTCTCCTAAGTCCAACAATGGTTGAATAATTCTTTAAAAAAAATCTCAATACAAAATTACTTTTTTTTCTAGGGTCTCTTAAAATATATGTAGTGGGTTTTGAGATTTGTTCTTTTTTTTTTCAACTGGACTTTATTAAGAGTTCCTTTGGTAGGTAGATTAACTATTAACTTGTTGCATGTGGTTATATTTTATTTTAACTCTCATAAAGTTAGGTATTACACATTTGAGTTTCTAAAACTTTCACGTATGGCTTAAGATATGAATCACGTGTTCGTCACCTTATCGATCTCTTCTTATTGGTTCGAATAGTAGTACTTCTTGTGTTAAGGGTCATGGGCCCCCTACGCTTCTGTTGTGCTATTATGATGATATTTATTTTAAGGGTTTATCCTAATGTATTTATATCTATTCACTTTTATGTTTTTCTAAGTGTAGGAGAAGCTTATATTCTTGGACTATCATGATACGGTGTCATTTCAGAAATATGTCCCTAGGAATTTTTTTATTACCATTATTTTTTAATTTTTTTTCTCTTTCTTCCTTCCGAATTCTTATTTAGGAGTAAGATATTTTAAGAGGAGAAGCTTATATTCCTGAGCTATCATGATACGGTGTCATTTCATAAATATGTCTCTAGGAATTTTTTTATTACCATTATTTTTTAATTTTTTTTCTCTTTCTTCCTTCCGAATTCTTATTTAGGAGTAAGGTATTTTAAGATAAAGGGTTTTAATTAGAAGTATCTTGCCTCATTCAGTGGAATGGTTTCTGTTCACCAAACACATGGGATTCAAACTCTTAGGATTTTAACTTCTTTATTATACCCTTTATGTGGAACCCTAATAAGGCCAAGCAAGTAGGGCACCTATCCTTCCTAAAAGAAGTTCCAAAAAGCTTCAAGCTTATCTTGGTCTCACCTATCCTTCCTAAAAGAAGTTCCAAAAAGCTTCAAGGTTATCTTGGTCTCAGATGATTATTTGACCTCCTTAACTGCTTGATATTAGTTTTTTTGTCACGATTGCTATTTCGCTTTAGTCTCTTGTTGGTTTAGGAATGGTTCTCTCATGGTTTACCTACTTGGAAGATTTTCTTTCACCTTGGGGAACTTTCTCACACTTAGAGGGTTTCTTCATTTGGTGAAATCTTCCCCCTTTATGGGATGTTCCAACTCTCATAAATCGAGAGAATTCCATGTCTTCTTAGGGATCTGTTTTATACCTTTATTTATTGGATCATTTCTTCGATAGGCCTATTAAGACTCTCATCATTCGTATTGTCATTTGGTCTATCTGACTATAGTCATTATTTACTAGACATCTCCTATTGTGTTCAAGGTGAAACTATACTTTAATAATTTTTTTTTAAGGACTCCAAGTTATCATTCTTAGCTATAGCCCTTAGATATAAATCTTGTGTTTTTCAAATAATCACTTATTCCCTATTAGTTTAGGATCGGTCTTCTAGGTGTTAATTCCTAGTTGATAACATCTACTTTCGGAGTCTATCTTATCATATCTGTAGAATGTGCGACCTTTTTGTTCCCATTTAGGCGTAAGAAATTATATTCTGGATTCTCATATCAATGATCTAATTGTCAAGACATATCTCCAAGATAGTTCATTTCCTTTAGGAGTTTAACCTAAGAGAAAACAAATCTTTTGTAAAAGATCTTAATAAAATGTTTTTTTTCCTCGAATGTTCCATTATGTTTTAAGGATAAACAGTTATGTCCAATCGATTACTAACATTTAGATTAGGTTAATTTGGATTACCTAAATTCACCAATAGTCCTATTATGTTGAGAAATTTGTTCCAGGGAGGTGGGGTAGCGATATGCTTCATCTCTTATATCACAAGTGAACACCAGTGTCTCATCATACAATGTCGTGAATCATTATCAATGAGGAGAGTTCAATGACACCTCTAACAACGTGGACACAATCACCATAACATAACAATGAAAACCATACGACACAACTAACAGACAGGGCTCACACTCGACCGTATCGGCCACACACACACCCACCCCACTACTCACCTAGTATAGTACTGTATATTACACACTCTTCGGATGAGATCCACCACTTGACCACAATTGGCCACTCACGCACCCGCCCCTCCAAACGTATAACCACCACACCCACATCTGTATAAACTCTCACAGCAAATACAAAGTATTATAAATGTAATTGCATTCATACAAGATCACACAACATATACAATGCACATTATCATCAATAATCTCTCTCATCCAGGTGAAAGGGCTTACATCAATTACATTGACCACAATTCGACCACACATGCACACAATTATCATTGATAAATGAATAAATAGTAATACCTCTTTACAGTACAATATACAATAGCAAATTCATACTTCTCATATATCTTTTTTATCTAATACTCATATCTTGTCTAAACTTCCCTCTTGATAGAGTAATTCGTATAATATATATACATATATATTTCCATATATGTATATATATTTAACTTATTTCTTTCCCTTCCATTGTAGTATATTATATATATACTTCTTATTTCTTTCCTTTCCTTGTATTCTATCTTATTTTGCTTATAAACCTCACATCAAAAATACGCTCTAGGTACAAGGATGTTTTCCTAGGATCCTGTGCTCTGATATTAACTGTGACATCTCTGATTTCTTAGCAGGAAATAGCGGGGTCAACTTACATGAACACAAATCATACACCTAGCATCTCGTATGTTTCCTCAAGTTTACAAAATTTTCATATCATCTATAATATCTCCAATCTCTACATAGAACAAGGGTCAATTTATATCAACAACATTTATAAATGTCATCTTGTATTTATCTTAATGTTTACAAGGTGTCACCTTCCTTTGATGTCAAAATGATCATCAACAAACTACTAAAAATTAAAAAAAAATATCAACAAGGAACTAATTGAGTCTTTAAAGTATGAAAAATAGTCTCAATTCTAACTATTGGCGATTGGCAATTGTTTGAATCTGCTCTTGAGGTTGATTTTCTTGCTCTGCAAAAAGAAGGTATAAAGGGGGTGAGTTCACAACTCTGTAAGAATTATTTACTACTTTTCTCTACCTTGGTAACTAGTACGGTTCTTACACTTCCCCATTCTACATGCCCCATGCTACTCGGGTCAGAGCATAAGCTAATGATGCTTTGGGCTACTGGACTCTCACCATCTAGGGTGCAGCACTCCACCGCTTCGCCTAGCATATCTTAACCAAACCTTTTGCATGGGCTCGCCGTGCGCTTGTATGGTCTAGGGAGGCTTACTTGTTTTATAGACACCTAGTAGAGAGACCCAATCTTGAGTGAAAAAGATACCACGGCTTCTATCTTTTTCAACAAACTCATCACGTAGTAAATCAACAAAGCCCAAAGTTATGTCTCTTTCTCCTTCAAGTTTACATACATTCAGCAAACATACATTATCATTTCCTGTCACACTTTAGATTTTATCTCTGGTATCCCGATGTATCATACCATTCACATCCATTATCAACATAGAAAAATAAATCGATAATTCTACAAACACGTGGATAAAAATCACAAATATACATCAGCACAAATCATTTGTTACCACCACCAGCCGAGCCTCACACAGTCGGCCATAACGACCACGCACACACGTCACCCCACGGTTGACTTAGTATTATACGTTATTGCACACGCTCTTGAGTAATCACCTCTCGACCAAAATGGCCACCCACACACCCACATATGTCAAGAGCACAATAACAATGGTCACAATTGTACTATTTCTGGTACAAAGGGACTCAAAACATGTAATAGCATTCATACCATTTACCATAACTCATATGATGCACATTACCACCCATCATCAACCTATCTCACATGAAAGGGGTACCAAACTCATCTCAACCGTTAATCCGGTCACTCACACACTCCTCCCTCAATGATAACTGATTGAACGGTATACTCATCGACATTATAATCTGTAATACAATGATAAATATCGCAGGTCACTCCTGTTTTTTTTTTTAAACAGAATTCTTTTACTGTTTACTCCCCAGTCAAATGAATACATAATTTCCTGTTTATCTCCTATTTTGATTTATTATTATATTTAACTTTAACCAACCTCTATTGCTGTACTCTTCCTTTTTATTTTCTTAGTTGTATAATTTCCCATGCATTTTCCTTGTCTGCTTTTTGGTGTATCTAATTTTTTTTTCTTTCTATTTCTTCTTAGTTTCTAGGTTGTATGCACTTCTGCCATACAACACTTCTACCTTCTAATTTATTCTTCTGTTCGTATTACTATCCAAATTAATTTTCTGCATTTTATCCATTTATTTCCTGGTGTGCAACGTCTACCCTCTTGTTAATATCATTCCTTACATTTTCTGCAGTTTCCAGGGTTCCCATACAGTCTGTATTGGATGGGTAACTTTGGCCCATTTTGCTCAGTGAGACCCAAGGGTCTCTCCTCTACAGCTGCTATTCTGCCGAAACCCAAAGTAGGGAGAACTAAATAAGCTTCTCTCTTTTTCATCTCCTACTCTATGTTTGGTTTAACTACCCGTCGGTATTTTACTTCCCTAAATCTGATAATATTCGTAGAACCTACCGGGGCTGAAATGTCTCCCTAGGAAACTTAAATCGCGCTTCTGTCACTGGTATCAACATATTTGGCTAAGACAAGAGGTTTGACTCCAGTTTCCACCAATTTTTGCAATTAATTTACTAGTCCTTTGAGCAACTTCAGCTACTCTTCAGTAATTCCCTTCCCTAGAGTAATTATCTTCCTAGATTTTATCGAAGATACTGACTCCTACAGACCAGCTTTGTTCCCAAATTTCCTATGCATGGTACTGACATAAATTCATTTAAGCCAAAACAGAAATTACTCAACTCATCCTTCTTTTATTTCGGGGTCTGTATGTAAGAAAATACTTCTGTGAATCTGTTTCCTACGTATACTAGTTACTGAGATAGATTAAAGAGGTAAATAATCCTTACCTCTTTGGCGTAGAGCAATACAGATGAATCCGGGTATGATCGTCTCTATTCTCTAAGCTAGCCTCACTTCTCGTCGCGACCGCGTTCAGTGTGCGGAATCAATCTCCGATCTTCGGACTTTTGTTGCCTCCCCTGCTTTTGCAAAAATGTGAGATCTGGTTCAGGTCTCACGACCCTTCCTCTTTCCTCTCTCCCGCCGCCTTTTTTCCATCTTGTCATTTTAGGGTTCCATTTTCCTTTCTTTTTAAAAAAACAAAAATGAAGCTTCTTTATATATTAAAGGATAATTACATCTGAACCGTCAAAAAAATGTGAGATTAAACCATTATTCTTGTGTCATTACATTAAATATATATCATACTCTAACAAGATCACCTTTCACGTTAGATATCACGTATCTAATAATACAACATTTTATTGTAAATAATTTTTTTTTATAACAAAGAAATAAAAAATTTTAAAAATATAAAATCAAATAAAAAAAATGATCTACGATCTTCTTTTTAAAACTTTTCTTCTAAATCATGTTGATAACATCTCTATTACAGGAAATCTATTATTTAATAAGAATTGTATGCATCAATTTTGGAGAAGTTTAAAGACCATCTCTCCTATGCCACATCTTTTTGTGACAACTATTATTAATGGTTTATAAGGGTGACATTGAGGGAGTCAAGAGCAAAAGACTTGAAGCTAAGAGGGAGAGGGCCTTAAGGATATGAGAGGCAATGTCTAAGGGGTTGAGGGAGATAGCTTTATTGGCTTGGGCTTGATCTTGTTTGAGGAGGGAGATGGCAAAGAATTGGGTGGTGGACTTTCATCTTCTTCGGTCAAATTTGCCCATGAAAGAAATGTGATACTTAAACGATTGTCCTACTAGAAAACATAAAGTTGAGGGAGCCCATCATTTTCTTTTTAAGAATAGCACCTCAGAGACATTAGTTGTCAATCTTTAGTTGACAACTACAAAGGCCAAAGACCAAGCCTCAATAAACAAAGAGGACAATCAATGTTCATCCAATCCAAAGAACTAAAACCCGACTCTACCTTTTTTTCTCTATCTTAAACTTCGTCCTTTAATGAGACCCATGTGCATTTCCTCTGTTATGTGCTTTTGAACTCTTGATTCCCTCCGCATCAAACAGTGAGAGCTCATATGTATACATAGAGAGAAAGAAAGAGAGAGAAAGAGAGAGAGAGAGAGAGAGGAAGTGAGTTTGATGATAAAGGAAGGTACTAGATGAGATGAGAGAGAAAGGGCCAAGTCCTCATTATTATTTTTCTCATCCATTTTAGGTTTATGAGAGTTTTAATACGTCTGATTTTATCCAATCAAAGAGAACTTTTTTTAAACATTATGTTAGCATCGTTAATGATATCGACATCGATAATATTCCATTAACATTACAATATTGTCAGCGGTAATTTTTTTGTAGTGTAAAAACACTTGGGCGGCAACTATTATATCACCTATTTTGAGTTATGTACACATAAAGTCAAAATATATATGTTGGCCCTATGATATATCAACCTATTAGTAACGAGGGAGAAAACATAATGTGTTGCCATAAAAGCTTGATTCGAGGCATTAGTAAAACACTGTTGTATGTTCTAAAAAAAAAAGCCCCTTAGCTCGGCTTAATTTCACTCCTTTTGACTGCCTACGTAATCTCGAGTCTATAAAATCGAACCAATATCTCATTAAATGGACATTTCTTCAAACTTATCATTAACTTATACATCATTTACAAGCTGCTTTAAGGCATATAGGCCGTGAAAAACAAGTTCACTTTTATAATAAATAGAGTGATTCATCTACTTTCTTACTTAATAATGTAACATAAAAAATTTCAAATTTTGTGCAATATAACTATTTACTTGCGACACTATATTCTATGTATATGTTTAAGAGGAGAAGGAGGGAGGGAGGGACAAATAATTTTTTTTTTTAAATTTAAGTTTTTAATTTTAATTTTTTATTATATTAAAAAATAATTAATAAATTAAATTTTTTACATATTAAGTAACACGTTATATGATTTGTAACATTTAATGTAGATGACAATCCTGATATGAATATAACATAGGTCTAATTTGAGTTAATGTAATACCTTTATTAATATCGTTAAAGATAATAAATTAAAATATAAATTTATAAAAAATATAGATATTAAATTTTTTTTTTTAAAAAAAGAGAAATTTACTAATCTAAATATTATAAAGTATCACATTTAACCAAATTAGGATTTTGGCATGAACCAATGGCCTATTCACTTTCCCTTGAGCATCTCCTTGTATCGCAAAATTGAGTCCAATCGCTGCAACTTTAGTTGCTGCTTAAACCTGTTGATAAAATCATCGGCTTTCGCGTCAACGCCGTGGTCATCTTCCCCAAACGATGACGTTTTATCCACCCTCGTTGTCGTTGGCCTCCTTCTCTCCACCATCTCCGCATCCTCCTCTTCGCTCGATCGACCCAGACGAGACTTCTCGCTAGCCGACTTATTCATCTTTGCTGTTTCTCCCCTCGATTTTCTCCTCCTCGGATTTTGCTCTGTTTCCTTACCCGTTCCCGGATCTGTACACTGCTTGTTTGGTTCTGTTTCCGGCAGGAACTTCTTTTCTGTCTCGGGTCTTTCCGATCTGTGGAAAGATGAGAAGTTGATGGACTTGACTCGCTCCAAGAGAGATGGAGCACTGCAGAGTCGCGGCGGATCAACTTCGCGTTGCGATAGCTGAATAAAATCGGTTTCTGGGTTGTATTGAGGGAATTTGTAGTGGAGGAAGTTGATAGATTTGACTCGGTCCAGAAGCGATGGAGCTGGGGCAATCAGAGGGGGGTCGAGTGGGCTGGTGGATTGCGGTTCGGCGGATTGAGTAAAATGGTCTTCTGGGTTGTACTCGTGGAACTTGTAGTTGAGGAAATTGATGGACTTGACTCGATCTAACAGCGAAGGAGCTCGGACGAGTGGAGGCGGGTTGACTGGGTCTGTGCTCTCAGCTTCACTGGGTGGAAACAAATGAGTTCGGGAATCAGGTGGAGGAAACTTGTAGAGAGAAAAGTTAACGGACTTGACGCTATCTATGAGTGAGGGGGCTTGGGCCAGTTGGACTGTGTGGTTTCTGGAGGCACTGAAACGGGAGATGATGACAATAGTGGCTACCACGAGATTGAGGAGGAGGAAGAGAGAGGTTGGTGTGAACCAGCTCGCCATGAAAGCAGCCCATGTGGTCATGAGTGAAGATCCACTAGCTACTTAAGCTTTCTTTTAGGATCAGAGAGAGAGAGAGAGAGATTCTTTTGCCGAAACAAGTCTGCAACTCGGGCGTGACAGGGAGAGGAAGAAGATGATTCCCCGTAAGCCTGTTTGTTTGATTTATAAGGCACTTTTCCTTAGCGGCTAAAAAGTGAGATTCTTTTCTTTTTTTAAGAAGTGTAATGAATGGTCCAATTAGGGGAGAACACGTGGCATTCCTTTAAAAGGAAAAAGAAATGAGGAAAATTCAAGGTAGAAGCCTGAAGAAAATGAATGCATTTGCATTAAATAGCGTAGAAAGATTTAATATCAATGAAAGAGATGGGAAAGAGAGTGTAGAAGCTGTAAGTGCCAAAGCACATGGTGATAAGATAGATGGCTGTGTTATAACGTCAAGGGGATTTTTTCTAAAAACAAATTATTTTGAGAAAGAATTAAAGTATCATAAAATGCTTTACACGCCAAAATATGAGTTACTAATTTACAATCTCTAGAAGTACGTAACTTTATTATATAAAGAACTAAAATCAGCTATTAGTAAAGCCATTTCGCTATGATGAGCTAGCTGGTCATGAGGGAGGGACTAGTCTCATTCAATTTGCACATGCAAAAAGTCATAGTTGGGATTTGACAGCATTTTTGTGACCAATAGAAATCCTTTTAATATCCCTACACTTGATACGAAGACATGTTTAATTCATTCTCTCTCTCAGTTACACCATCTATCCTAATCAGTAAAATGAGAAATATATCGCATTTTACCAAACTAAAAACAATTTAGAATAAATTCTGAAATACTTTGAAGGTATGATTTATGACTTTAAATTTGTGTAAGAGAAAATATGATTTAACTTATTAAACACTCTATTTACATAAGTATACATGTTCGTCTTGTGATTCAAGAGCAGCTACAAAATTCTCTAGATATAAATCAATTTTACTTGATTTTATTTTCAACCATAAGGACATAGACTTTTCAATCTTAAAAAATAAAAAAATAAAATAAAAAATACTTTGCTTATATTTAAAATTTTTTTGGCCTAATTTTAGTCAGTTTATGTTGGTAATTGATGAAGTTTTATTTGTATAATTTATTAGGGAATTTCACCTCATGCTATATCTAGAATAAGCAAATATTTTTTTGTTGAGGTTTATTTAGAGATTCATTTTTTAAGGTAATTCTTCTTTCAATTAAATTAAGTATCAATTTTTAATTAAATTTTATCTTTTATTTGTTTCAATAAAAAAATAAAAGCTGATATCGTAAAAACTTGGTGTAAGATTGATATAATGCATTTTATTCTATAATAATTAATTGAATTTGAAATGTGTTATTTGCACACATTTTTAATGAAAGTCAATTTTATTATTTACAATAAAATTTTCAATTTTTTTTTTAACTATTTAAAATAGATATATAGTAGACAGATTCTATAAAATTATATAAATACGTGAGACACATTTTTCGACTGAAAATAAACTATTGATAATGCAATTTTCTTTATAAAACTTTTTGTAGTTTAACTCTTTTTTTTTTTTTAATTTTACTCATAATGGTAATTTATAGTTGGGGAGGAAATTTAACTATTTGATTTTGATCTCTGTTGGTAGTAGTGTGAACATAAAATGTTGAACACATTAATTTAATGTGAAGAAGTGCATTACTAAATTTGTTTTATTTGGTACTTTAATTTTTTTTTAGTTTTTAATGTCAAACAATGAAAAAAAAGCAATTTTATTTCCAAAATATAAAAATTTAAAAAAAAACTTAAAATTTCTATTATATTTATTTACAATAAAAGACTAGTGTTCATTATGAAAATTTGATAAAAAAAGACAAGAAAGGACAAGAGTACTCTAAGAGAGAGAGAAAAAAGTCAAAACTTAGGTGAAGCCCACTATTATCATCTTATAAACCCATAATTTATTACCCCAGTACGCTGCTCAGGTAGCATCACTGAACTACTAAACGTTAGAATATTGTTCTTAATATTAAAGATGAAGTTTTTTAGTCCTTCAAATAATACAACTTTACTAAGTTTATAACAAGTATCAAGACATATTACTAAAGTAACCAAAAGTAAAATATAAGACAACAAAGACAATAAAATGACTAGGGTTTTAAATGAAATTAAAAGACAACTTAAGAAACTAAAGCATTTTAAAAACTACCTAATTTAAAGTGGAAGTGCTGATCTCCTAAGTTTTTATATTGGTGCATGACTAGACCTACATAAATTATGATGAGAGTACTAACGACCAAGCCCCACAAATGTTCGATGGTGTTAAATACATGAGAAAACCCACCATAATTCCAAAATAGAGTCTTGAAGGTTGTGCTTTAAAAATTCCTAAACCTCAACACTTGAGAATGTGTAGCACATTAACCAAGTGAGTCCTAAAGGCTTAACACAAGAATATGTAGCAATATTTAGCATTAGATGATTCAATTCCACATGCTCCAGTTGCCAAATTGAAGGTGGCACACTATAAAGATCCAATATGTAAAATTTGATGAGTGTTGATATTGGAACTTATATGGCTTCAAGAAAGATGAAATAATTAACTTGAATAGTTGTAAACTTGGTTTGAGCTCTACAAATTATTAACCGATGTCTATTTCTATATTTTAATTCATTCTGTAAGATTTTACTAGAATAATTATAAACTTACTTAAAGTATTCGTAAGTTGAAAACATCAAATTTTGGTAACATTTTGTTTAAAAAAAAATGACAACATGCTATAAGATGTTGCTAGAAGAAATATACAAACTTGATTAAAGTAAGGGTGAATTGTTAGCACAATATACTAGCACAAATATTGCTTGGAAAAATGATGACACCTTAGTATGTTTTATAAGTTGGAAGAGCACTCAATCTTAAAGAGTTAATTAGTTTAAAGACCTAAAATTGGTGGTTCTAAGGTATAATATTTTTATGTAGGCCAAAAATCCAAAATTATGGCAGAAATGCCCCAAAAGGAAAAGGAACTAAGTTGACATACATTTAAATAAGGTGTTATATCGTCCTTCCATGAGGTGCACCATACTGCATGCCATCCAGGTGTGCGTAACACCCAGGTTCTTCCCCTTGCACGCATCACTTTCATTCTCATAAATTGATGTTTGACCTTCTTTGCACCATTCTAAGTGGTATGCCAATTTGTTTCTTGAGCAATAAGTGGTATAAACTCATTCTCAAGAAGCAAAAAACCTGTCTTTGCTCGTAAGGATTACTACGTTGATAATTTGACAAACTTATTTTCCTACTAATGGTGTCTTTTGAATTTTTGAGTTACTATAAAAGGCTTAATTTAAGAAAGATGAACAAACCAAGAAAGATTACAGGAGTGTCAATAAAAAGAGAAATAAATGAAAACCAAGAGTCAAATTATTTTAGAAATTTTCATCTTTTATGTAATTAGAAAAATCATGATTTAATGCTGAAGATTCTCTACAAAATTCATTCAAAAATCTCTTTAAAAATACCATTGGTTTTAAAGTTAACTTCATAATATTTTTTAAGAGATTAGACTTGTGAAAATGATTATTAAGATTATTTTAAAATGAGATCTATATGTATCAACATATATAATTTAAAAAATCATCTCCATATGCTTCAAGAATGTTACTTTAAAAGGCTGATAAAACTTGAGGAGTTAGTAGAACGCAACTCAAAAGACACAAAAAATACAATTTTAACATCACGTGTGATTGATCAAGTGTTTGCTTTATATCCTAATATGAATCACACTAGCTTTCGGGTCAAAATATCTTTTTAAACATTAAATATGTAAAAAAAAAAAAGATTTCAAAAGTGTTAGTGAAAACAATATTTGTTGTTAAAGAAATATTATTCAAGTCAAAATAAGTTTTTAGAGTTTAATATTATTTTAAAGTTAAACTGTCAGTATTTCAAAATATATCACTCAGAATATATTACACAAATTTTTTTGTACATTTTTGGTAAAATTTTGTAGTATCTTTTAGAGTTCAAATTAAGTTCATCATTTGACGAATTTTTGACCTCCTATATATAAATATTGTCTCTAATAGATTTCAAATCTTCTTTATTCTCTTGAACCTTCATTAAGTCCCTAAGTGAGCTTTTTATTTGTAAGTCTACTCTTTTAGAGAGAAAGTTGTAATTTCTTCATTTGAGAAGCTTTTCCCAGGAGAATACAAGAAAAATTTAAGCTTTACACCTTGATAATAAAACTCTAGTGTTCGATTGAACACAAATGACATGTGACTTAGCTGCTTGATTGAAAAACATTATTGTTTAGAAGAACACAAGTAATAGGTGGCTTGACATCTTGATTAACATACTATAGCATTTATATGAACACAAGTGATTAGTGAGCAAGGCATCGTAAATTATTAGTATGTTGTAATACTTTAGAGAAAATAATAGAAACTTAAGTTGTTGGCTTGCAAAAGAGGACGTAAGGATAAATAGTGTAACTTAACCTCTACAAAAAAGTTTATTTTCCCTTCTATCTCCTACCTACTTTAAATTATTTTTATCATTACTCAATATAAACTATTACTCACATCACATATACACAGTTATAATTAATCACACGCATCATCGGTTGTGCATTTCATCATTAATTTTTGTGAGAACTTAACTAATAGGAACAAACTTTACTAATAATTAAAATTTTTATACATATTAAGTAGTGAAAAAAATTATATAAGTAGCTTGCTGATCCAAGTTCGAGCATCTTTTACAAGAAAAAGTTGGGAAGTATACTTAAAAACCTCAAAATTTTAATAACTCAAATTGCCCTTCCCTCCTTTGGTTTAAACTTTGAGCCAATACTATGTAATAAAAGAGTGCTCCATCTTGGTTGAGGAAAAGTAATATAAGTTGTAAAAGGGCCTTAAATCTTTTTACCATGTTTACCTCTTTTAATTCTACCTTTTCATTCTATCATATGTTTTTTTTTTAAATATGAGATTTTTTTAAATTCTTATCTTGTTCTAGATATTGATTCCACTTTTTATCCCATTTTCAATATCTTACTTATCTCTATCATTTTCTTATCAGGGTGTGTAAACTAATATGAGAACTCATATGTCCTAAAGATTTTAAGAGGATATTTAATGCTTGAGAATGGCTCTTTAGTCATTCCTCAAGTCATGACCAACTTCCATTATTTTTCTTTATTTATATTAATTCTTGTTTTTTACATTATTGTTAATCTACTTAGTTGTTCATTATTTTATTTTCTTTTAATTTTGCTTGTAGGAGATACAGGTCTTATATATATATATGCATACATAAGACTCCAAGTCCAACAATACTGAAAATTATGATACACTACGTGTTTTATGTATAAAAACATCTCATAGAAATATTCCTGTCCTTTCTCTCACTTTCTTTTATTTCTTATTTCATGTCTGCACCTTATTAATTTAAGTACTCGCATATCTATCCTAAAATACAATAGGAAGTATTTATTTGAATTGATAAATAATGTCAGATTAGGTCCATACATTTACTGTAACATTTCGAATTCTTTGTACTTAACCATGTACTAAACTCTATTATTTTAGACCTCATGGCCATTTAAAATTCAGTTTGTATTTAAAATTAGTAATGTTTTTACTTTACGTTAACAATCGCTATTTTAATAGTTCTTATTTTTTAAAATTATTTTTATATTATATTTACGAAATTTTTAAGAAAAATCAGAAGAAAAATCAAAAAACGAAAAATTGGGGATAAACCTCGAGGCTCGTGGGAAAGCAGTCCGCAGCCCGCACACTCATATGCCTGCGCATGCACATGTGGTCTCGTTGTGCACACACCCTTACGCGATCACATCACGCAGGTGGCGTGTGTCAGGTGCCTGCGCGTGGCCCTGTGCGTGCGTGCTAGCATGCCAGCACTCGGCCGCGCACTGTGTACACCTGTCATACGCGCTAGCAGCGCACATGCGTGCTTTACTACGCATGGCCCACAAGTTGCACGGACATTCCCTCCCTATTATGGCAACCACCTAATCACCACGTGTCCCACTTGAATGTTTGCCATATGGCGCACATCCAAGCACCCTCCCTTGCTTATTTAAGACCCCTTTTCCACTTCTTCCCATATTTCATTTTCATCTTCCATTTTCACCTTCTAGAGAGAGAGATTTTGAAGAAAAAAAGAGAGGAATTTTAGAGAGAGAAAGAGAAAATTTTAGAGAGAGAAAAAACAAGAAAGAAAGAGGCATAAGAGTTTTAAGAGCTTGTTCGAGGATTACTAAAAATCCTTTTTGTCCCTTTCTAAAAGATTAAATTGACTCAATTTCAGTAAGAGATTCTTTAGTATTTTCTCTTACATTTTTAAGTACATTTTTTAGTTAATTTGGGATATTGACAGTTTTGATACATGGACTTTTATGCTTGTTTGGTGATTGATTATTTGAATATGAATATGCGAGATATTATACAAGATTGTTGTGCTATATAAAATGACTATAATGCATGAATTTTTATGAAGATTGGTGTTTGTTTATTTAGATAGGTGACACGATATTATGAGTATGATGACTTGATGCATACATCCTTAGGGTGGTGAATTATTGTTTATTGAAGAGATATTGAGCATGATGCATGAAAATAAAATGATTAGAAATTTCTTATGGGCTTGAACCTTTGCCTTACCTTGGTGATGATGAAGAGAGTTATTCTAGTGGGTCTTGCCTTGAGAGGATGACTCGCAGGTCAAACTTTTGGTAAACATGGGCCTTCAGGCTGGATAAATGAAATGGACCTTTAGGCTGGATATGTTGTTGGATCCCCACTAAATTCAGAATATGAAAATGATTATGCTGAACACGAAATATAAAAAAAAAATATGGAATTTATTGTGAATATGGAATAAATAAGTGAAAAGAATGGAAAGTTCATTTGACTATTATCTCTTAGAAGTTTCTGTTTTTCCCTCGTTTGAATAAATATTGGTGAACTATTCTCTGTGATGATCAACGTTCTCACTTACGGGAGTAGATTTGCATTAGGATATATGGGGCCACAGTGGCGATGTACAGTCGTGATCAAAGTTTAGATACAAAAATGGAATTGACCTAATATGGGAGTCGATGATTCACAGTGGCAGTCAGGGATCCCCTCTGCCTTCATGAATATATGTTGGAATGATTTTGCATGGAGGTCGGTAAAAGAATTAATAAAACATAAACAAGACTTGAATACTTATTCGAAACTCTATAACAATTTCGTATGATGGTTCTTCTACTTATTTTGAGACTACTAATATGCCATTCATTTGATTTTTGTGAAATAATTGACATGTTTGGATATGCCTGATGTAACATAATACGCCTCCTTATGATATTGATTTACCACTTTCTTCGCTAAGCTATATAACTGGTTCATTGGATTTTCTTAAGAATGATAAATGGTTTTCTAAGTATTTGAATGTATCCATCTTGCAACAACACTCCGAGGTAAGAAGTTTATACGGAAATATTATTTTTCTTAATTACTTTTTAAACTTTAGTTATATGGTTTTAAATGTTATTTCCTTTACTAAGTTTACATGAAACTCACCCATAATCTGTGGCCCCCAAATGATCTGGAAGTTGAGGATTTAGCTCCCTGAGTTGTCTCTTAAAGCTTGTATGGGCCCATTCACAGATCCTTGGTAATTTTTTAAGATATAATTTAAGTGTAATAGTTTGTTCCATACTCTAATATAATAATTTGTAAGGACTCTACTTTTTCTATCTAATACCCAGAAATTGCAAATTTATGGCCTCTGTTATAAGTTTTAAACTTAGATTGCTTGTAAAGGATTTCTAATTTTTGCTTCAATGTTAAACTTATTTTTAACACTCATAACTACTTGGTAGTTGGCTTCCTTCTACCCATTAGGTATTTGAGATGTTATATTTATATTTTATTTAGCCTTATTCACGGTTATATGCAGGTCTAACCTAATCTTAATTGAGATCAATAATCCTAAATGGGGTCTTAATCAAGCCTAGATGATGATCAAATTAAACAAAAATAAAGTTAAAGTATTTGTGAGGTTATTTGAACTTGACCCCTCTATCTAATTCCCTTTTGAATCTCCCATTCAAAATAAACTTCCTTGATGTCATCTAAATTTCCAATAAATTTTAACTTGAGATCAAAACTAAAAATAAAATTTAGATAATAGTATAGATTTTCCATCATCATTGGGCACTCATCTGATCAGTTAATCAGCTTGCAAGAAGATTATTTTTTTTATTTTTAATTTGATTATTACTTCTAGTTTTTTTTTTTAAAAGAAAGATATATTTCATATTAAGGAATCAGTTTCTAAAAATGTCATTTTTCTAATTTCAAGTGTATTAGTTAGAATAGATTGACCCATATCAACAATCCTAAATTCGTTAACCAATTAAATCAATTCTATATATAATTTAAAAACATAGTGGAAATAAGACTCCAACTCAAGTAATTATTTCTCTCTCTCTTTCTCTCTCTCTCTCTCTCTCTCTATATATATATATATGTATTTTAAAAAAACACATCACACCATTTGAGCAACATAATATTAGCTAAATTTATATATTTGGTTCTTCTTCTGTAAGTATAATACTTATCCGTAATTGATGATAAGAATTTTATGTGTGTATATATAATATATTATTAATGATAAGAAATTTTAACTTACCACACCATAGTTTTTGAATGAGATATAATAATAACACTATATTAATTGGACTGCGCTTAAGGCTGATTGCATAAGCTGCCTTTTATCAATTGTTTTCAACTTCTGATCTAGAATATTTTATATGGCTAATGAGCTTTCAACACATATAAATAATATATTATATGGCTTGGAGGGATATCGATGTTGAGTGTGACTTCTTATCCACTACAAATGCACACTAGCTATAATCAAATTGTGATTATTGCATAATTACGTATTTATATAATAATTCCCTTCTTGAATATTTATCAAGTTGATCATAACCTCATCTACTTTCTGTCATTTCTGCTCTTTTCGAGTAGGTTGAATATAAGAAAACAAAGAGACCATAAGTATCACTTTTAATTAACAACCGTTGTTATCTTAAAAAAAAAAGGTTAAAATTCATGTGGTATACGTTTTACAATTCCTAAGAACTTATAATTCATATTGTATAACGTGTCCTAAATAAAAACATGATGTTTTGACTTCGAGTTATACCTGAAAAATAAAAGTTAATTAAATTAGTATGTATATTCATCTTTTCTTAAATCCATAATGCAAATTTGGGAAATTGCACTCTCTAAGGTTGGAAAATATTTAGTTTTGGTGTCAAAAATTGACATCAAGATACCCTTTTGTAAGAAAAAAAAATAATAATAAAGACATTATTACTATAAAAAAATATCCCATAAGCTAGTTCCCACTATAACAAATCATGTTAAAAAAAACACACAAGTTTGATTATATGGGGCAAAGGATTTAATTAGAATTTTTTGGCTCTCATTTTAAAAATCTTAGTGCTAAATAAAGATGGAACAGATCTCTAGCAAGAACTAAGAACAAAATAATAAGAATAAGACATCTTGCACGAAAAAAGAAGAAAAAATGATCCTTAACCTCATCATTGCAATCAAAATTACTATAATTTCAAATAAAAATGAAAGACAATACACAAAGAATGTCAAAGATGGAAAGAATGATTAATTGTTCCAAGACTCAATTATGGGAGAAGATCTCTTCTAATGTGCTTTTCTATGACATTGTTGAAACACACTCAAAGGAAGATAATAATATAGGTATAAAGAAGAGCCAAAAGGATGATATCCTTGGGGTAGAAATCCTCACTAAAAAGCCAAGTTGTAAAGAACACACTTGAAAAATATAGTGATCATCATCAAGACTTCTATAAGATCTATAAATAACCCTATGTTTGTATTTGAAGTCATTAAGATATATAAACTTTATGAAAGATAGAGGTCCTCAAATTTGATTGTGGTTCTTGTGTCTATAAGTTCTCCATGACGGATGACTTGTAAGGTATACTATATGGTGCTCAATGGACAATCAATTGGCATTGCCTTAATGTTCAAAGATAAAAATCATTCTTTTAACCTAAAAAAGTTAAAATTCCTTTAACATTAATTTGGAAAAGAATTTAGATGATGCCTTTTAGAATTCTATGATAAAGATCAAATCTTAAAAATAGTTAAAGTTATTGGTTTAACCACTTGCCTTGATCTTGTTACATCTATGGGAACTCATGGACATTTTGCATGCTTTTCATGGAGGTTGATTTACAAAAATCACTCTTCTATGATCAAAACTCAAGAGACTAATTCTCAAGGTTGAGTATGAGACACTTTATAAAATTTTATTAAGTATGGTAGGTTGACCACTTTTAAAGTCATGGGTAGAATCATGGGGGTTAAGATGGGGGAGAGGGGCCATATCCTCCCTTTTTCCACATGCATTTATATATAATAAAGCTAAATTATATTTTGGCCGTCCCTTCTAATTAAAATTGATGGACGTCGAATCCACCAAAAATAAATTTATATTCAAACAAGAAAATAATATTATAGTAGCAGTGAATAAGGTCGAATATACAAATAATTGAATTTTAATATTCTTTTACGACCATCAATAAAATAAAAATAAAAAGGGGAGTTTTATCTTGTGTTGAAATTAAATAACCAATGGATTAAAACAAATCAACAAATAAAAGTCAACTAAATGAAACTGACAGAAAATAATTCAACAATTTAAGTGAAATGAGAATGAAGCATGAATAGTTTCTAGTCAAATAGATAATATTAGTTTCAAGATGCAGGAATGATTATTGATGCAAATATAATTCTTATCAATTTTTAATAGACTAGTTTTAGTTATTGGAGACTTTCCTAATAACCAATATTTTTTTAATTTTAGATTAACCAAGAGACGCACATTGATTAACCCTTACTAGTGAATAATCTCGAATACACTTATAGAATTTAATTTACCAACAATATTGTGGACTAGAAAGACTCGATCCTAACCAATAAACTCAACTGCATAGTTTATTCAAATTATATTATATATCTTCTTAATCACTAATTTACCATTAATTATCAGGATATCCTGAACAATTACAGATTCAAAAATCTCCAATGATAATACACTATTACATTAGACGCACAATGAGCCTTGTTGTAACGAATAATAAACAGTAATTTTCGTATGCATAGAAGAATATATAAATATTGAAAACAAAAAAGAACAAAAACAAAAGAATTAAATCTCATAGCCTAAAATTAAAACCTCAATTAAATCTTCAACTGGAAAATAGGAGTATTTAGCCACTCATAATGAGTTTAGTACACAAACAACTATTCAGAATTAATAAAAAAATTTATAGAAAATAAAAAAGAAATTTTCTCATTGTCTTCTTCTTTATTTTTGTCTCCCTACGACTCTTCTTTTATATTTTTATTTAAAGAGTGAAGCTGTGTGTAGCTAGGGTTTTTTCTTCCTTGATTTCTATTTTTTAAAGTGCCATTTTTACTTGCTTTTCTGCTTCTACTCTTTTCTTTGACTTTAAAACAATCCAGAAAAATTAATATCTGCTGCCGTTGCTAGGGTGTAAGCCTTTCCCAAGGCTTAACCGTGTATGAACTAATGTCTCCATCTACCGTTAAGGTGTAAGCCTTACCCAAGGCCTAACTGTGTACAGACGAACTTCCTTGTGCAAAAAGCAGCTCAGCAAGGGACTTTTCTGGAATTGGCTCCTGCAGTTATTATACCTACATTAGAATTCAACAAAATTTCTTCTATTAGGTAGTAATTGATCTAATTATACCCTAAAAGTAAAGAATAAAATTGACTTCTATACACACTATCAAATCCCCCTACACTATCTTGTGTTTGCCCTCAAACACCACACAATACAAATTACCAACTCTTTAACTCTTCACTTTTAACCCATCTATTCTTAACAATTTCATCACAACTCGATCTATAACATCTCAATTTTTAAATTGGAAAGACAACTATCAACTAGTAGTTCATATAATAGAATTTCATGCAACCATACAAATGAACAACTATTTTGACTGATATCCAAATATGACATGAGAGAGCTTGTAAATTTTAGCACACAATAATTTTCATTAAGAAGAACAATCAATATGTAGCAGAATAACTACCAAACTTGTCCATATATAAAGATTTCATGCTATTAGTTCATGCTAAAAACAAAAAATCTATTTGTAGCTAAATTGAGAACTTTTATTGTTTACTTCAAATGTCACTGACCTTTTGACGCGAGAGTAAATATTTGTTATGAATGCATCCGGTTACTCAGCTACTCATAGTTTCAAGTTGCTATTAGCACTAGTCATAGTCGTTTGACTAGCATTTTTATGGCTATCTTAAAATGTTACTAACCTTTTGATGCGAAAGCAAACATTTATGATGAATGCACCCAGTTACTCAGTTGGTCACAATTTCAAGTGACTAAAGGAATAGTTTATTATTTGTACTCTTTTTTTCTTTTTTTTGTTCGCAGTCCTAGACATGAACTATAAAGTTCAAGACACAGAAATTAAGACAAGTTGTAGTAGAATTTTTACTAAGCATTGGTGTTCATTCAAAAATAACAAAAAATTGATTTTTAATGGACAATCCCCAAACAATTCAGGTTTAAGACGCATAATCAAAAGTAATAATTCATAGTATGAAAAGATGAAAAATAAGCTACAAATCCTAGAAGATGGTTGTAAGTGTATTTAATTTTTAAAATATCACATTTGAGTTATTATAAGAATAAGTGAGATAATGGTGAAAGTTATAAGTCAAAATTATTGAATGTGTATTTGTGGTGCCATAAAAATTAGGCAAAGTCAAAATGAACAGTGATAAGTATCATAAAGAAACGAGAATGTGACGGAAGTAACTAAGCAGAATATTAAAAGAACTACCCAAAATGTAGAATACCCTTTCTCCACATTAAACTAAACATTGCCCACAATGTGTTGTAAATAATGATCAAATAAATCGGAAAAAGTGAAGGAATAGGTGAACTCCCCTAGTTACTTATGTTGGAGGTTATGCTGGTCTTGCTCTCGGGTCTGAGCGTCAGGCACTAAGCTGCAGTGTCGGTCGGCCATCGTAGAGCCGACCACACTGCTAGGTGAAGCTTGTTCCTCGCTTACGACTTATGGTTCAGCTTCTACCTCACTAGTGGGTCGCGATAGTTTGTTTTTGAGTCGGCGATACTTAGGAAAAACTCTCCCCTCTCTCATTTGGCTTTTTTTTTAAAAAGTCTGGAGTGGAGGGAGTTTAGTTTTGGTGGAAGTTGCAAGGGGAAGAGGAGACTGTCGAATCGATTTATGAAGTGCGAAGTGGGAGGTTTGATTTTGACAGAAGAGGAAAGTGGGTGTCGGGGCCGAATAAATAAGGTTAGGGTAACTTAATCTTTTTAGGTGTTAGGGAAAATAAATAAAAAGGGGGTATTAAGTGGCCATGGCATAAGCCTTGGACAAGGCTTATGCAAACATCCCGAATTAAAACTAAAAATTACGTGAGTGCCTCATTCATTAAAAAAACTGCAATTGATTAGGAAAATGTTCAGTTAAGGAAAATAAGGAAGAAAATGATAGAAAAAAATGAAAAATAAAAATAAAAGTAAAAATTAAAAAATGAAATAAAAAATTAAAAAAATATTGGAAATAAAGGAAAAGAAGAAAAAAAAAAGAAGGATGGGTTGCTCCCCATTTAACACTGTTGTTTAACGTTCTAGGCTAAACATTGTCAATTTTATCAAGTCCCTTCTTCAAGATTTCTCAAGGTAATTTCTTCAACATTTTGTGTAGGGAACCCTTTATAAAAAGGTTTCAGACAATGAGTCTTGACTTTGAAAAATTTATTGGTGTCTAAACTTTTAATTTTAACTGCACCATGAGGAAATATATTAGTAATGACAAAAAGACCTAACCATCTTGATCATAATTTTTTGGGAGGTAACTTTAGATGAGAATCATAAAGTAAAATTTTTTTCTCTATTAAAAATTGTTTCCTGTAAATCATTTGATCATGAAAAGCTTTTATATTCTCTTTGTAAATTCTTGAATTCTGGTAGGCATCATTCCTAATTTCTTTCAATTCTTGCAGCGATTTAAACTCTAAATTTGGTGCCTACAAAACAAAAGGTAAAAGTTTTGTGTGAGAAATAGGAAGATTAACATAAGGTGCATTACTCCTTTGAGTTTTAAATGCCTCCAATTCGAGCACCATATCTTGTAGATTCTCTTCAGCAGTAAAATTATTACAAAACACAAAATTATTACAAAACACAATGTTCAACTTATCATCATAGCTTAAATCAAAGTATTTTTGACTTAAGGAATCTACAGTATCAACACCATACACACAAGAAACGTCACTAGGATACTTTATATCATTGTATACATTAAAATTTATAATTTCTCCATCAAACTACATAGTGAGTGTATCATTTTGCGCATCTATCTGCGTCTTGGTCGTATTAAGAAAAGGTCTTCCTAGCAAAGTATATGAGAAATTAGATAATTTATCATTTTTTATGTTTAATACATAAAAATTATTAGGGAAAATAAGACTATCAACTTAGACTAACACATTCTCTAGGACCTTCAGGATAAACAACCGACCTATCAACTAGTTGAATTATGAAACATGTTTATTTTAATAGACCAACATTTAATTTTGAATAAATAGATAATGACATGACGTTTATTGATCCTCCTAAATCACAAATGGCTTTCTTTATGCCTAAAGTGCCTATTTTACAAGGAATAGCAAACATACCTTAGTCTTTGTATTTAGGAGGGAGTTTTCTTTAATATAGCTTAAACAATTTCTCCCACACTTACCTTTTTATTATGGCTCAAATTTTTCTTGTTGGTGCACAATTCCTTTAAAAAGTTGACATATTGAGGTACCTACTTAATTGCATAAAGTAAAAGAATCTTTACCTCAACCTTGTGAAAAGTTTATGGGATCTCCTTCTCTTCTTTCTCCTTCCTTAATTTTGTAAATCTTTTTGAAAATGACGGCTTGATTATAAATGATGCTGGCTAGTCAAAATTAGGTTTAGCTCTATCGGCCTTATCATCAACAACAACCCCTAGTTCTGTGTCTTTCCATGAGCCTTGCCCACGGGTTACTTGATGAAAATTTTTCAGTAATTTCTTATTATTTCTCAATGTGATAGCACTTACATTTTGCTTTAGATTCACCTTGGTTTGAGATGATAGTTTGTTTTAGGATTCCAACTTACTCAAATATGTTGCTAATTAGCTCACTTGGGTCTCCAAATTTTGGATGCTTGCTCTTGTCTCCTATTGAAATTATTGGGTATTAGTAGCAAGTGATTTAACAATTTTCTCAAGAGACAAAACGTATTTTGGTTTTACTAGTTATTTTTGTAGATGTGGTCTTGACTGATATTGTTGGAAACTCAGTTGCCTTGCTCCATAATTAAAGTTAAGATGATCCCTCCATCTCGGATTATAAGTGTAAAAAAATGGGTCATATCTTCTTTGTGGTTGACTAGAAATTCCTCCTATAACATAGACTTGTTATTGGTCATCTTCTTGAAGTGTAGGACACATGTTTTTAGGATGTCCTGAGTGCGCACAAATCTCACAAACTCCAAATTGTTAAATGTTACCTGCAACCATGTTTCGCACTAAAGTAGTTAGTTGTAAAATTTGAGATTCGAGAGAAGATATATTTACTTCATTCACACTCGTTGGGGTGTTTTTTGTGTTTTTAAATTATTGTAAAGTGGCAGACATGATTGTTATCAAATCTCTAGCTTGTCGAGACATTTTATTCACTATGGCACCACCACTAGTTGCATCCAACATTCTTATTTCTGTGGCCAGCAATCCTTCATAAAAATAATGAATGAGGAACTATTCTGATATGTCATATTGTTGATAGTTTGTGCACAACCGCTTGAACCTTTCCCAATAGCTGTAGAGACTCTTCTTTTTGCTTAATTCCACATATTTCCTTCCTTATTCCAGCAGCTCTAAAAGTAACAAAAAATTTATTTAGAAACATTTTTACCATATCTGTCCAAGTAGTAATTGTACTAGGAAGTAGATAGAACAACTAATCCTTAGTTGCATTATCTAAAGAAAAAAGAAACACCCTTAATTTTTTTTGTTCTTCAGAAACTCCTTGTGATTTCATGTTTGAACACACAATATGAAATTCTTTGAGATGTTTGGGTGGGTATTCATTCTCCAACCCTCAAAATTTGGGTAGCAAATGAATCAGCCCAAATTTTAGTTCAAACACTGCTTCTAAAGTTGGACAAGTGATGCAAAGGGGCTGTTGGTTGGTCGGCGGGGTTGCCAACTCTCTCAATGTATGTTCTCCTCAACTTAGTTTGTTTTCTCAAACTTTTAGCAATCTTTTCAATTTTCAGATCATAAAGAAGTGTTTCCTCACGATCAAACTTGGTCATACAAAGAATTAAATTAGTTTAACTTCAATTCCCTGACAACGACGCCAAAATTGATGGGCATGAAATTCGCCAAAAATAAATTCCTAATCAAACAAGAAAATAATATTATAGTAACAATTAATAGTGTCGAATCCATAGAGAATTGAATCCTAATATTCTTTTATGATCAACAATAAAACAAAAATAAAAATGGGGTTTTTTTTATCTTGTATTGAAATTAAATAACCAATAAATTAAAACAAATCAGCAAATAAAAGTCAACTAAATAAAATTGACATTAAATAATTCAGCAATTTAAGTAAAATGAGAATGGAGTATGAATAAGTTCCAGTCGAAGAAATAATATCAGTTTCAATATACAGGATTGATCATTGATGCAAAGATAATTCTTACTAATTTTTAATAAACCGGTTCTAGTTATTAAAGATGCTCTTAATGATCAATCTTTTCTTAATTTTATATTAATCAGGAGATGCTCGTTGATTAACCCTTGCTAGTGAATAATCCCAAATACGCTTCAAGAATTTAATTCACCAACAATATTATGGACTAAAAAGACTCGATCCTAACCAACAAACTCAACTGCACAGTTTAGTCAAATTAGATTATATATCTTCTTAGTATCCAACCTTTGTGTCCAAGTTTAGGTCAAGAAGAAGATGGTCTTAGAGGCCTAACGGTTATCAAGAGAAGGTGCAAGCAGTATTGGAGGCCCATGGCAAACACATGTGCATGAGAGTCATGTGACTCATATGTGTAGCCAAGAAGAAGAGCCTGCTGCCGCGGGACTTGATGCGAAACCCAAGATATGTTAATTAATTATGGAGATTTAGGAGAAGAAATTTTGGCAAGATATTTTCTTCTTTCCTTTTCTTTAAGATTTAATATTTAAAAAGTTTTTTTATTTCTCAAGATATCTTGCGATTTAGGATCAATTTCCTTCATTGGCTGATTCTCCCTTTTAAGAAGAAAGTTTTCCTGTGATATTAGGAAAACAAATCCCATGGGGTTTTCCTTTTCCTTGCTCCCATCAGAACTCTTTGGTGCATGATGAATCCTCATCACCGAAATTTCTTCTCCTTCAAATTGACTAGAAAAGAGTCCTTTTGGAACTGAAAAAAGTGGCCACATTAGGATAAAGAAGCAAGAGACCACGAGGGAAAGAAGTCCTAAAACTAGGAGACTTAACAAGAAAGCAACCCCCCGGGAGGAAGACTCCTGCATGTGCAGGAAAGTCTAACCTGCAAAGAACTTTTATATTAACATGTTTTCCTATTTTTGGTTGTTTCTTTTCAAGTGGAGATTGTTGCCAAAGGAATTCTGCATGAAGTGAAAAATAATATTCAAGTGAAAAACAAAAACTTTAAGAGAGAAAGGAGTTCAAGCTCCACAAGGAATTCAGCCAAGCAAGAATCTTTATAGCCGAAATTCCCACATGTTTCAGGTTATCCCATCCGCAAGATTCAATCATATTTGATTCCATTTCTTTAATTTAATTAATTAAATAAAGGAATAACAATTCAAGACAAATCAAGATACTTCAATCCCAAGAAGACTCAAAGATTTGGTCAAGAGAGAAGAACTATCCTATTTAAATTCATACCATTTTTATTTTTATTTTACTTGGGTTGTAATTAAATTAAGTAGTTGATTAGAACTCTATTGTTTAATTTCAATTGAAATTAGTCTAGTGAATGCCTATATAAAGGCATCACTCGTAGCTTGTATTAATTCAATTTTCAAATATCAAATAAATCAGTTTAATTTTATTTCACCTTTGCTAATTGTTAGTGTTCATTCAAGAGATATTTCTTCAACCATCTTGCTGAGTCAAGGAATCATATTGATTATTAGGTAAGTCGTGACGTCTTTTCTATTCTTTTTATTTTTCAGTTACCTTAATTCATAATTTTAAGTGAATTATTGGGTTAAGTAGGGGGGATTTATTTAGAGATTTAATATTTTTGCATGCAAATGTTATATGCGAGTTTTTAATTGCATTGTTGATCTTGGGTTTCGTATTAGGCGTTGATATAATAAAAAGAGGATTCGTTTTTAGAGAAGTAAGATTCCCCTTTTCACCTTTTTTTTATTAAAGATTTAGAACGATAACTTGTAATCGGCCTTACTTTATGCTCTCTTTTCATAGAACATACAACATTTACCAAATATACTAGATCTTAAGATCAAGCACTTCAATTAGCTTTGTGGTCAAGTATAATAAAGTTATCTATATGTATAACAATGCTCATATCACAAAGTTCATGCATTAATATCACAAGATAACAATATTACCATTGTTATTATGTCTTCCCCTTACTATTTCTTATGAATGTTCAGATACCATAAATAATACCATAGATTTCTCTATGTTCTGTCATTTGTCAAAAAGACCAAAAATGGGAAAGGGATAGAAATTTTCATAGCAATTTTAACCATTAAAATTGTTCATAATCAAGCTATGGGCAAGCTGTAACCCATATATAATGTCATGTAGTCATAATGGGTGTTCACCATGCACGATGCAATATAATTATTGTAAACATAGGACAACCAAAAGGAGAATTAAACGCAAGGTATTCTATAAGCATTGCCCAAATTTTGAATATTTCCTAATATAGAGTCTTAAATACTCTTTGACCTCCCTAATGTCCTGATGAGATCCCAGATGGCCCAAATTTAGTTCTGATGATGCAATCTCGCATCAAGGAGGAATCCTACAAAAATCAGGATTCATGTGGGATAATTACCTGTGAGTCCACAGCTATACAAGAAGGAGGATGTACAGCACACATGTGCAAGTGCCAAGACGTCGTGCATGCACGTCGCATAGTATGCAGGCGTAAACCTGTGTGCTTATTACGCACACAAGAAAAAGGAAATTCCTATAGGTTCCATCCAAACAGGCAAATAGTTTTAGAATACTTTTGTTTCTTAAATGAGATTGCTTCAAAGGGAAAATTAAATAAAAGTTTTCTAAATTAAATCACCTTAAAGAGGAAAGTATTTATATCCCTAACCACTTTCTTAATTGTTATTATTCTAAAGAATGAGCCAAGTTTGTTCAAGAGAGAAGGTTTGAGGCCTATAAAGTGACCCATGGGTTTTGAGAATCATAAGGCGAGAAGCAAAGCCAACGTTTGGCCTAACTCAAGAGGAGATCAAGGTTTAAACTAACACGGGATGGTATGGGGAGGATTGAATCAACTATTAAAATCCACTCAACATATGCAATATTAAAACAATAGTCACTTAGAATTAAACTCCTCCCTTTAATTGAATCTACAATCTTAAAGGAAAGTAAAAACGAAAAACTAGAAAAATAAAATAAGGAAAGAAAAAATGACACGGACTTATCAATAAGTTGATTCCCGCTCCTTGCCTCAACAAGACTTCTGAAGACTCCTGCTTCCTGAAGAACTTGAAGAAGCTAATTTTAGCAAAAATATTAAAAGAAGAAAAGTCTAAGCTCTCAAGAATTCTCTCAAATTTATTCTCAAAAGTTGTGCTTTACATACTACTGGCAAATGTCTATTTATAACCTTTCTCGAGTAATCTAGATGAGTACAAAAATTTTGAGATAATTAATAAAATAATAACTTAGATAAAATTCTATATTAATCTAGGATAATTACATAATAAAATAATTATTCTATCCTAAATAAATTCATTAAATAATCTTAAAGGATATAATTAGAATAAAATATTAATTAAAATAATTCAAAGTTTATCCTATGTGAATTTCATGTAAAACACATGTGGAAATTAATTTAAACATGTGGGATTTTTAATTTAAAACACAAGTAATTAAAAAGTGGGTCCCAAAACTTTTTAAAATTTTAAAATAATAAAATAAATAAATAAATATTTAAATAATTAAAAAAATAGGGGAGGGCCAGTTTTGGGGCAACCCAATCGGGTTGGGCTGACTAACCCCCGCGGGGCAGCAAGGCTGGCCCGCAAGCCCATTAAGCTGGTTTGGTCAGTTCCTGGTCTGGCTATTCGGGGCTCGCGCATTCAAATCATGGGCTTGCATGCGCGCAACTGATTCCATGTGCTAGCCCTCTTGGTCTGTGCGGGAGAGGCTGCTGCCCGACCTGAATTTGAATGCGTGCAGGCCTTGCAGCACATATGCTTGTGGTGCACGAATGTGGGCCATCTTCCTTGTGTGTGGTTGCCCATGGGTGCGGCATCCTTGGGTCGTGGCCTATCTTGGCCATAAGGCCTTGAGGCATTCTCGAGTTGGGCCCAAATCTTGGATTTCCTTTTGATTTTTTAAGCCCATTAATCTTACCTGGACCTTAAGCCTTCTAGCTTGGACAAACTTGGCCCATCTCTTGAAATAATCCCAATTAAGAAAGTGTTGAGGGATGAAGCTACTTTCATGTTCTGGGCGTTCCTCATTGATACAAGATTGTATCTTTAAGACTAATTTTGGGTTGTCTAAAATCACATCATCCCCTCCTTCAAAAAGATTCGTCCTCGAATCTTGACCTTCATCAAAAGGAGAATGGTTAATAATAACAATAGAAAACACACAATACTTCCCCCATATGTTTACTTTGTTGATGCATGTCATGGCTTAATTCACAATTCCTCTAAGATCTGGATTAAATCTTCGTAGCCTGCTTGCCATGGTAATTATCTGTAAGAGAAAACTAGTACGACTTTGCAAAAGTGGTAAAGGTTAAAATGAATCTCCTTATAGGTAAGTACAATCGAACTTCCCTTTCCATAAAAGATATTTCTTAACATTCTGTCCCTATCTTTAAGACACTCCCTGTAACAGCCCCGAAAAATTAAAAGGAAATGTATATAAAAATTCTAAGTGCGCAAGCGAAATAAAATAGATTATGGTTAATATCCCTTATACAATAACCAAAACGTATTAAAGATATGAAAGAATAAGCTAACTAAAGGAAATACTAGAAATGAATGCTACAAGAAAAACTATAAAATCTTTAGGCTTCTACTCGTCGTCTTCCTGCGGAACGGTCTCGGGAAGCAGGTCCTCCTAATCTGAAATGGTTAAGTAAGGAATGAGCTATACTTGCCCAGTAAAGACGTTACACTATCTCACTGTCACAGAAGTAAAGGCTGGTAGAAAATAAAAACAACCAATGGAGCACAATTTATAACAAATTAATTTATCAATAATAATACCCTTTATTGTCCACTTAACTCGGTGAGATTCATGAAAACAACTTATGAAAATAATATTATAAATATCATGAAATCATACGCACTCTGTAACATAACACGTGTCATACTTTTATATTTCAATAATTAGGCAACAAACTTTCTCTTTTATTAGCCTATCAGTATCCATGGAGATCCATAGGGGTCCCCGTTACACATGAACCATTCACCTTAACAACTTAATTCCAGGGCCGTCCCCATACCCCGTCCGGTATGGGCGCCAAAACAATAAATCTCAATACCCCGTCCGGTATGAGGGTGAAGTGGGCCGTCCCCATACCCCTTCCGATATGAGCACCAAAATATTTAAAGTCTTCATACCCCATCCGGTATGAGACAGCGTTCCCGGTAGGGTTCCCTATGGACCAGGTCCGTCCACCATCTCCCAGGATATCTAGTGAGGCTGTCAACTTACCCAATTATCAATTCAATCCCCTTCCTATTTATCCTTAGTCTTTGTTACCCATTCAAACATAACTATTTAAGCAAGCAACGTGCATACACAAGGCAAGTATATATTAAATTCACAAAATCAAGCAGCAGTGAAGCAAACAATGATTCATGCATTCAAAATCATAGAATAAATAAGCCACATACCGTAACACACTTAAAACTGTAAAATAAATAAAACAGGAACTGACGAAAAAAATATATCAGATTCGGCTCCATTAGCAACCTTAATTAATTATACATATCTATTAATTCATAAAATACCGTTTTATCATTTATTAAACTTTAATTCAGTGATAGGAAATAGGGTGAGAGATCCTTACTTGATTTGAAGTCTAAAATCGATTTTTTACTGCACCTACGGGCAGTCCCTAAATTCTCTGAATTTCTCCCTGGGAACTGAAACACACTTTCAGTACCGACATATGTCCCTAAATAACTCAAAATCAAACCCAGGGCCTATTTGGCCAATTTTGGAATTCCGGCACGGCGGCAATCCGCCTTGGGTTGGCTGTTTTCGTTTGTTTTCGGTCGAATTTAGCCAAACTAGCACCAGTTCCTATGAGAAAACACACGTAAGGCCCTCGGTGGGCTGAAAAAATACAAAAAACTGAGATTTACCGGTGGCAGAGCTCTTCGATGCGGCGGCTCCTCCGGCGTGAGTCGTGATTTGGTGTTTTGCTCTGGTCAACCTGTAGAGGAAGGAACGGTGGTCACAATGGTGGAAAAATTACATTGAATGGGAATCGGGAAGGGCCTCATCGGAGGCAAAAATTGAGGAAACCCGTGGCGGTGCCGCTGGGTTTCGGCGGTATTTTTCGACCATTTTGCCGGTGGTTTGGCTCCGATTTGGCCACAAGTGGATTTAGAATTGAAATCCAAGCCAAGGGGAAAATTTTTTACCTCGTTTGGCGGCTGGAAAGTGCTCTTGTGCGGCGGCGGGTGGCGGCAGTTGGTTCTCTCGGTGGCTGGGCGGTCTTCTCCGGTGAGGGCTCTGGCGGCTAGGGTTTGGGTCCTTGTTTTCTCTCTTGGTTTCTCTCGTAATGGACCATCTTTAGCTGTCTGTTAGGCATCTTTTGTGCTCAATGGGTCATTGACTTTCTCTGCGGCCTTCTTTCTCTCTTCTACCCTTCTTGAGTATTGATCAAAGGATCGTTTAATTTTGACCTGATCTTCATGTGCCGCTTTTAGTGATAAAGGTGTAAGGACATGATTCAGGGCATGTATTAGGTGACGGGCATGCATAGGCACGATATCACAACATACCTTGTTGTGGTATTTTTTAATGGATAACGGTACTATAACTTGCTCGGTAACTTGAGTTTCACCACACTCATTCAACCACTGTAACCGGTAGAGATTTGGATGCTTGATGCATGCCAACCCTGCTCTTTCCACGAACAGAGTACTTTCCACATTAGCACAGCTACCACTGTCAATGATCATTCCACATACCTTGTCATTGATAAGACATTGCATGTGAAAAATGTTCTCCCTCTACTCATTGTCTTCACTTGTAACTTGCATGTTGAAAGATCTTCAGATAACAAGGATATTATACCCAAGTGGAGCGTCTTCGATGGATTGAGACATAGTGCAGTAATTGGAAGAAAGGTTTGTGAAAAGAATACATTCTCTCCCTCACCTTCGCTTGTGTTTACTTCATAATCCCTCGATTGACAGCTTCATCTGTCGAGTTGAGCGTTCGAAATCGGAATCACTATAATCAGTTCTGCACGTTACTTCTTATGACACAGCAAGGAACTAGAAATGATTCTGATTTCTATTGAAGCTCAGAAACAAGCACATAGAAAAAAGAATGGTGTGTTCTTTGTGTGTTAAGCAACTAGTAACAATTAGTCACTTTATTACGTAAATGAATAATCGTGAAATAAAGAATATAGAAATGTAGATAACAAAGAATGATGATTTGGACTAATGCGTAGGGATCTGATAAATCCCGATGGATATAATCACTAGGTGTATCTTCGTATACTACCCCCAATTTTTCGGTTACGCTCTATGACTGGTCACGTTTCTTTATGCAATGTTGATGCAAATTACAGAAATACAATTTGAAAATTAAATTTGGATAGCGTGCGGAATGAAAACAAAAAGTTTTGCTCACACTAGTTAGGCAACGTACTTTGCCTTCGATTTCTCAAAGGATTTCCAGTTACCAATTAGGCAGCTATTCTACTTTTGTGATACAAAATGCAAACAATGTGCCAATTGCCTTATGGAGTGCAATTGGGATATTTTTGGTACTTTTGGATATATACTTTTTATTTTTAATAATAACACGAACTATTTGAATTGAATAGATAAATATGAATTCATGCAGGATGCAATACGAATTAACAATCAAATAAATTTGAATGCTAATTTAAGAACAAAATGCTAAAGTAAATAAAGATAGATTTGAGTTTCTAGGAGCCCAAGCTCTGATATCAAATGATATTAAATTGAGCTTAAGTCTTTTAGCTCTGATACCAAATAACGTGGGAGGATATGTGGAGGATCGAATCAACTCCTGTAACCCACTCAACGTATGCAATACCAAAACAATAACCACCTAAAATTAAACATCTCCCTCTAATTGAATCTACAATCATAAAAGAAAGTAAAAACAAAGACTAGGAAAATAAAATAAGGAAAGAAAAAATGACACGAACTTTCCAATAAGTTGATCATCACTTCTTGGCTCAACAAGATTTCTAAAGACTCTTGCTTCCCGAAGAACTTGAAGAAGCTAATTTTAGCAAAAATGCTAAAATAAGAAAAGCCGAAACTCTCAAGAATTTTCTCAAATTTATTCTCAAAGGTTGTGTTTTACATCCTATAGGCAAAAGTTTATTTATAAGCTTTTCCGAGCAATCTAGATGAGTACAAAAATCTTGATATAATTAATAAAATAATAATTTAGATAAAATTCTATCTTAATTTAAGATAATTACATAATAAAATAATTATTTTATCTCAAATAAATTAATTAAATAATCCTAAAGAATAGAATTACAATTAAATATTAATTAAAATAATCCAAAGTTTATCCCATGTGAATTTCATGTAAAACACATGTAGAAATTAATTTAGACATGTGGGATTTTTAATTTAAAACATGGATAATTAAAAAGTAGGTCCCAAAGCCTTTTAAAATTTTAAAATAATGAAATAAATAAATAAATATTTAAATAATTAAAAAATAGGGGAGGGTTGGTTTTGGGGCAACCCAATCGGGTTGGGCTGACCAGCCCGTGTGGGTCGCAGAAGGCTAGCCCGCTGGTTGGGTCGCGGGCCCATTGGGCTGGTTGGATCAGTTCCTGGTCCGGCTACTCGGAGCGCACGCGTTCGGCCCATGGGCTTGTACGCACGTAGTTGATTCCATGTGCGGGGAATGCAGGCCTCTTGGTTTGTGCTGGCAGGGCTGTTGCCCGACCTAAACTTGCATGTTTGTGGGCCTTGCAGCACATATGCCCGTGGTGTGCGCATGTGGGCCATCTTCCTTGGGCATGGGCTGCCTGTGGATGCGGCATCCTTGGGTTGTGGCCTATCTTGGCCATAAGGCCTTGAGGCCTTCTCGAGTTGGGCCCAAAGCTTGGACTTCCTTTTGATTCTTTGAGCCCATTAATCTTACCTGGGCCTTAAGCCTTCTGGATTGAACAAACATAGCCCATCTCTTGGAATAAACTCAATTAGGAAAGCATTGAGGGATGAAATTACTTTTATGTTCTGGGCATTCCTCATTGATACAAGATTGCATCTTTGTGACTAATTATGAGTTATTTAGGATCACATCACTAACACTCCGAACTTTTGTGCTTAAACGTGGTGTTAAACTATATTATTTTGGGCCTTATGATCATTTAAATTCTATTGATATTTTTGCTTTAAGATTTTTCATTTATTAATTTAATTCAAATTTGTTCCTAAATTAATTTTCGATGTTTTAAAATATATTTTTAGGAAAATAGAAAAAGAAGGAAAATGAAGAAAAATTTAAAAAAAATATTGGGAAAAATCCATGAAAATCACGAGAAAGGGGACCTATAGGCACTGTGCGGGGTCAAACTGTACGGGCCCACATGTCAGCCATTTCATGGCACTGTGTGTGCACGACACACAACATGGCTTGTCGACGTGCACAGTGCGCAGGCAGTTGCGCGACCACGCCTCTTGGCATGCAGACGTGATAGCTTATCCCGTTCACAGTCATGTCACCTTTATGGGCACGCTGCCCCATGCCGAGGTAGCCTTCCCCTCAACCACCTGCCACTTGTCCTTTTAAATGGCCACCATGTGGCGTATATCCAAGACTCCTCCCTTGGCTATTTAAAGAGCCTTTTTACCTCACTTTTTCCACCATTTTTCCGTTCTTCCATTTTAGAAATTTTAGGGAGGGGAAGAGGGAAGTCTAAAAAGAGAAAGAAAATAAGAAGGAAGAAAAGGTGTAGAAATTCTCTGAGACTGCTAAGAGTCTTTCCTTTCCCCTTTCTAAAAGGAAAATCAAACTATGATTACAACAAGAGATTTTTTGGTACTTTCTTTTATATTTTTAATTGTATTATTTTTAAACATAAATTTAAATATTGAATGATTTTTTATTCATGAATTTTTTATGATGACTGACTATTGTTTCATTCAACATGGAATATGGAATTGTTGAACATGATGATTTTGAATGCCTAAATCTTTATGGTGATTACCTATTTGTTTCTTTGAATGTAAATTATGGAAATATCGAACATGATACACAAAAAAAACATGATGATTGAAAATGCATGCAGGTTGACCCTTCGCCCTACCTTGGTAATAGCGAAGAGGATTATTCTAGTGGGCCTTGCCTTAAAAGGATGACCCGAAGGTCAAGTCTAGATAAATGGACATTGGGCCAAATATGTATTTAGATCCCCACCAGGTTCTAAACACTTGGATGATATGAATGAACATCGATTATAAAAGAGGAAATAATAAAAATCCATTTAACTGTTATCTCTAAAGGGTTTCTGTCTCTCTTTACTCTGAATATGAAATGTTGATGAACCACTCCCTGTGAATGATCGCTATTCCCTATGACGAGAGTGGATGTGCGATATGATATGTAGGGCCATAGTGGAGACGTACGACCGTGATCATACATTATACCCAACATAGATATAGAACTGACCCAATATGAAAATCGAACTAATTGGTCATTCATAATAGTAGTTGGGGATCCCCTATGCCCTTAGTGGATATATGTTATAACAGTTTCGCATGGAGATCGGTAAAGGGCTTAAATAAAATGCAAACATTACTAGAATAGTTGTTGATATTTTATGGTGATTTTGTATGATGGTTCTTCTAATTTATCCTAATCTTAGTGTGTTCTTAGTTGGTTCAACTGGTTTATATTGAATTACCTTATTTATGATTGACTCTATATTTTATCTGCCTTTGTTATCTGATATGTTGATGATGTTCTATGTTTTTCTAAAGAAAATAAAGATTTTTTAAATTTTTTTGAATTGAGCTCATCCTATGGAGACTTCTGAGGTAAGTTTTTTAAATTGAGAAATGACATTTTATTTTAAAAATTATTCACTTTCATAAATCTTAGTTGTATAGTTTAAGTACTATTTTTTTTTACTGAGTTTACGAAACTCACCCAATCTATCCCCCCCAGATGATGAAAGTGATGATTTCCTCACTAAGTTGCCCCTTGAAGCTTGTTTGGATGTCTTTTTGGATCCTTAGGATGATTATAAGTGCTTTATTTTATTCGTACTTTGATAAAACCTGTTTGTAATTATTAAAAAGACTCCCACTTTTGCATATTCATAGTTTGGTAGCCAAATCTTGGCCTCGAGTGTAAAATAAACCTTTGATTTTGTTGTAAGGGATTTCTATTTTTTGATGTATATATATTTTATTTACACTTATACCTATTTATGTTATCAGACTTCTTTTTACCCCCACCAGGTATCTAGAATGTTACAATTAGTGTTAGAGCATGATTCTTGAAAAAATCCGTTACACTGAGGTTTATGGTCTAGACTTAGCTACTACAAATGCAAGAGCACACAACACTTCGTGAGGGATTACCCCTAGAAGTCCCCAAGATCTTTTGAGGCTCGTTGCATAATGAAGAGTCTTCCATCTCGATGAGCCTAGTGCCACTATTGCACTGGCCCTTATTTAGGGTACGGTTTTTATTTATAATTCTACTACTCGTGCCTTGATTGATATTGTACTACTCATTCTTTTGTATATTTTAAATTTATAAAAAACTTAGGAATCAAACCAGAACCTTTAAGGCAAGTTTTAGTAATAAAAACACCCTTTAAAGGACTTTTAGAAGCTTGTCTTCTTCATAACAACTGTAAAGTGAATTTCTGGTAAGGAGTTAATCGTAGATCTAATACTCCTAGACTTTTCTGATTTAACATAATTCTAAAAATGGATTAGTTAGAAAATTATCGAGCCATTATTGATTGTGATGACAAAATTATAACCTTATGTTCGCTTAAAAGAAAATAATCTTAAGGCCCTAATTGAAATTTTTGTTTTGAATAAATATTTATTTGAATGTATTTATAAAAATTTCACATAAATTATATCTATATGAAAATAGACCATTTTAAAATTATTACTTTTCTTTTTTTATAAGCTCTGTGATATATAGACGAATAGATCCTGAACCATCAGTTTAGAAAATCTCCATTGTTTGTCCCATATATTTTTTTGGTAGAATTACCAGGTTTAACTCCCTGAAAAGAAGTCAAATTTTCTATTAACTTAGTCTCTAGAGCACAACCTATCTCAAAACACACTTACCAGATGGACCAAGCTGAGCTCTTGGAGTTAAGACATCATATTGCAGTATTGAGAGTGAAGAAGTTCATCTGACCAAGTTATTCCCCTTAGAGTGCTCCAGTACTATTTGCGAGGAAGAAAGACGGAATCCTCAGACTCTGTGTTGATTATTGTATGTCACTATTAAGAGTAAGTACCCTCTTCCCCGTATTGACGACCTATTTAATCAATTACAGGGAGCATCTGTCTTCTCTAAGATTAATCTCAGGTTGGGCTACCATTAGTTGAGGGTTAAGGCAGATGATATTCCTAAAACGGTGTTCCATCATAGATACAACGAGTTTGAGTTCAGGATCATGCACTTCAGGTGACCAAAGCCCCCGCTACCTTCATGAATCTCATTAATAGAGTTTTCAAGCCTGCATTAGACAATACGTCATCATTTTTATTGATGACATCCTAATGCATTCTAAGTGCCCTCAGGAACATGCAATTCACCATGCTCAAATATTATAGACTCTCTATTAGCACTGGCTCTGTGCCAAGTTGAATAAATGCTTGTTTTGGTTGAAACAGATTTCTTTCCTCGGTCACATGGTTTCTGGTGAGAGAACTTCTATAGATTCTTCTAAGGTTGAGACTATCATTAATTGGAGCCAACTGACCAATATCTCATAAGTTCATAGCTTCTTAGGACTGACAGGATATTATTAGTATTTCAACAAGGATTTCTCTTGTATTGCCGCTCCCTTAACCACTCTTACTAGAAAGGGATTTTTCTTTAATTTGGATGAAAAGTGTGAAGAAATTTTTATCAAACTCAAGCGTCGACTCACCACTACTCCAATGTTAATCCTTCCTAATAACATTAGATGATTTCAAGTTTTTTGTGATGCATCACATATTGATCTAGGATGTGTACTCATGTAGTCGGGTCGTGACTTATGGTCCCAGGTAACTGAAGCCACATAAGTGTAACTACCTCATACATGAGCACGATTTTGCTGCCATTGTCTTTGCCTTGAAGATATGGTGCCACTATCTGTATGGTCAAACTTTTGAAATCTACACTAATCAAAAAATTCTAAAATATCTATTTTTTCAGAAGGAGTTGAACACAAAATAGATGTGTTGGATAGATCTTTTGAAGGACTACGACTGTAAGGTCCTGTACAATCTAAATAAAGATAATATAGTTGCAGATGCTCTTAGCCAGAATGAATTGGCCATGTTGGGCCAGTTGTTGGCTTCAAGCTCTTTACTTAAACCATTATGGTAACGGTGCATACCTTGCCCAAATCTGGATTTAACCCACTCTCTTTATGAGAATTTGGGATGCCCAAGTGAGATATCAGGAAATTTTAAAGCACATCGACAAGCTTGCCTTCGAGGAAGTCCGCGACTTTAGAATAAATGATGATGGATTGTTCAAGTTTTGATATCAAATATGGGTACCAAATGACCCTAATCTCATATTGGATATTCTAAATGAGGCTCATGCATCCAAGTTATCCATCTACCTTGGAAATACGAAAATGTATCGA
Organism: Carica papaya; assembly: GCF_054855325.1. Lineage (NCBI taxonomy): Eukaryota > Viridiplantae > Streptophyta > Magnoliopsida > Brassicales > Caricaceae > Carica > Carica papaya. The sequence continues at coordinate 15,622,621 of NC_142315.1, forward strand.
GATCTGAGGTGCAGTTACTGGTAACCTGCTATGAAGAAGGATATTTTTGAGTATGTCTCTTGGTGTCTCACTTGAATCAAGATAGAGGATTAGAGGACTGGTGGTCTTTTGCAAGATCTCCCCATCCCTAAATAGAAATGGAAACACGTGACGATGAACTTCATCACCAATTTGTCGAGGATGAGTTCATATTGCAATGCGATTTGGGTCATTGTGGACAAATTGACTAAGTTCATCCATTTCTTTACTATCAAGACCATATATTTAACTATTAAGTTAGCCTAGCTATATGTGGAGGAGTTTTTCTGACTCCATATTCCTACTTTTATGGTTTCAGATTGGGATCCTCGTTTCATTTCTCACTTTTGGGATAGGTTCTAAGAAGTTCTTGGTTCCAACTTGTACTTCAGCACTACTTATCATCCCCAAAATGATGGGCAATCAAAATAGACCATTCAAATGTTGGAAGACATGTTACATGCTTATATGCTGGACTTTGGTGGCAGTTGGGATCAACACCTTCCCCTCTACGAATTTATTTATAACAACAACTACTACTCTAATATTGATATGGCTCCATTTAAAGCTGTCTATGGTGTGCCTTGCTGATCTCCAACCTGTTGGAACACAGTTAGGAACATATGTCTCCTTATATCGAATTATGTCCCTGAAACCATTGAAAAGGTTGATGTCATTTGGAAGCACCTCATTATTGCCCAGAGTCGTTGGAAGAGTTATGATGACAACCGAAGGAGACCTTTGGAGTTTGTAATTGGTGACCATGTTTTCCTTAAGGTCTTTCCATTCAAAGGAAGAATGTGGTTTAGAAAGAGGAAAAAGTTGAGTTCTTGCTATGTTGGACCTTTTGAACGTGTAGGCCCTATGGCATACTGCATCGAATTGATCTTAGAATTTACCGGCTTACATGATGTATTCCATGTCTCCATGCTCAAAAAGTATCACCATGATCCTTCTCACATCATTCCATGCTCGAATACTCCTATTCGCACAGACATGGCTCATGCGGAATATCTTACAGAGATCATTGACCAAGAGAGAATGTTCTACCTAATAAGAAGATTTTTATGATTAAGGTGTTGTGATAGTATCATAGCTCAAAAGAAGCAACGTGGGAGTGGAATAAAAAATATGGGACAAGTTTCCCCAATTGTTTTAAAAAAAAATTTAAATTTGGAGGACTATATTTTTATTAGGTGGGGAGATTATAACACTCCGAATCTTTGCACTTAAATATGGTGTTAAACTCTACTATTTTAGGCCTTATGACCATTTAAATTCTATCGGTGTTTTTGCTTTAAGATTATTTTTATGTTAATTTATTAATTTAATTCAAATTTGTTCATAAATTAATTTTAGATGTTTTAAAATATATTTTTAGGAAAACAAGAAAACGAAGGAAAAGGAAGAAAAATTGGGGAAAATCCCCCGAAACCCGCAGGAAGGGGGACCGGCGGGCACTGTGCGCAATCACACTGCGTGGGCTCATGTGTCAGCTCCTGCACAACATTATACATGCAAAGCACATAACATGGCTTGCCTACGTGCGTAGCTCGCGCATGCCATGCTTACTAGAAGCCACATGGACAGGTTTCTTGCCACACAGATGTGACAGCTTGTCCCGTCCATGGTGAAAAGGTCTAGAACTTAAAAGGAAATAAAGTCATAAATTAAATGCAGAAGCAAAATAATAAAGTTTAGGGTTTACATTCCTTACAAAATAATTTAGAATGCCCAATAGGGCTACGAGAATGTCCATTATAAAAGAACGAATAAAAATCAAAGAAATAAACAAAAGGCAAATAACTTAGCATCCTAGGATGACCTTCACTAACTTTTGAAGGGAGTCTGGGTGGTGAATTATTCACAATCCTTTTGTTGATCGGGATCTAGATCTTGGTTCTCTTGATCTAAAATAGTTAATGAAAGGGTGAGCTACATAACCCAGTAAGAATATCATACAACTCACCTATACAGAAACTGAAGGTTGGTAAAAATCATAAAAATAACCAATAAAGCTCTTGATTTAAGTAAATTAATTTATCATAAGAAAAATCATTTATTGCATATATTTACTGTTGTGAGATTTCTAAAATCAGCCTATAGAGACAATAACTCAAATAACATTTTAATCTCATATTCAAGGGAGCAAGAATAACAACTTTCCCTTTTTATTTGCCTACTAGCATCCTTGGGGGTCCATAGGGATGTCCCACTACGCGTGAACCAATATCCAATATTGTCAACTAACCGGTCGTCCTCATACCCTGTCCGGTATGAGCGCCAAAAATACAATCCCTCAATACTTCGGTTAGTATGAGGGTGAATTAAGCCGTCCCCATACCCCGTTCGGTATGAGCACTAAAAATATCATTCCTCGATACCCTGTTTGGTATGAGGCAAGTTCACGGTAGAGTTCTCTGTGTACCTGATCCGTCCACTATCTCCCAGAATATCCAGTAAGACAATCATTCATTAATTCACATAACCAAGCAATTTCCGTTTGCATATTAATTTTCAATTTCATAAATTAACCATAAATCACACAAGATAAGCAATAAATATACATCAAGAAAGCACAACTAAATCATTTAATCATTGCAGTATATTTTCTTATATTTAAAACTCTAAAAGTAAACAATCAGTTACACAGGACAAACAAATAAATAACTAACTAGTTCCGGCTCCATTAGTAACCTGTAATTATTCTCAAAGTTTTTTAAATTACAGATAATACCATATTATCGATTATTAAGGTTTAATTATATAACAGAGAATAAGGTGAGGGATTCCTACCCGAATCGATGTCTGAAATATCGAACTATCTACTGCGCCTACTGGGAATCCCTGAGTTTTTTTAATTTTCATGCAAAAATTAAAACACGCTTCACGCTCCTAAAAAAACTCTAGGAATCAAAACTGCGGCGGCATTTTGCCTCGACCTCACTGTTTTCAGCCGGTTCTGGCCGGTTTTGTACATATCCCTGCGAAAAAATACGTTAGGGGGCCCCAGTTGGCCAAAAAAAATCAAAAAATAGAAACCTATCAGTGGTAGGGTTTTTTGGGTATAGCAGCTCCGCCAGCTCACCTTTGCAGCTGGGAGTTTCTCTTCGATCAACCTATAGAAAACAGAACTGTGAACACAAGGTGAAAACATCGCACGAAACGGGAAACAAGAAGGGGCTTATCTAAATAGGTTGCTAGTTTTGCCCTCAGCGGCACCGTTGGGCTTTGCCCGCAGTTTTCAGCTCACTCGCCATTCTTTTTGCTCCAATTTGGCCATGGAGTGCTCGAAATCAAATTCTGAGCGGATATGAGAATTTTTACCTTTTTTGGTGGTCAGAGGTGGCTTCGATGCGGCAGCAGTCAGCAGTCGGTTCCCTTCTCCGACGACTGGTTCTTCTTCTTCGAGGGAAGGCTGGCGGTTAGGGTTTGGGTTCAGTGTGATGCGAAATATTTATACCCGTCTCGTGTTAATCTGGACCGTTCATCTCAATTGATCTCGATTGTTCGATCGCATTTAAGAAGAAAATTAATGTGGACCGTTTATCGCAATTTGATCTCGACCGTCTGATCGTGTTTAAAGAGAGAACGAATCTAGACCGTTCATCGCGTTTGATCGCGGTTGTCCGATTACATATGAGGAGAGAACGGATCCAAACCATCCATGCATGCGAGAACGCTTTTGGGTTATCTGGTCACGGGTTCCTGAGTTAGTGTGGCCTCCCGTGTGGCACTGAGTCAGCGAGCCTTGCCATGCGGTGCGCTCCAGTTCATCGAAGCTGCTGACTAGGCGATTCTACGTGGTAAAAATTTTTTTAATTGCGTTCTGACCCTTAGTTTTTGATTTTTCTTTCAAAAACACTATTTGAACCCAAATTTTCACCCATTTTTCCCAAAATTATTTTCAATTTCATCATCGACCTAGTTTTTCCATAATATCACATTAAATTAAAATTTATTAATTTTAAAAATAGATTCTTATACATTTTTAGACTGTTAAAATTAATTTCAGGTGAAATTGTAGGTCCAGGTATTACACACAGTCTTGTCACCTCTGCAGGCACGCGTCGCCTCATGCTGCAGCAGCCTTCCCTTCAACCACCTACCACTTATCCTTCTAGATAGCCGCCACATTGCACACATCCTAGACCCTTCCCTTGGCTATTTAAAGAGCCTATTCCCTCACTTTTTCTACCATTTTTCCATTCTTCCATTTTAAAAATTTTAGAGAGAGAAAAAGGGAAGACTAGAGAGAAAAAAACAATAATTAAGAAAAGGAGTAGAAATTCTCTAAAATCGCTAAAAACCTTTCCTTTCCCTTTTCTAAAAGACAAATCAAACAACGGTTATGGTAAGGGATTCTTTTGCTATTTTCTCTTATATTTCTAAGTGCATCTTTTTATAAATATGAATTTAAATGTTGAATGATTTTTTATGCACAAATTTTCTATGATGATTGACTATTGTTTAATTCAACATTGAATATGGAATTGTTGAGCATGATGATTTTGAATGCTTAAATCTTTATGGTGATAACCTATTTGTTTCTTTGAACGTAAATTATAGAAATATTGAGCATGATGCATAGAACAAACATGATAATTGAAAATGCATGCGGGTTGGCCCTTCGCCTTACCTTGATAATGGTGAAGAGGGTTATTCAAATGAGCCTTGACCCAGGAGGATGACTCGAAGGTCAAGTCCAGGTAAATGGGCCTTGGTCCGAATATGTATTTAGATACCCACTGGGTTTTAAACACTTGGTTGATATGAATGAACATCGATTATGAAAGAAGAAAGAATAAAAATCTATTTAACTATTATCTCTAAGGGGTTTCTATCTTTCCCTACGCTAAATATGAAATGTTGGTGAACCGCTCCCTGTGAATGATCGGTGTTTCTTCTAACGAGAGTGGATACGTGATATGATATCGAGGGTCACAGTGATGACGTACGGTCGTGGTAATAGATAATACCCAACATGGATATAGAATTGACCCAATATAGAAATAGAACTGATTGGTCATTCACAGTGATAGCTGGGGATCCCCTTTGCCCTCAATGGATATATGTTGTAATAGCTTCACGCAGAGCTCGGTAAAAGACTTAAATAAAATACAAACATGACTAGAATAGTTGTTGATACTCTATGGTGATTTTATATGATGTTTTTTCTAATTTATCCTGATCTTAGTGTGTTCTTAGTTGGTTCAACTAGTTTATATTGAATTTCCTGATTTATGATTGATTATATATTTTTTCTGCCTTTATTATCTGATATGTTGATGGTGTCCATATGTTTTTCTAAAAAAAATAGAGATCTTTTCTAAATATTTGAATTGAGCTCGTCTTGTGGAGACTTCTGAGATAAGTTTTTTAAATTGAGAAATGACATTTTATTTTAATAATTATTCACTTTTATAAATCTTATAAACACTGTTTCTCTTACTGAGTTTATAGAACTCACCCTAATCTATCCCCCCTCAAATGATGAAAGTGATAATTTGCTCGCTGAATTGCCTCTTGGAGCTTGTGTGGAGCCCTTCTTGGATCCTTACGATGATTACGAGTACTTTATTTTGTTTGTACTCTGATGACACATGTTTGTAATTATTAAAATGACTCCCATTTTTGTATACATATTTTAGTAGCCAACTCTTGGCCTCAGGTGTAAAATAAACCTTTGATTTTGTTATTTGGGATTTTTTTTTGCCACTGTATATATATATATATATATATATTTTTTATTTGCACTCATATCTATTTCTATTATCAGGCTGTTTTTTACTCCACCAGGTACCTGGGATGTTACACAAGGTCTCATGGACCAAAAAGAGTCACAGCCTAAAAGAAAACCAGAGCAATGCTGATTGGGCTTAGGGAGTGGCTAACATCATGTGTCGCGCATGTGAACCTCTTTATTTATGTGTGCGGGCAACCACATATGCAGGAAAGGGAACTCACACTCGTAGAATCCTTTCCCACGTGAGAAACAAGTGGAAGTGCACAGGAGGTTCTTTGTCGTATGCTTGGAGGTATGTTTATGCAGGATGCACAGGCCACATGTGCTGCAACAGTGCATATGGAAGCTGCTCATGCACATGAACCGCGCATATAGGAGGAAGCTTCCACCTGTGCGGGTGAAGCATGCGGGCAGCAAGCTACATCTAAGGATTCGTCTTTCTTCTTTTCCACATGTGAATTTCATGACTAAAATTCCAAGACGAATTCTGCAGCAATTTCAAGTCCAAAAGGCGAATAAATCACATGGGAAAATTGGCTAAAGAAAAGAGCCTTATCAAAGTAGTAGTTCATTACTTTTTCTTTATTATTTTATTTTTGATTTCATCCTTAAAAATATTTAATTAACATTTTAGGATTAAGATTTAAGTAACTGTAAATTTAGGTTAGAATTTTAATTAAATTCTAATATTTGTTTTTTAGTGGAATTATCTCGGTGAAAGCCTATATAAAGGTCTCACCTTAGGTTGTAAATAACAATAACTTTCAAGATTAATAAAATTATTCAGTTTGCTTTTGAATTAGCTTTACTAATTCTGAGTGAGTGTATTTCAAGGGAGGTTACTTCAACCAACTTGTTGAGACATAAAATCTTGAATTGACTTATCAGGTAAGCTGTGACATTTTTTAATTCTTTTTTTTCGTAGTTACCTTGATAGCTTTCACATTATTGATTGTGCTTCAAGTAGGAAGGACTTAATTTAGGAAAGTAAGTTTTTGTATGTTAAGTATAGTGGGTTCATGATCAAGCTATGTTGATCCTGGAGTTCCATACGTCATGTCCTTTGCTATAGATTTGTTGCCCTTTATTACTTAATTTAATCGAGCAAACATGGGATAATTCTACTATAGTAGCTCATGAAGATTTGTAGAATACGCACAAGAATTTATGGTTATAACACTTTTTCAAGTTAAGGTGAAGGGTTTTCACTGGTTTTATATGAAGCATTAAGTTTTAATCATAATGATGATGATAGGGAATATCCTACAATTCCTTCTTGTAGTTTTTCAAAATTCAAAATTTTTATAATTATTAATGAGATTAGGGATCCTTATGGAAGATAAGTAACATTGGTTTTTGTCTCATTCATCATATTCAAGACAATATATGGAAGATATATGGGTTTTTTTTGAAGTAGCCTCCACATGATAATGGTTTCCGTTATCAAAAATCGTGTGGAGGCACCTAAATTGGGCATGGTGTTAATCATATGATATATTAAGATTCTGTTTTCTTGAGGTAACATTAGGGCTATTGGTTGAGCATTACAAGAGCATTTCCAATGGTGGCTTGTAAGGCCTCGGCCTTATCAAACCAAGTGGAAGTACTTGACTAGTACTTAATCTCATAAAAACGAGCTCCTCTAAAAGGCATGTTTATCCATGAAACCATGTATTTAAAGTTATTTTTACATAATTTGTGCCTATTTGAGTTTTTAAGGTTTCCCAAAAAAGTTTGTGTCATATTTGTATAAAACATTCTCATCATCCTAGTGTAAACCTTGTGAGTATTACTTAGAAAATTACTCTAATCTTCAAGGTCAATGAGTTTTTTTAACTAGTATTTAAGAGCATACAAGCACTAAATATTTACACATTATTGAAGTTGAATAGGAGTTTTTGAGAGGTGAGGCAAAAAAAGCTTATCAGCACTTGAGAGAGAAGAATTCGTTTGGGTCGATGTAGTCATCACCTTCTAGCTTGGGTACTTCTGAATCATGAGATGGTTATATTGAGATACATGCATTGATTTTGATAAATAATAATTGCTTAATATATACTAATGGTGTGTTGAGACTATGCTTAAGACTAATAACGCATCGAAGAGAAAAAACAACATATCTATTTTTAAAGGAAAAGTTTTGGCATTACTTTCAAAATCTTTTTTAGATAATCTTTTTATGAAATGTACTTAGATATTTTTTCATTGATGATTTAAGAAAAAAAAAACTCAATGGTAAAAATCTTTCTTTAAACATAAGTGAAATTTCCAAGTTTGTACTTTTTTGTTATATATATTCTTTTATGAATAAATACTCGAGATTGCTTTGTGGAAAGGTCTTCTAATGACTTTTTAATTGTTTTTTTAAAAAGACTATGTGTGATGTTGAAGAGTAAAATATATATTTTTCTTGAAATCAATCTAATGGTTGAGACTTCTCACTTATGTTATCTATCATAATTACAGAGTATAAATTTATTGTACCAGAAATATACTTCTAGTGTAGTGAGAATGTTATTAGAATTTAATGTTGTATTTGCTCTAGAATTTAATGTTCTTATTTTAATCGGTTTATGCTTATGTTAGAACTAACCAAGTATAGGCTGCTACTTGTGAGTCAATGAAAAATAAGACTAGCCTACGTTTGTGTTAGCACTAAACATGTATGCGTGTTAAGTGGGAAAATAAGACAAGTTACTTGTGATCCATAAACAAAACAAGTGGTGCATGGTTGTTTATAAGCGAAAAAAAATGAGACAAATTTCTTATGATTTGAAACAAAATAAGCTGCAACAAATTGCTTGAAAGCTGAGTGTAAAAGAAGTCTTTTTAGTCAGGAAGCTATTAGTAAAATTCTTAAGTGGTTTCTTGAGGAGAGGATCTAGACACGATTTCTGTTTATACCTCTAAATCGTGTGTGCGCTTTTTCTTCCATTGCTCAATTACTTTAGTTGTGTTAAAAGTTTTCTTAATTTTAGAAGTTATATTAGTTTGAATTTGGCTAAGTTACATTGTTACTTTATTGATCCACATACTTTTAAATATGCGTACACTTAAGTAATATAATTGGTTAAGTTAAAGATAAAACAAAAGAACATATATCAAGTGACATACTGGTATATATAAGAAGAAAAGTCCTACGAACTTGTTTAAGTGTTGAAATGATTTTGACTATAGAAAAAGGTGAAGAGTTTTCCTCACCATATTAATTGATACATTACCAAGTATAAAGCAACATATAAGTCAATATTCATGAATAGTGTTCAAGTGTTGATAACACTCAATATGTTAGGAGATTTCAAGCTCAGTAAAATTTCCAACAGAGTGCTTCTAAATGAATATTAGTAGGAAACTTGTAAAAACACGTTGTTGGAATACATGTAATGATTTTAATAAACTCATAAATCCTTATTTATACTAAAATTACTTTAAGTGAGCTTTTAAAAGAATTTTTTTTAGCAATGTTAAAGCAACGGAATTAAAGCTTGAAGATCTCTTGGATATAGGAAAAAAGTGAGAAAATGAAAAATGTAATGCTTGGAGATTACATGGATACATCTGAAAGAGAAGAAAGTAAAAATCTATGTCTCTATGTATAGTGTCATCCAATTTATGTGTTTTCATTTTTTGGCTCAAGATTCTCTTCGAATAATATTGAAAAATTCAACTTCAAGTCTTTAAAATTTATTTTTGAGATTCTCTATATGAAAATTATTTTAATATGATTCTAATTTTTTTAAAAGTTAAAAAAATCGATTTATCTTGTAAAATAAAAAATAATATAAGTCACTTTTTTTGAGTCTTTGTATAAAAAAAATATATTGAAAAATGCTTTTAGAGATAAATGGAGTTAGAAGATAAATTGGGTCAATAGTTAATTTTGTGAACAACAAAAGCAGTAGGTCATGTGATGAAGTATGTGCAAAGTATGTAAAAAATTATGTTAGAATCATATCGGTCACAACCTGTTACACACACACATTTTTTACGCATTTTATGCACATTTAATACCTAAAAAACATCTCTTTTTGGGTATATTAGTTAGTTTGATTTTGACACTATAAATAAATTCACTTACCTCACTTGAATCTAGAGAGAAAAAAAAAACACTTTGCTTTCTCTTAAGCAAAAAGCAAGAAGTAATTCCTTAAGGTAATATAAAAAAAAAACTTCTTTAAACTTTTAGATATTCTTCATGTATTCATTTTTAAACAAATTTTTTCAAAAATTTTAGA